>NC_134066.1:3053451-3388451 GCF_965140245.1 Athene noctua | reverse complement strand
TTCATTGACCAGATTTCAAAACTACTTTAACATACAGGAGGCCACAGAACACCGTTCCCTGGGACCTCCGAGCTGGACCTGCCTGCAAAAACCCTGTCCCTGCAACGCCCTGCACCCGAACTGAGGCGACGATTGTTGCCTGGCAGAGCGGCCGGGACCGGGGAAAAAAACCCAGCCGGGGGACAGGAAAAAAAAAAATCCCCCGGCTGGGGTTTTTTATTCTATATTTATTTTTGACCTAACTACTCAACCTGCAACAAAAAATAATGCCAGCACATTAAAGTCACACTCAGCCAGACACAGTCTAAGCACACAGCACTCTCAACTACCCCACTGACTGCCCCCTCGTCTCGGCAAACCCGTCCCGCTACACGACTAACACGACCGGCCTTTGACCCCTGGCTCCTCGGGAACGCCGTTCCCGGGGACCTCCGAGCTGGCCCTGCCTGCGAAAACCCCGTCCCTGTGCCGCCCAGCGCCCGAACTGAGGCGACGAACGTCGCCTCGCAGAGCGGCCGGGACCGGGGAAAAAAAACCCAGCCGGGGGACAGGAAAAAAAAATCCCCCGGCTGGGGTTTTTTATTCTATATTTATTTTGCCCTAACTACTCAACTAACTCTACTCAACCTGCAACAAAAAATAATGCCAGCACATTAAACAGTCACACTCAGCCAGACACAGTCTAAGCACACCGCACGCTCAACTACCCCGCTGACCGCCCCCTCCTATCGGCAAACCCGTCCCGCTACACGACTAACAGGACCGGCCTTTGACCCCTGGCTCCTCGGGAACGCCGTTCCCGGGGACCTCCGACCTGGCCCTGCCTGCGAAAACCCCGTCCCTGCGACGCCCTGCGCCCGAACTGAGGCGACGAACGTCGCCTCGCAGAGCGGCCGGGACTGGGGAAAAAAAACCCAGCCGGGGGACAGGAAAAAAAAAAATCCCCCGGCTGGGGTTTTTTATTCTATATTTATTTTGCCCTAACTACTCAACAAACTCTACTCAACCTGCAATAAAAAATAATGCCAGCACATTAAACAGACACAGTCTAAGCACACCGCACGCTCAACTACTCCGCTGACCACCCCCTCCTCTCGGCAAACCCGTCCCGCTACACGACTAACACGACCGGCCTTTGACCCCTGGCTCCTCGGGAACGCCGTTCCCGGGGACCTCCGAGCTGGCCCTGCCTGCGAAAACCCCGTCCCTGTGCCGCCCTGCGCCCGAACTGAGGCGACGAACGTCGCCTCGCAGAGCGGCCGGGACTGGGGAAAAAAAACCCAGCCGGGGGACAGGAAAAAAAAAAATCCCCCGGCTGGGGTTTTTTATTCTATATTTATTTTGCCCTAACTACTCCACAAACTCTACTCAACCTGCAACAAAAAATAATGCCAGCACATTAAACAGTCACACTCAGCCAGACACAGTCTAAGCACACCGCACGCTCAACTACCCTGCTGACCGCCCCCTCCTCTCGGCAAACCCGTCCCACTACACGACTAACAAGAACAGCCTTTGACCCCTGGCTCCTCGGGAACGCCGTTCCCGGGGACCTCCGACCTGGCCCTGCCTGCGAAAACCCCGTCCCTGCGACGCCCTGTGCCCAAACTAAGGCGACGATCGTCGCCTCGCAGAGCGGCCGGGACCGGGGAAAAAAAACCCAGCCGGGGGACAGGAAAAAAAAAAATTCCCCCGGCTGGGGTTTTTTATTCTATATTTCTTTCTGCCCTAACTACTTGACCTGCAACAAAAAAATTATGCCTGCACATTAAACAATCACGCTCAGGCAGACACAGTCTAAACACACCGCACGCTCAACTACTCCGCTGACCGCCCCCTCCTCTCGGCAAACCCGTCCCGCTACACGACTAACAAGACCGGCCTTTGACCCCTGGCTCCTCGGGAACGCCGTTCCCGGGGACCTCCGACCTGGCCCTGCCTGCGAAAACCCCGTCCCTGCGATGCCCTGCGCCCGAACTGAGGCGACGAACGTTGCCTCGCAGAGCGGCCGGGACCAGGGAAAAAAAACCCAGCCGGGGGACAGGAAAAAAAAATCCCCCGGCTGGGGTTTTTTATTCTATATTTATTTCTGCCCTAACTGCTCGACCTGCAACAAAAAATAATGCCAGCACATTAAACAGTTACGCTCAGGCAGACACAGTCTAAGCACACCGCCCACTCAACTACCCCTCTATCCGCCCCCTCCTCACGGCAAACCCATCCCGCTACACGACTAACACGACCGGCCTTTGACCCCTGGCTCCTCGGGAACGCCGTTCCCGGGGACCTCCGACCTGGCCCTGCCTGCGAAAACCCCGTCCCTGCGAAGCCCTGCACCCGAACTGAGGCGACGAACGTCGCCTCGCAGAGCGGCCGGGACCGGGGAAAAAAAACCCAGCCGGGGGACAGGAAAAAAAAAAATCCCCCGGCTGGGGTTTTTTATTCTATATTTCTTTCTGCCCTAATTACTCCACAAACTCTACTCAACCTGCAACAAAAAATAATGCCAGCACATTAAACAGTCACACTCAGCCAGACACAGTCTAAGCACACCGCACGCTCAACTACCCCACTGACCGCCCCCTCCTCTTGGCAAACCCGTCCCACTACACGACTAACACGACCGGCCTTTGACCCCTGGCTCCTCGGGAACGCCGTTCCCGGGGACCTCCGACCTGGCCCTGCCTGCGAAAACCCCGTCCCTGCGACGCCCTGTGCCCAAACTAAGGCGACGATCGTCGCCTCGCAGAGCGGCCGGGACCGGGGAAAAAAAACCCAGCCGAGGGATAGGAAAAAAAAAAAATCCCCCGGCTGGGGTTTTTTATTCTATATTTCTTTCTGCCCTAACTACTCCACAAACTCTACTCAACCTGCAACAAAAAATAATGCCAGCACATTAAACAGTCACACTCAGCCAGACACAGTCTAAGCACACCGCACGCTCAACTACCCCACTGACCGCCCCCTCCTCTTGGCAAACCCGTCCCACTACACGACTAACACGACCGGCCTTTGACCCCTGGCTCCTCGGGAACGCCGTTCCCGGGGACCTCCGACCTGGCCCTGCCTGCGAAAACCCCGTCCCTGCGACGCCCTGTGCCCAAACTAAGGCGACGATCGTCGCCTCGCAGAGCGGCCGGGACCGGGGAAAAAAAACCCAGCCGGGGGACATGAAAAAAAAATTCCCCCGGCTGGGGTTTTTTATTCTATATTTCTTCCTGCCCTAACTACTCAACCTGCAACAAAAAAATTATGCTTGCACATTAAACAATCACGCTCAGGCAGACACAGTATAAGCACACCGCACGCTCAACCACCCCGCTATCTGCCCCCTCCTCTCGGCAAACCCGTCCCGCTACACGACTAACACGACCGGCCTTTGACCCCTGGCTCCTCGGGAACGCCGTTCCCGCAACCTCTGACCTGGCCCTGCCTGCGAAAACCCCATCCCTGCGATGCCCTGCGCCCAAACGAGGGCGACGATCGTTGCCTCGCAGAGCGGCCGGGACCTGGGAGAAAAAAAAACAGCCGGGGGACAGGAAAAAAAAAAAGCATCCCCCGGCTGTGTTTTTTATTCTGTATTTCTTTCTCATTCAACATTCACTCTGTGCAACCATCACCTGTCCAAGTGGCAGATCACCACAATTCTGCCACTGTGCCTGGAACTGCATCGCTGCTGCTCCCCCTGACCTACACTGAATGTCCTCATCGTTGGAAGAAGAGTTATACATTACACAGTGGCACTACTGCTGGTCCTTCTTCATTTTGTACCCTCCAGCGAACATTGTGAGAGATTTCCCTTCTGGAATCCTGGTGATCCTATGACACCTGCAAGAGACAAAAGAAGGAACTCTAGAGGCTGCCTGGTGACAACAACTGGCTATCCCCAAAACTGGCCTAGGCGACCTCCAGCCACATGGCCCGTGCTCACTGCCACATTATCATCCCCTTCTGCAACCGTTCCACAATGGCTACAAACACACAAAGTGACACCACCTCACACACATCTACATGCGCCACAAACGGGACCTAAAGACACGAGAGTACTGCATGTGGTAGAGTTAATGCTGAAGCTAAAGACAGGGCCTGACAGCACACTTGGAAAGCGCCAAGGTAATGGGACGCAAATGCACAGAGAGGCGCGCTGCAAGAACGACCCCCCTGCCGCCCCCGCAGAGAGGCGCGCTGCAAGAACGACACACACACCCACCCCCCCCCCGCAGAGAGGCGCGCTGCAAGAACGACACACACACCCCCCCCCCCCCGCAGAGAGGCACGCTGCAAGAACGACACACACACCCCCCCCCCCCCCGCAGAGAGGCGCGCTGCAAGAACGACACACACACCCCCCCCCCCCCGCAGAGAGGCGCGCTGCAAGAACGACACACACACCCCCCCCCCCCCGCAGAGAGGCGCGCTGCAAGAACGACACACACACACCCCCCCCCCGCAGAGAGGCGCGCTGCAAGAACGACACCCCCCCACCCCCCGCAGAGAGGCGCGCTGCAAGAACGACACACACCCCCCCACCCCCCGCAGAGAGGCGCGCTGCAAGAACGACACACACACACACACCCCCCCCCGCAGAGAGGCGCACTGCAAGAACAACACACACACACACCCACCCCACCCCCCCCCCCCCGCAGAGAGGTGTGCTGCAAGAACGACACACACACACACACCGCAGATTTAACAAAACCTAAAGAGCCCCCCTACTGACACTGAAGTCTTGTGCCACCACCCCACCCACTGCTTTGGCCCTGTGACTTATCTTTCAGAGAGCACGGTCCAGATTTCATCCTTATTGGGAGCACATCATCCAACGGGTGTTTCCTTGCGTTTGCTGGGTGCCTCTTCATCACCTGCAACCCAGAACACAGCTGGTCATGGGCATGTCGACCCTTATCAGCATCTACCGTCCTGACACCCTCCTCAGAAGAGTCATACTGCTCCCAATACCTTTACTTTGCACACACCCCAACACCCCCCTGTCTCACGAGGCACACAAATCCAAGAAACTGAAGAAATTCATCACCTCTACTACTTGTAAGCTATTGCATGCTCGGTGGCTCCCAGCCCGCTGCTCCGCTCTTCCTCCTACTCGCCTCTAATCCTCTGCTTTCTGAGCGGAGACCTTACGATGCCTGCAAAAGCAAAGAGAAATGGTCATTTGAACTGCTGCGTGATCTTCAGCAATTTAGGTCTGAGCAAACCGCTTATTGCCTCTCTCACCTTTTCTCAAAGTGCTTGTGACTCTGCTGTGTGAACCCTCTGGGAAGGAGAACTGCTCCTACGAAAGAAAGGGAGGTAAACCCACGGGATGAAGAAGCCTCCCCGATCCTCGGCTTGCTTGCGGCGCTTTCTCTCCCCTGCTCGTTTACGTCGGCTACTCGGAGACTGATTCTTCCTTCCGCTGTGCCGATGCCTCGTCGCCGCCTGTACGACAAACGGGATGTGATTTGAGCTACGACGATATTATGACACCCCCGAAAAACTAATGCTTTGGCACGCTGGTCATCTCTCACCTTGTCAAAGTCTAAGGGTGCGGGTACGCCACGTGACACAGCAATTGACACCTATAAAATAAAACCGCCAGAGCTTGAGGGCCTCGGAGGCGCTGGTCACGCAGATCCCCTGACAGCTTCCATTGCTCTTCAGTGAGCTGCTTCTCCCTTTGCTTTTAAACAACCCAAACCACACGAGCGAGTCACCCCATTGTTAACAAAGACTTTCGTGAGAGCAAAGGTTTGTCTTCGGTTTTCATCTCCCATCCAACTACTGCTAAAACACCCAAAACCCTAAATATTGACCCCACGTACAGACTAAGGCTCGTTCAACCCACAGGACTAGGGTGCGAATCGCCGCTTGTGGGGCGTCTGCCCTGCGGCGCCTGTCAAATACTATGAGACTAACTCTGTGGCAGCTGTCTACAGCTACTTTCCCAGAGATGGACTGTATGGTCTTTGCCAAAAGCATGGGGGCAGATCTACATATTAATTCACAACTACAAGCCTACGCTCCCCTCGTCGTTGCTATGGCCACGTGACTGGGCAGGACAGGTCCAGCTCTGACACAGACCTACACCGCACAGACACCGCAAGTGACGTGAGATGCGAGAAGACCGCGAGCGAGAAGAACGATGACTGTAGGGAAGATGCTGCCGGCAGAGAATCCCTACGGTGACACGATGGCACGGATGCGTTGGAGCGGGCCCAAAACGAGAGGTGACCGCTGCAGCCCGTGAGACAGTTACCGGTGACACCGGAACGATGGATGGGTGAGAAGTTGGGCTTTAGGACTTAAGACCTGGGGAGGAAACCCCAGAAGATTTCTATGTGCCAAAATGACTCTCAAAAGCACAGCTCCGGGTGCCATCTAGCTCATCCCTGCGAGAGATGACCGATCGAGAACATCCTCGATGCAAGACACGATGGATGGATCCACGCTTCGAGCTATAATTGCGAGACAAGAAGGGCTCTGCCGGCGCTATGCTGATGAAGCCTAGTACTCGATGCTCTCAGGAGGGCTACGGAGATGCCTGCTGATCTCAAAGAGCTACGAAGACATCAAGACCTGGTGGTGTGATATAAGATATAGAAAGCAGTAGACAAACTACACAACGACACAGGCTGGAACTGCCCTGCCCAGAACGTGGTAGTCCGGTGCTGAAAAGTAACTCGCCGCCACTTATGGGCACTACGGGTGCTGTTCCTGGACGGCCCTCTCCCCCATACTGACTTGATGAGCCCTCCCTACGATTCCCAACCCTGTCCCTTCCTACCCTCGACCCTCAACTTAGCTTTCAGAAGTCCGGAGCCATCTTCCGCAGCAACCGCGTGGGCTGGCTAGGATGTTCCAGACTCGCCGGTTCCTCTGCATCGTCTCCGAGACGCCCTCGAACCGTGGGACCGGTCGGCGTCGCGCCTGCCGATGCCGACCGCTTCCGCGACGCCGCCCTCGAAAGCGCCTCTCTCCTACTCGCTCCGGAGACGACGGTGCCGCCGTCGTCGCTTGCGGTACCTAAGAAACCGAGACGTACGAAAATCGCTGTTGTGCTTCTGAATTCACCCGCCCCTACTCCTCCTCGCTACTGACCCGGCTCGCCTCAAATGCTCATCCGATTCAAAAGGCTGCCTGGACGGCGCTTGCAAAACCTAAGAGAAACGCTTCGCTTAGATGCCGTGGGATACTCGACACGTCGACGGGGACCTGGCCGACGCTGCCTCGCCTCGGGCTGCTCCTCCCGTGTGTGACTTCACCCTTCCGACGCTATGTCGGTCACCTGCAAAAACCAAAGTAACGCTGGGTGAGATGCTACCCAAAACTACACCCTGCCGGCGGCTACAACCCTCTCCCGCTCCTTTACCTGGTGCGATCGCCCGCCCTACCTCTGCTGTTCGGGAATTCTCCTGCGGAGGCTCGGTTACGACCTGAAACGCAAACGACGAGGGACACGTCTACCTTCACCGACATCACGACTCCTGAGAGATAACTGCTACTCGAGCACACCGGTAGTATCTCACCTCACTTGACTTACCTGCGGTGCCGCTATCTTGCTTCACGCCTTCGTAATAAAACGCTCTTATAGGCTACCCGTATAACCGTCCGTCGTGTCCTCCCTCTGATGCGGCACATCGAAATACCTTCTTACGGTGCTCCGCTCGCCGCCTCCGTCGCCCTTTGGTGCGTGGATCGCCCCTCTGCGTCGGCAAAAAATGGCATTGAACGAGTCACCTGTACGTTAACTGATGGCTTAACGATTCCAGAAGCCTCCTTTAAGTACACCATCAAGATCCTGACTGTGACCTGCCGTTAAACATGGCCCCGTCATCTCCAAAAAATGCTACGGAGAAAACTCGTGCGCCTCCTGCATATATACCTGCTTGCCCTGAAATGGACTGTATGTCCTCTCCCTACCGAGTCTCTACTTATGACCCCATTAGCCTTTGATCGCTATTGCTATTCTTTTGTGGACTATTGCTCTGTGTCTCCAGGCAGAGCAGCTCCAACCCAGACACAAACACACACAGACCGACGCTGCACACAAAGACAAACGCCGAGACCGAAACATTAAAACAAGCTCTCTAAGAATGACTCCTTGACCGGAGATGCTACCGGATGAGAAGACCGAGAGGGCCGAGAAGAATAATCAGTGGCAGGTAGAGAAGAATTGAATGCTGCGGCTGGAAACAAAAACGGAGATGAGTCACATAGACGCCTTACTTCAAGATCAAAGCGTGTAAGGATGCAGGGAAAAACTCTTATAAAAGGTCTTGGCAAAGGTGGACTGCGCAAGATCGGAGATGTTAATGCAGCCTGGAAAGGTGCTGCTAAAGCAGAGCTACCTGAAACTTCCGAGACCTATCCACGCTGCGGTCTTTGTCGTGAGATAAAAGAAGCGCCCGACCGGCGCTGTGCCGATGACTAGAGACTTTTGACGCCCTAGCGATGGTCGCCAAAGCGCACGCTGCGCTGCTTCGGCGCAAAGAGCGACGAGGATGTTGTGACCTAAGGAAGCTCGAGGACGCAGAAAACGCAAACTACGTGACGACGCAGCCGTGGGCTGGAACTGCCCTGCCTGGCACGTGGCGGTCTCGTGCAGAAAAGTAATGTGCTCCCTTTCCCTAACGAAAGGGCGCTGTGCCTAGACGGTCCTCTCCCCTACGCTAGCTTGAAAACCCCTCCCTGAGATTCCCGACCTCAGGCTCGCCCCAGAGCCCTCTCCGAAATGCCGGTCCCTCGACTTATCTGGGGCCTGAGGGTCTGAAGCCATCTTTGATGGCCGCTGCATCGGCTAACTGGGATATTTCTACAGATGCCGGGTTCCTCTTCATCATCTGCACAAAAACGGCACCGGCGGTCGGCACCGTGTCGGCTGACGTGGCCCTGTTCTGCGACGGTCTCCTCCTCGAAAGCGTCGTACTTTCCGCTCGCCTGCTCCCTGCCGGCGTCGCTCGTGGCACCTATGATATCGAGAGGCAGAAGGTTATACTTGTGCTTGTGTGAAAGCACCGGCCCTATGCTCCTCTTCTTTACTACCCCGGTTCACCTCAGATGTTCATCCTATTCCAAAGGCTGCCTACGTGGCACCGACAAAATGACACGGTGCTCTGTGTGCAATTAGGTAACGGGATCGGCTGTCCTGTATCCTGAAAGATGCTGTGCCTCACGTGCCTGCTACTTTCTGGTAAAATGCTGAAGTTCTGCATAAGGATGCGTAAGAGATGTTCGCTCTAACCGTTGCTCTGTCGTCTCACCGTTGGTCCTATTTACCCAGATGATACTGACAATTTACAATGCAGATGGTGACGCTAGGTAAAAAACAAGGTCCCATCTTCATTAAAGTCAGAAAAAAACAGGAAAATATAATGCATCTCAAATGAAGAGAAAAAAAGTAAGTGCATGCAATTGAACCCTTTTACCTGCTCCATCCAGCTGATACAGATTTACTCACCTGAAAAAGCCTGCTACCTGTCAGTGTACTTCTTATTATATACACTGCCAAACCTTGATTGATGCTGAAACTCTTACCTCAGGTACCACAGCTGCTGTGATTAACAAGATGCATTTGCACAAAGTGCTTCAAAAGCTGCTATTGACTCAAGGAGCACTAACTTCAGAGAGGCCTGAGAGCAGAATGATCTCCCTGATGAGAGGCTGTGGCTTATATACCCCAGGCCCCACCCACCACCCAGACCACAATCACCTGGGAGAGGGGAGGGGCTCACCACCACAAGGCATAAAAGCACCCAGGGGAGCAGCAGCAACTTTTTCTCTGCCTTAACTTTACAGCCTGCAAAATGCTGAATGAAGAAAGTGACCCTTGCTGGAACCGATATCTGCTTTTTGCTGCATCTATTGCACCGGTGATGTAACTGGTAAGGAATGAAACCTATTTTTTTCTGGGGTACGGATAGAAAAAGACAGAAGCGACATGGGGAAATAGTTGGCTAAATGCGATGATAATATTGATATTCGAACCGATGTTCTTTAATTTCCTGTACAAAACCCAAAATTCTACAGGGTTATTTTTATTTTCTAGCAAGACCGCACATGCTATGTAACTTCTAACAGAACCTTGTTCTGGATAGGACTAAAAAACAAAATAGAATTAGATGTTATTGGAATTCCGTCTCAAAAATATCACTGGTTCCAATATAACTAATTTATTATACATGTCAACAATTTAGAGTGACCTTGATGGTCTCTCTGCCTAACTCTCTAGATAGAGTCCCAAAGGACAGGAAAAAAACCCACCATGACATATATCAGAAAGTGTATGAGGCAGACTAAGTAACACCTAACTTACTATACAAAAAAAAAGAGCAAAGTGTTGGAGAATGGCTTGCAGAGCAAGGTCATGGGTCTGTGCAGGAGCTGATTACAGCCATCTGAGGTAAACAATGGAAAAAAAACAGGGTACAATTATGCTAACGAGGAAGGTGATTCAGGGCTCAGTTATGCTAACGAAGGACTGTTAGGTTAACAAAAAGAGAAACTTGGGTACAGAGTGGCCTTGATTATAATGGAAAACAACCTTGGAAAGAAAGCGAGCCAGAAGAATGAAGATGTTGTGACATAACTGAAACGCCACAAGAGGCTGAGATATTATAATGTAGCCTTTTAGATGTATCCAATAGATTTGTGAGTAGTATGTATGGTTTCTTTCAATAAAGTTGAAGCTTGGTCTATCGTTCCTATTGAATCGACAGCTTGCTTCCTCCGTCCACCGGAGCAAAGATTGACAGAAAGCACCGTAGGAGATGCCTAGATAATAGATAGAGGTGATCCTCTTCTCTGAAAAACTCAAGAAAATATCTAAGTCGACAACACCCATCTTTTGTATACCAGATACTGAATAAAGACATACGATAACATGTACGACAACTAGATGGCTCGGAGGCACAAAGATGGCTTTGGAAAAGGTTCTGGCAAAATGAGAGGCAGCATCGCAAGGATTAGAAAGACCAAAGAAGCATCAGGGATACAATGAATTCGAAAGGGAATTGAACAAAGTACAGATGTCTTCAGGGGACCAGGATCAGAATGGAGGTGCATCAAATGGGTCGGAGGACAGAAAGAGTGAGCGGGGTAATAGATGCACGCAAAGAGAGGGTTCCCAAGGGGAAAAAAAGGAGCTGAAAGAGCCCTTGTGAGAGCTCCGCAATGTGAGTGGAGTAGTCCTGAGTGAGCCTTGGAGACCAAAGAAGCCTCGGAGATAACAATGATGAACTGCAAAGAGGATTTCAACAAAGTACAGATGTCATCGGGGGGGCAGGGGCTGAATGAAGGCATGCTAAGCAGTTAAAAGTAAGAGAATGCAGTTCTGAAGAGCACAAAGAAATAAAATTGAAAGAGAGCAAAAGTGCTACAATACTGTCATGGAGTATATGAAAGGACACAAAAGAGATAGAGTAATTAGGAAGGGGCAGGATAAGAAAAGAGGATTCAGAGACACAGCAAGGGCATCTAGGCAAACTACAGATGACTGAGTGAACGACCAAACGGAGACGTGCCCGACAGCAGGGCGAATGACAAAGGAGTGCTGTGTAGCAAAGAAAGAAGGGAGGATCTAAGAGAACGCTAGAAATACAAAAGGAGATCGAGCGCTACCGGGTGGAGGGGAGAGGGAGCGAGGTCACGCTGGTCTTGTGATACCGTTATCTGTCTTCCTCTGTCTTGCTCCCTGACCCTCTTTTTCTTCCAATATGCGCCTGCAGGTCTCCCCCTTTCTTTTCTAGTGATTTCATCATATCTAATTCCACTACGGCCTCTGATCCCTTTTTGGCTTCCCAGCCTTTTTCAAACACTAATGCCCACCAGAATGTGCACCACCTTCCAGCATCCCCTTTCTAATGGCGCATAGTTGCCCTATGGCATCTATGCCTCCGCTTTCCTGCAGCCTGCCAGTCATTTTCCTCTTTCCACTCCATTTGGCCCTTCACTTTTTCATGCCTTTCACTTAGCCCAAGCAAGCCTCCCTCTTGCAGCCTGCCTGCCTCACACCCTACCTCATTCAGCCTGCCTACATCAATCCCTCCTTCTTGCAGCCATCCTGCCTGACTCACGCCCTCCCTCTTGCAGTCAAGTCTTCCTGCCTGTCTCCCTGCCTCTGGCAGCCTGCCTCACTCCCTCCCTCTTGCAGCCATGCCTACCTCACTCCCTACCTCTTGCAACCTACCTATCTCAATCCCTCCCTCTTGCATCCTGCCTGACTCACGTCCACCTCTTGCAGCCAAGTCTGCCTACCTGCCTGCCTTCCTCCCTCTTGCACCCGGCCTGCCTGCCTCACTCTCTCCCTCTTGCAGCCACGCCTGCCTGCCTCACTCTCTCCCTCTTGCAGCCACGCCTGCCTGCCTCACTCTCTCCCTCTTGCAGCCACGCCTGCCTGCCTCACTCTCTCCCTCTTGCAGCCACGCCTGCCTGCCTCACTCTCTCCCTCTTGCAGCCACGCCTGCCTGCCTCACGCTCTCCCTCTTGCAGCCACGCCTGCCTGCCTCACTCTCTCCCTCTTGCAGCCACGCCTGCCTGCCTCACGCTCTCCCTCTTGCAGCCTGCCTGCCTCACTCCCTACCTCATGCAGCCTACCTACCTCAATCCCTCCCTCTTGCTGCTTGCCTGCCTGCCTCGCTCCCGCTCTCTTGCAGCCTTGCCTGCCTCGCTCCCGCTCTCTTGCAGCCTTGCCTGCCTCGCTCCCGCTCTCTTGCAGCCTTGCCTGCCTCGCTCCCGCTCTCTTGCAGCCTTGCCTGCCTCGCTCCCGCTCTCTTGCATCCTGCCTGCCTGCCTCCCTCCCTCGTTCTTGCATCCTGCCTGCCTGCCTGCCTCCCTCCTGCTGCATGCCTAACTGCCTCCCTTCCTCTTGCAGCCTGCCTGCCTCACTCCCTGCCTTTTTCAGCCTGCCTGCCACCCTCCCTCTTGCAGCATACCTTCGGGGCTCCCTCCTTCTTCAAGCCACACCTGCCTGCCCGGATCCCTCCCTCTTGCAGCCTGCCTGCCCGGATCCCTCCCTGTTGCAGCCTGCTTGCCTCTCTCCCTCCCTGTTGCAGCCTGCTTGCCTCTCTCCCTCCCTGTTGCAGCCTGCTTGCCTCTCTCCCTCCCTGTTGCAGCCTGCTTGCCTCTCTCCCTCCCTGTTGCAGCCTGCTTGCCTCTCTCCCTCCCTGTTGCAGCCTGCTTGCCTCTCTCCCTCCCTGTTGCAGCCTGCTTGCCTCTCTCCCTCCCTGTTGCAGCCTGCTTGCCTCTCTCCCTCCCTGTTGCAGCCTGCTTGCCTCTCTCCCTCCCTGTTGCAGCCTGCTTGCCTCTCTCCCTCCCTGTTGCAGCCTGCTTGCCTCTCTCCCTCCCTGTTGCAGCCTGCTTGCCTCTCTCCCTCCCTGTTGCAGCCTGCTTGCCTCTCTCCCTCCCTGTTGCATCCTGCCTGACTCACACCCTCCCTCTTGCATCCTGCCTGACTCACACCCTCCCTCTTGCATCCTGCCTGACTCACACCCTCCCTCTTGCATCCTGCCTGACTCACACCCTCCCTCTTGCATCCTGCCTGACTCACACCCTCCCTCTTGCATCCTGCCTGACTCACACCCTCCCTCTTGCAGACAAGTCTGCCAGCCTGCCTGCTTCACTCCCTCTCTCTTGCAGCCTGCCTGCTTCACTCCCTCTCTCTTGCAGCCTGCCTGCTTCACTCCCTCTCTCTTGCAGCCTGCCTGCTTCACTCCCTCTCTCTTGCAGCCACGCCTGCCTGCTTCACTCCCTCTCTCTTGCAGCCACGCCTGCCTGCTTCACTCCCTCGGTCCCTCTTGAAGCCATGCCTGCCTCCCTCGGTCCCTCTTGAAGCCATGCCTGCCTCCCTCGGTCCCTCTTGAAGCCATGCCTGCCTCCCTCGGTCCCTCTTGAAGCCATGCCTGCCTCCCTCGGTCCCTCTTGAAGCCATGCCTGCCTCCCTCGGTCCCTCTTGAAGCCATGCCTGCCTCCCTCGGTCCCTCTTGAAGCCATGCCTGCCTCCCTCGGTCCCTCTTGAAGCCATGCCTGCCTCCCTCGGTCCCTCTTGAAGCCATGCCTGCCTCCCTCGGTCCCTCTTGAAGCCATGCCTGCCTCCCTCGGTCCCTCTTGAAGCCATGCCTGCCTCCCTCGGTCCCTCTTGAAGCCATGCCTGCCTCCCTCGGTCCCTCTTGAAGCCATGCCTGCCTCCCTCGGTCCCTCTTGAAGCCATGCCTGCCTCCCTCGGTCCCTCTTGCAGCCTTCACTTTTTTCTGGCCTCTACCTCTCCCTGGCCTCCCACACCCTGTCAGCCTCCCACCTCTTTTGGGCCTCCTTTTTTTTCTAGCCTCTACTGCCCTCTAGCCTCCCACCTCTTTTCGGCCTCCCACCCCTTTTTGGATACCACCGTTTTCTGGCCTTTATTTCACTTCCAGTCTCTCTTTTAGGTCTCTTGCAGCTTTTCTGCACTCTTTTTAGTGGTGCCATGATGTTCTCTTTGAAGAACTGAATCGATGGAAGAATTTGAATCTACTGATGGCTTCATCTCTCTCTCTCTCTTCTTCACTCTTCCTGTCGTTTCTCAGGCTCCAACTCTCTGTACTTCTGTCTGTTGCTCTTGTTGGTTCCAGGCCAGCATCCTACTCCCTATCTCTCTTTCTTCTACAGTTATGTCCTGCTCTCTGGCTCCCTGTTGCTCAAGTGTCTTCTAGATGACTTCCTGCCTGCCCCGCTCTTGCATCCTGCCTGCCTGCCTCCCTCCCTCGTTCTTGCATCCTTCCTACCTGCCTGCCTCCCTCCTGCTGCATGCCTAACTGCCTCCCTTCCTCTTGCAGCCTGCCTGCCTCACTCCCTGCCTTTTTCAGCTTGCCTGCCACCCTCCCTCTTGCAGCATGCCTTCGGGGCTCCCTCCTTCTTCAATCCACGCCTGTCTGCCATTCTCCCTCCCTGTTGTAGCCTGCCTGCCCGGATCCCTCCCTCTTGCAGCCTGCCTGCCTGCCTCTTTCAGCCTGCCAGCCTCACTCCCTCCCTGTTGCAGCCTGCTTGCCTGACTCCCTACCTCATGCAGCCTACCTACCTCAATCCCTCCCTCTTGCATCCTGCCCGACTCACACCCTCCCTCTTGCAGACAAGCCTGCCTGCCTGCCTCCCTCTTGCAGCCTGTCTTCCTGCTTCACTCCCTCCCTCTTGCAGCCTGCCTCGCTCCCGCTCTCTTGCAGCCTTGCCTGCCTCGCTCCCGCTCTCTTGCAGCCTTGCCTGCCCCGCTCCCGCTCTCTTGCAGCCATGCCTGCCCCGCTCCCGCTCTCTTGCAGCCATGCCTGCCCGCCTGTCTCCCTCTTGCAGCCATGCCTGCCCGCCTGTCTCCCTCTTGCAGCCATGCCTGCCCGCCTGTCTCCCTCTTGCATCCCGCCTGCCCGCCTGTCTCCCTCTTGCATCCCGCCTGCCCGCCTGTCTCCCTCTTGCATCCCGCCTGCCCGCCTGTCTCCCTCTTGCATCCCGCCTGCCCGCCTGCCCCGCTCTTGCATCCCGCCTGCCCCGCTCTTGCATCCCGCCTGCCCCGCTCTTGCATCCCGCCTGCCCCGCTCTTGCATCCCGCCTGCCCCGCTCTTGCATCCCGCCTGCCCCGCTCTTGCATCCCGCCTGCCCCGCTCTTGCATCCCGCCTGCCCCGCTCTTGCATCCCGCCTGCCCCGCTCTTGCATCCCGCCTGCCCCGCTCTTGCATCCCGCCTGCCCCGCTCTTGCATCCCGCCTGCCCCGCTCTTGCATCCCGCCTGCCCCGCTCTTGCATCCCGCCTGCCCCGCTCTTGCATCCCGCCTGCCCGCCTGCCTGCCCCGCTCTTGCATCCCGCCTGCCTGCCTCCCTCCCTCCTGCTGCATGCCTAACTGCCTCCCTCCCTCTTGCAGCCTGCCTGCCTGCCTGCCTCTTTCAGCCTGCCAGCCTCACTCCCTCCCTGTTGCAGCCTGCTTGCCTCACTCCCTACCTCATGCAGCCTACCTACCTCAATCCCTCCCTCTTGCATCCTGCCTGACTCACACCCTCCTTCTTGCAGACAAGTCTGCCTGCCTGCCTCTCTCTTGCAGCCTGTCTTCCTGCTTCACTCCCTCCCTCTTGCAGCCATGCCTGTCTCACTCCCTCCCTCTTGCAGCCATGCCTGTCTCACTCCCTCCCTCTTGCGGCCTGCCTGTCTCACTCCCTCCCTCTTGCGGCCTGCCTGGCTCACTCCCTCCCTCTTGCGGCCTGCCTGGCTCACTCCCTCCCTCTTGCGGCCTGCCTGGCTCACTCCCTCCCTCTTGCGGCCTGCCTGGCTCACTCCCTCCCTCTTGCGGCCTGCCTGGCTCACTCCCTCCCTCTTGCGGCCTGCCTGGCTCACTCCCTCCCTCTTGCGGCCTGCCTGGCTCACTCCCTCCCTCTTGCGGCCTGCCTGGCTCACTCCCTCCCTCTTGCGGCCATGCCTGCCTGCCTGCCTCCCTCTTGCAGCCTGCCTGAATCCCACCCTCTTGCAGCCAGGCCTGCCTCCCTCCACCATTCTGGCAGCCTGCATGCCTTCATCCCTCTTGCTGAATGCCTGCCTGCCTCCCTCTTGCAGCCTGCCTGCATGCCTACCTCCCTCCCTGTTGCATCCATCCTGCCTGCCTGCCTCCCTCTCCCATCCTGCCGGGCTCCCTCCCTCTTCCATCCTGCCTGCCGGGCTCCCTCCCTCTTCCATCCTGACTGCCGGGCTCCCTCCCTCTTCCATCCTGCCTGCCGGGCTCCCTCCCTCTTGCAGCCTGCCTGCCTGCCGGGCTCCCTCCCTCTTGCAGCCTGCATTCCTTCCTCCGTATTGCGGACTGCCTGCCTCCCTCGGTCCCTCTTTCAGCCATGCCTGCCTGCCTCCCTCGGTCCCTCTTTCAGCCACGCCTGCCTGCCTCCCTCGGTCCCTCTTTCAGCCACGCCTGCCTGCCTCCCTCGGTCCCTCTTGCAGCCACGCCTGCCTGCCTCCCTCCCTCTTGCAGCCTTCACTTTTTTCTGGCCTCTACGTCTCCCTGGCCTCCCACACCCTCTCAGCCTCCCACCTCTTTTTGGCCTCCTTTTTTTTCTAGCCTCTACTGCCCTCTAGCCTCCCACCTCTTTTCGGCCTCCCACCCCTTTTTGGATACCACCGTTTTCTGGCCTTTATTTCACTTCCAGTCTCTCTTTTAGGTCTCTTGCAGCTTTTCTGCACTCTTTTTAGTGGTGCCATGATGTTCTCTTTGAAGAATTGAATCGATGGAAGAATTTGAATCTACTGATGGCTTCATCTCTCTCTCTCTTCTTCACTCTTCCTGTCGTTTCTCAGGCTCCAACTCTCTGTACTTCTGTCTGTTGCTCTTGTTGGTTCCAGGCCAGCATCCTACTCCCTATCTCTCTTTCTTCTACAGTTATGTCCTGCTCTCTGGCTCCCTGTTGCTCAAGTGTCTTCTAGATGACTTCCTGAATGCCACCCTCTTGCAGCCATGCCTGCCTCACTACCTCTTCCCACAGCTCATTTCTCTATGTCTTTGTAGTCTCCACTCATCATTATCTCTCTTCCTGTCTTGCTCCCTGACCCTCTTTTTATTCCAACATGTGCCTGTAGGTCTCCCCCTTCCTTTTCTAGTGATTTCACCATCTCTAATAATTCCACTACAGCCTCTCATCCCTTTTTGGCTTCCCAGCCTTTTTCAAACACTAATGCCCATCAGACCGTGCACCACCTTCCAGCATCCCCTTTTTCCTGGCAGATAGTTGCCCTGTGGCATCTATGCCTCCACTTTCCTGCAGCCTGCCAGTCATTTTGCTCCTTCCACTCCATTTTGGCCTCCACTTTTTCCTGCCTTTCACTTACTGCAAGCCTGCCTCCCTCTTGCAGCCTGTCTGCCTCCCTGCCTCTGTCTTGCAGCCTGCCTCCCTGCCTCTGTCTTGCAGCCTGCCTCCCTGCCTCTGTCTTGCAGCCTGCCTCCCTGCCTCTGTCTTGCAGCCTGCCTCCCTGCCTCTGTCTTGCAGCCTGCCTCCCTGCCTCTGTCTTGCAGCCTGCCTCCCTGCCTCTGTCTTGCAGCCTGCCTCCCTGCCTCTGTCTTGCAGCCTGCCTCCCTGCCTCTGTCTTGCAGCCTGCCTGCCTGCCTCTGTCTTGCAGCCTGCCTGCCTGCCTCTGTCTTGCAGCCATGCCTGCCTGCCTGCCTCTGTCTTGCAGCCATGCCTGCCTCCCTCTTGCAGCCATGCCTGCCTCCCTCTTGCAGCCATGCCTGCCTCCCTCTTGCAGCCATGCCTGCCTCCCTCTTGCAGCCATGCCTGCCTCCCTCTTGCAGCCATGCCTGCCTGCCTCTGTTTTGCAGCCTGCCTGCCTCACTCCCTCCCTCCCTCTTGCAGCCACGCCTGCCTCACTCCCTCCCTCCCTGTTGCAACCTGCCTGCCTCACTCCCTACCTCATGCAGCCTACCTACCTAAATCCCTCCCTCTTGCATCCTGCCTAACTCATGCCTTCCCTCTTGCAGCCATGCCTGCCTGCCTGCCTCCCTCTTGCAGCCATGCCTGCCTCCCTCTTGCTGAATGCCTGCCTGCCTCTGTTTTGCAGCCTGCCTGCCTCACTCCCTCCCTCCCTCTTGCAGCCACGCCTGCCTCACTCCCTCCCTCCCTGTTGCAACCTGCCTGCCTCACTCCCTACCTCATGCAGCCTACCTACCTAAATCCCTCCCTCTTGCATCCTGCCTAACTCATGCCTTCCCTCTTGCAGCCAAGCCTGCCTGCCTGTTTGCCTGCCTGGCTCCCTCGCTCTTGCAGCCTGCCTGGCTCCCTCGCTCTTGCAGCCTGCCTGGCTCCCTCGCTCTTGCAGCCTGCCTGGCTCCCTCGCTCTTGCAGCCTGCCTGGCTCCCTCGCTCTTGCAGCCAGCCTGGCTCCCTCGCTCTTGCAGCCAGCCTGGCTCCCTCGCTCTTGCAGCCAGCCTGGCTCCCTCGCTCTTGCAGCCAGCCTGGCTCCCTCGCTCTTGCAGCCAGCCTGGCTCCCTCGCTCTTGCAGCCAGCCTGGCTCCCTCGCTCTTGCAGCCAGCCTGGCTCCCTCGCTCTTGCAGCCAGCCTGGCTCCCTCGCTCTTGCAGCCAGCCTGGCTCCCTCGCTCTTGCAGCCAGCCTGGCTCCCTCGCTCTTGCAGCCAGCCTGGCTCCCTCGCTCTTGCAGCCAGCCTGGCTCCCTCGCTCTTGCAGCCAGCCTGGCTCCCTCGCTCTTGCAGCCAGCCTGGCTCCCTCGCTCTTGCAGCCACGCCTGCCTGCCTGGCTCCCTCGCTCTTGCAGCCACGCCTGCCTGCCTGGCTCCCTCGCTCTTGCAGCCACGCCTGCCTGCCTGGCTCCCTCGCTCTTGCAGCCACGCCTGCCTGCCTGGCTCCCTCGCTCTTGCAGCCACGCCTGCCTGCCTGGCTCCCTCGCTCTTGCAGCCACGCCTGCCTGCCTGGCTCCCTCGCTCTTGCAGCCACGCCTGCCTGCCTGGCTCCCTCGCTCTTGCAGCCACGCCTGCCTGCCTGGCTCCCTCGCTCTTGCAGCCACGCCTGCCTGCCTGGCTCCCTCGCTCTTGCAGCCACGCCTGCCTGCCTGGCTCCCTCGCTCTTGCAGCCACGCCTGCCTGCCTGGCTCCCTCGCTCTTGCAGCCACGCCTGCCTGCCTGGCTCCCTCGCTCTTGCAGCCACGCCTGCCTGCCTGCCTGGCTCCCTCGCTCTTGCAGCCACGCCTGCCTGCCTGCCTGGCTCCCTCGCTCTTGCAGCCACGCCTGCCTGCCTGCCTCCCTCCCTCGCTCTTGCAGCCACGCCTGCCTGCCTCCCTCCCTCGCTCTTGCAGCCACGCCTGCCTGCCTCCCTCCCTCGCTCTTGCAGCCACGCCTGCCTGCCTCCCTCCCTCGCTCTTGCAGCCACGCCTGCCTGCCTCCCTCCCTCGCTCTTGCAGCCACGCCTGCCTGCCTCCCTCCCTCGCTCTTGCAGCCACGCCTGCCTGCCTCCCTCTTGCCCCCCACACCCTCCTCCTGCCCTCCCCATCCCATCCTGCCCCCCACGCCCCCCCGCGCCCCCGTACCGACGAATCTGCGGGCGGCGGCGGGGTCGTGCCGCCGGTGCCAGCCGTGGGGCCAGCCCATCAGCACAGTGTTGGGGTGCAGGGCCCCCAGCCCGCAGCCTTGCACCAGCGCCGCCAGCCCCGGCCCCCGCCCCGCCCCACCAGCACATGCAAGAAGCACCCCACCCCCCCCCGCCAGCCCCACCCGCAGCGCCTGGGGGGACGGAGGTGGTCAGGGGGTGTCCCCACGCGGGGGGAAGTCCCCGTGTGCCCCCCGACCCGCCAGCCCCGGGGACACGGTTCTAGAGGGACCCAGCCCCATCATATTCCATAAGGACCAGGGGGGCCGGGCAGCCCCACAGGGACCCCCAACCCCACAGTCACCCCACCCCTACAGCCCCCAATCCCCTACAGGCGCCCCTACAGCCCCCCCATCCTCTATAGGCCCGCCACAGCCCCCCAGCCCCTATAGGTGCCCTGCCCCAAGGACCCACAGTGACCCTAACCTTAACCCTAGGTCCTAAACATAAACACAGGCCCTAACCCTAACATTAATTTCACCCTAAACCTAAACCTTACCCTAAACCTAACCCTAACACTACATCCTAACCCTAAACCTAACCCTAAGCCTAACCCGAAACCTAGAATTAACCCTAAACCTAGGCCCTAACCCTTACATTAATTTCACCTTAACCCTAAACCTTACCCTAACACTAACCCTAACCCTAACACTACGTCCTAACCCTAAACCTAGGCCCTAACCCTTACACTAATTTCACCCTAACCCTAGGTCCTAACCCTAAACCAAACCCTAAGCCTAACACTAATTGTGCCCTAAACCTAATCCTAAACCTAAACCCAACCCTAATGGCACCCTAACCCTAAACCTAACCCTAATCCTAACCGTAAACCTAGGCCCTAACCCTAATTGCACCCTACCCGTAACCATAACTCTAACCATAAACCTAACCGTAAACATAGACCCTAAGCCTAAACCTAACCCTAATTTCACCCTAACCCTAATGGCACCCTAACCCTAAATGCACCCTAAACCTAACAGTAAACATAGGCCCAAATCCTAACCCTAATCCTAACCCTACAACTAATTTCACCCTAACCCTAACCCTAGCCCTAACCTAAACCTAGGCCCTAAGCCTAACCCTAACACTAATTTCCCCCAACCCTAAACCTTATCCTAACCCTAAACCTAACGCTAACTATAACCATAACCCTAACCCCTAACCCTAAACCTTACCCTAACCCTAAGCCTAACCCTAATTGCACCCTAAGCCTAACATTAAACCTATCCCTAACCCTAAACCTAGGCCCTAACCCTATCCCTACTCCTAACCCTAAAACTAATTTCACCCTAAACCTAAACCTTGCCCTAACCCTAAGCCTAGGCTCTAATCCTAATTGCACCCTAACCCTAATTCTAACCCTTACCCTAACCCTAATTGCACCCTAACTGTAACCCTAACCCTAAACCTACCCCTAACCCTGATCCTAACTTTAACACTAATTTCACCATAACCCTAAACCTTACCCTAACACTAACTCTAACCCTAATGGCACCCTAATCCTAAACATAAACCTAACCCTAACCGCATCCTAACCCTAACCCTAACATTAACCCTAACACTAATTGTACCCTAACACTAATCCTAACCTTAAACCTAACCCTAATGGCACACTAACCTTAAACCTAACCCTAATGGCGCCCTAATCCTAAACCTAACCCTAATGGCACCCTAACCCTAAACCTAGGCCCTAATCCTAACACTAATTGCACCCTAAACCTAATACTAATGGTGCCCTAATCCTAACCCTAACACTAATTTCACCCTAACACTAAACCTTGCCCCTACCCTAACCCTAATTGCACCCTAAACCTAGGCCCTAACCCTCACACTAATTTCACCCTAACAGTAAACCTTAGCCTAACCCTAACACTAATTGCACCTTAACGCTAAATCTAACCCTAATCCTAACCCTGACACTAATTTCACCCTAAACCTTAGCCTAACCATAAACCTAGGCCCTAACCCTAACCATAACACTAATTGCAACCTAACCTTAACCTTAAATCTAACCTTAATGTCGCCCTAACTCTAACCCTAACCTTTATGGTGCCCTAACCCTAATTGCACCCAAAACCTAACCCTAAACCTAACGGTAAATGTGCGCTAACCCTAACCGTAACCCTAATCCTAACCCTAACACTAGGCCCTAAACCAAACCCTAGGCAATAACCCTAACCTTAACCATAATGGCTCCCTAATCCTAACCCTAAAACCTAACCCTAATTGTGCCCTAACCCTAATCCTAACCCTAGGCCCTAACCCTAAACATAACCCTAATGGCAACCTAAACCTAGCCCTAACCCTAATTGTGCCCTAACCCTAAACCTAACCCTAAGCCTTACCTTAACCCTAACCCTAATTGTGCCCTAACCCTAACCCCAACCCTAACACTAAACATAATGGTGCTCTAATCCTAACCCTAACCCTAGGCCCTAACCGTAACCCTAACCCTAAACATAACCCTAATGGCGCCCTAAACCTAACCCTAACCCTAACTCTAACCCTAACCCTAATTGCCCCCCAACCCACAGCACAAAGGTGGCCTTGGGAAGGGTCCAAGGAGACTGACATGGTCCAAGGAGAGCGAGAGGGGCAGAAGAAAGCTCTGGGACACAATGAGGGGTGCAGGAGGGGTTGGGATTTCATCGGAGTGGTCATGAAAGGACCATGCATGCAGGAAAAGGCTCACAAGGATCAATGGGACCTCAGGACAGCTTCTGTGTACAGCACAGGTGTCCTAGAGGACCTCAAAAACCAAAGGAGGGGCGATCCAAGATGGAATAGAAGGCCCAGAGTCTTTTAGGTGATTTTTGGGGTCCCTCAGCAGTTGCGGTGCTCTCCACATTTCCCTGAGAACATTTCCCTGCACTTCACTGACAGAGCAGTTCTGCACTGTCCCCTCCTGCTACCGCCTGTCAAAGCAGACCGAAATGTAAATTTACGCTGAGCTTTTGCTGTTTATTGGGAATATAATATCATGAAGAAGCGCTGAGGATAAGTCGCACCTTATCTTTAGGTTGACACACTTTTATACATTCAGACTTTAGGTAAAGGAAAAATCACTACGGGACTAGAATCTAGACCAGTAACTTAAGGATATAGTTCAGGGATAGAGGGATGGAAAGAGCTGAATGGGGAACAGGACAGAGGGAGAGAGAAAAGGACAACAGGAAGAAGGAAGGAGAGAGAGAAAGACTGGGAGAGGGAGAAGAAGATACAGACAAAGAATAAGTACAGGGAACAAGTCCGAGAGACTGAGAAAAGGTGATGCGGATCAGGACAGCGATGAAGAAGAAAAAAGCAACAGGCTGTGGCAGTGAGATGGACGAAGAGAAAAAGGTCTGAGGAGCAGGACAGAGGATAAAAGATATAGCTGACTGGATGTGCCACCACTGGTCAGTTGCAGCGCCTGTGAGGAAAGGGCCTGGCATTTACCTCCTTGCATTTCATTAACCAAATAGCCCACCAGTACAACAGAACACACTCTCTGAACCCAAATCGACATGCTGACGACTTCCCTGACAGCCACCCTATCCTGCAACTTCTTCTACCCCTGCTCCTTGCCTCTGCCCTGTGCCCTCCCCATTATTTACTCTTTCCTTCATATACTATTCATGAGCATTATTTGCTTCCACAGCTGGAACCCTACAGGCAAGACAAACCCAGACCAGGAAGAAAAAACAACAAAAATCACAAAGCAGCATAGGAACATCCCTGAAAAAACACTGTCTGTGCTAGATTCAGGAACAGGCCATCAGAAGCACACAATAAGCACAGAAGAGAACACCAGCCAGAAAACCCATACAACATACCACTGTGTAGCACAGGTATCCTGCTGGAAAAGAAAGGCCAAAGAATGCTGAGTGTTAGAAAATTGTCAGCCGTACTGACACAGCAAGATGGATAACCCATGAGACCTAGGCCACGAAGATCGCAATGCAGATGGCACAACATGAGCACAACTAGGCAAGATGGATCGGTAAGTACTTCCCACTGGAGAAAGGCCAGCAGAGCTGAGAGGGCGGTCATCAAGATGACCAGACAAACAGAAGACACACCTGATGTGTGCAAGCTCTGGGTTGCTCTGACAGGCACGCTGAGGGCTCTGGGGCACGTGGAAAAGCACGCTGAAGGCCACAGAAAGCACGCCCCTGCCCCCATGCAAAGAAGAGCTAGCAAACCTGACACAACCGGAGCCGAGACAGCTGACAAGAAAAACCTATGACACAGGAACACCGCAACAAAACACTCACTGCTTCAGCATAGAGAGCGAGACATCTGATCCATTCAGAACGCACTGGCGATTTCAGCTAGTGCTCACACAGTAACCGTTGCAGTGGCACAACGATGCACTTACCGTGCATTTCAAGCCGCAGGAATAATGCAAGTAAGAGCTTGGAAGTCAGAAACCCCATAGGCGAGACAGATGATGCCCGATGGGCACCACAGATGGCAAAGAGGAACAAAGAAAGGCCAGAGCCTTCCTGTCAGGCCTACGCTCCCCACCTACCTCCCAACCTCTCTCTCTCCACCTCACTTAGAGTTCATATAAAACTATACTGAACATGTCCCCAGAAGGTACTCCCAATAACTGTCTTCTTTCACCCACCCACCCACGGCTCTGCCTCCATAACGTCTCCAGAGCCTCCCCAGTGACCGCAGCCTTCCTGTCTGCAACCCACCAGTATTCCTCCGCTGCACATCCACTACCCTGCTGCCCGTGTCACCAAACGTTAGACTTGTTCAGCCCCACTGAGCGTGCTGACAGCGCTTGCTTTGCTCTGCTGCTGAGCCTCACAATCCTCATCACAGGTGCTTCATTACTGAGGGGAGACCTGGTGACAAGGCTACATCAGCTCTACTGTAAGCACTGTAGTAGCAGGAAGGAAAAACCAGGGTGCCACTATGAAGGGATCTGGCCACGAACACAACACACTCCCCCTGCTCCCTCCATCCCCTAGGCCATTTCATTCATTGATGTGTATCAGACCACGATCACAAACTCTGCTCTTCTTGCAAACGTTGCTTGGTTGTTTTTTTGTATTACAGTTCCAGATCAGAGAATCCTGTGTTTCGTCCCTTCTCAAGAACAGTAAACCTAGAGCAACCCGTGAAAATTCTCTTATCCCTTTCCTAAAAAGGAAAAGGATCACTTTTATTTATTAGCGGCAGCTAATAAACGAGACCTGCCTCCCATTTCAGGCTTATGGACCTCTGCTTGCCCCCAGCAGAGCCCCCCACCCAGGTACAACGACCCCCCCGCCCCCGGCACAGATAAGCCACATCGCCTCCGCCACTACGGGAACCCGGCACCGCCGCGGTGAGGCACGGCCCGAGCCGCCCCGCCCGCGGGACCAGCTCTGCCCCGGGCGCGGCAGGGCGGCCCCTCCCCGCGCCGCGCCGCCCCAGGGCGGGGCCCAGGCCCAGCACCGGGCCGCGCGCGGCGGCCCCTCCCCCACCCGGCGCACGCGAGGACGCGCCTGCGCAGGGCGCTGCGGCGCACGCGCCAGGGTCCCGCGGCGCGGGAGGTCCCGGCCGCACGGGGGGGGCGGGGCTTCCCTGGCCCGCTTACGCCGGCCGCGAGCTACGGGCTGGCGCCGAGCCGTCCCCATGGAAACAGGCCCGGGAAGGAGCGCGGGGACCCTGGTCACCGCCCGGAGAACAGACCCGCAGGGCACGGGGGAGGAGCGGGAGCAAGCTCTGGAGACCCTGAACGGTTGTCGCGGGTCTGAGGTGCAGGCCTGCCGGGTGGGACGGCCCTCGGGGCCCTGAGGAAGCCCTCGTAGTCGGGAAAGACCCGGAGCCTGCAGCCCCTGGGGACCCACCCCGGCAGTAGAGACCCCGCAGCACCTGGAACATCCCAGAAAACCCCCGTGACTCTGGCAGGACACCTTCAGACCCTGAAAGAAGACCAGTAGGTCTGAGAACAGGCCCAGGGACCGGGAAAGATGCTCTTGAGCACAACTTGGAGGTTCTGGAAAAGCTCAGAGAATATTCAGGAGCCTTGGAATAAAAGGGAATGCCCCAGCACACCTACAGCAACTCAAGCAGCACAAAGACATCGGCTCAGAGACCTGGAGAACAGCCCCCACCAATGTACTAACAGCCTGAAAACAACCCTAAAGCATCCCCAAAGACACCAGGATGGCCTGAAACACCCAATTTATAAGCTTTTCATGCCCAGTGCTGCCCTGAAGGCACCGAGTGTGCCCTTAGGGTCCTTGGGAAGCCTATCCGTCTTGCAGAAGCGGCAAGGCAGCCCTCGGAAAGAACGCTGGAAAACACATAGCAGCTCAGAGCCATCAAAAAGCGACTCAAGACCCCAGAAAAGCCGCAAACACACCTAGAAAGTCCCAGAGATCCTACAAGAGGCCCCAGCACTCAGAGCAGCCCTGGAGATGCCAAGGTGGCACCTCAGTGCCTAAGGCAGAGCCCAGAATAGCCCCCAGAGATGCCAAGATGGTCTGAAGAAAAAGCTTCAGACCTAGGCATAGCCACAGAGGCACTGAGCCATACCTTGAGATTATGCCTTCAAGTGTACGTGGGTCTCACTGTGCCTTTGCTGGTGCTTTTGTTTAATGCTGCAAGGTCTGCAACACGGGGGCAGCACTGCCCTTCCCCCGCCACCCCACCCCACCCCACCCCCCCGCAGTGGGAATCAGTGTGTGGTTGGCCTGTGTGGCACATGCTATGGCTGGATCCCCAATCCAAAGGAAGGGGATGATTCTGTAGGGCTGGGCACAGGTGGCTCTTGGTCCCAAATGAGGGAAAGAGGGAGGGGGTCAGGCTCTACAGCACCTAGCACAGGGATCCTGCTTGAAGCCCATCTGCAGGGATAAAAAAAAAAAAAAAGCGCACAGCTCACACTCCCCTGAGAAAGGGTTTAATGGGGCAGGGAGGCACTGCTGTTTCTTTCCAACAGAAGAAAGGCCGGGGTAACACCCAGAGAAGAGACAGATACATAGGCACACTATGTACAGAGCAACACAGGCAGTGCCAGGCACTCCAAGCCCCCTACCACCATCGTCCTGGTGGTGAATTCCCTCCCCCTTCTCCCTCCTTGAGCAAGATGGAAGGGAGGGGGCAGAGGGCTTGCCAAGCAAGGAGTGATTGCAGTCCTGACAAAGACTGGGATATAAGGGGGGGGGGGTGTCGGGGGTCGCAAGCAGGGTGCAGTGGGAACATAGGAATGGGGCCTGCCCACAGGGTCGGGGAGGGTGGAACTCTTTGGTTTCAACATTAAGACCATGCAGGGCCACCTCCAGAGGGCTGAAGGAAGCAGAGAAAGGTTCCAGGCACTGGAATGGAAGGGCTCAGTAAAACCAGTTCCCCCCACAAGAGGTGACCTGAAACACCTGATCGGGGTCGCAGCTATGTCTGGGACCCAGCAACATCCCTCCCCCTGAAAGAGCCTGACACTTACAGACTGGAGAAGGGGAGACACCAGGGGTGTTTCTCCCCTCTTCCTCATCACACCAGGCATAAATCTGCACGTGAGGAGGGCTTTCACGCCTCTGCCCAAATGTGGTTTAGGCCTCCTTGGTTGCAGACGTGCCCACCTGATGGCTGGTACCTACTAGTTAGGACAGGGTGTTGAGGAAATGGCTCTCTCCTGCCAGAGTGCTCAACATGGAGCTCATGTCACCCACAGCCATGTTAGGACCACCAGATGCAGGAAGCAAGAGGCCACCAGCAGGGCTCGGGGGCCCAGGCAGCAGTTCAGGTGTCTCTTGATCTTCCACAATGGCATCAAAGTCAAGGTGCGTATTCTCCAGGTCCAGGGAATCCAGGCTGTTGGCCACCTGCTCTCCTGAATCCAGGCAGTAATATGAGCTGCCTTTGAGTCCTTCCAAGCTCCCGTCATAATGCCCAGGACCCCCACAGCTTGATGCCGTTTGGCTCAGCAGCTTATGCCCTTTTCCCACATGTGTGTCCTGGCCTGGGTAATACAGCAGGGCATTACTGGGCCCCTCGGGTGTGGGACAGGCAGGGGGCAAACGAAGCACACGCCGGGAGCTGGCTTCCACTCCCCCGTAGGAATGACTAGGCTGAGCCAGGTTGCCAGCATAGTTGAGACTGTTTTGGTGACCGGGTGGTTTAGGGCCACCAGGTGGGTGCGGCACCATCTCTGGGTTGAAGCATGGGACATTTAGGAGGTGTTGGGTCTCTGCCAGACTCTGCAGGTGATCTGGTTTGGCTTGGTAACCAGAGTACTTTGGGCTGAGGTACAGTGGTGCTTCCATGGCTTGGCACTGCCCAGGTTCACTGCCCAGCCCCATGCCCGGCTCCCCTCCCTTGGAGACTAGTTGCTCTCCCCACATCAAAGCCTGCTGAGCCTGGACATAGCTACGGACCATCACTTCTTTGGTCTGCGTGGTGGGGGTCTGGGTTCTTCTAGCACCTGGGCTCAACGTGCCCATGTAACTGACAGGTGCCTGTTCCTCAGACTGGTAACCACCAGGCCCTGCATTCATGGCTTGGCCAAATGATGCAGGAAGCTGCATGGGCCCAGCAAGCTTGGGGTTCTGGCAGGGAACAAGTGCTGGGGCAGGTGCTGGGTAGCACTGCTCAGATTTGATCTGTAGTCGATTAAGCCGGTGCGCCCCAGAAAATGCGCTGTCCTGGCATGAGCTCACAAGTTTGGGTTGTTGCCCACAAGAACTGGCTAGCGCGTACTCAGTACTTTGATGGTGACAGTGTGGCCCAGACATGGCAGCAGCAGAAACGCTGACACTTGACCGCCTGGAACTCATCTCCATATTGCCTTGGAGAGGTTCATCCCAAGGAGCCGGCACAGTCCCATTGCCAGCATGCTGGTTCATCTGGCACTGAGGGAGGGAGAACTCAGACTGAAGCAACCCCTGCTCCGTGTCCCCGTGCCCTCCCAGGTTCAGTTGCATACCCCCCGTGGTCCGGTGAGAGTTGCTGTAGAGGCCTTCGCACTGGAGCTCCACACCTGTCCCCTGGCATGGGAAGCTTTCCTCAGGGTAGTTCAAGTACTGTTCCATCTCTAGCAAGCCAGGCTCCATGCCTGGGTCAGGGCCTTCTATGCTCACGCTCTCCAGAAAGACATTTTCACTGATGCTAGGTGGGCGTGGAGAGAAGACATGGCGCTGAAGGTTGGCATCAGAACCACCCAAGGGCTGCAGAACAGTTCTGCCCACTCCTGGCACATTTACGTTACCCATGCTCTTAATACGATGCACCTTGGGCACAGCACGAGGGTCAGTCACGGTCCGGGCAGGGTCACTGGCCCGCCGCACACCATTCCGAGGCACCAGGTGAGGGAGAACGCTGCCTGAATAACTGGCATAGTCATTGGAACTGTGCCTTCGCAACAAACCGTTTGCAAGGAAGCGGGGTTCGGACAGCCCAAGGTAGTCCCCGGATAAGCTGCTGTGGCCACCCATGCCCACCTGCTCCACACTGGGCAGTGGGGTTGGGGGTGGGCCACCTGTGGCTGCAGCATATTTAGCCTTGAGACGGTAACGCTGGGCCGGGGTAAGGCTGCCCACACCTGGCAGCCCTCCACAGTGGCTGGCATCACTGGAGCGTCGCGACTCATCCGGAGAGATGGGGTCATAGCCACCTGCCAGGCCTGCCCTGCCAGGCACCGTCCCTGCCTCGCCACCCAGACATGGCCCAGCCAGGTACGGGGACACCAGGGATGAGCGCCGGCTCACTGTGTAGGCTGAGCTTACGGTACTGGTGCCACTGCTCCGGCGCTCATTCAGTGGCATGCCCATCTCTGCTGCCGACAGCTCTGCAATGCGCCGGTGCGAGGCAGCTGGCGGCAGCACGGAGATCCCGGGCACGTCCCCAGGCAGGCCTGAGGAAAGAAAAGGAGGAGTTACACCAGGGCACTCGGAACACAGGAGGGCACCAGTGGTCAGAGAAGGAACAGGCAGCCACCTCCAGTACCAGGATGTGGCCTCTCCCATGGTCAGTGCCTGCCAGGAGACAAAACAGATTCAAGTGGTGGCAACAAAGAGAGGGCAGAAGATCATTTAGAATAATTTAGATTGGAAAAAAACCTTTAAGATCATCGACTCCAAAGATGGGGCACAGCCCAGATGTGGGGGTCCACCACTAGTGAAAGGAAGGTGTGGAATCCTCTCTGGCTGCAAACCAGACCTCGCTCGACACAGTGCCCATGGGACCAGCACCACATCCGGGTGGGAGGGAACCACAGTCTCACCGGCTCCAGGGATGGCTGGCAAATTCAGGCCCTTGGTAGCTGACGGCTTCCTCATCTGCTTCAGTTTGTCAATGCGAAGATTTTCTAGCTTGTGGAGGGCCATGAGTCCTGAGGGGCCCATAGGCTCACCAGGCATCACATCCTCCAGCGTGGACAGATCCTCGTAGCTCCCGCCGGCGTTGCCCGCCATCTCCACCCCACTGTCGTTGTTGGTGGTGCTGCCGAGTGGGGAGTGGTCACTGCTGCACGATGACTGCCCACCTGGGCTGGGCTGTGGCTTCTAAAACATTAACCGAGGAAAAAGGGGTCATCCACTACACCTGCAAGCCTGCACCCTGCCAGATGTGGAGATGACTCCCCTACCGTGCAGACTGACGCCTCCAACAGGCCTGGCCAGGCCTCCCTCCATCATCACACCCCCAGCTCCTTACCAAGGCCAAGTCAGGCACCAAGAGCTTGCTGTCATCCTTCCGGGCCTCAGTGGGGCCATTTGTGTCTTTCTCCTGCTTCATGTCTGGGGGGCCACTGGGAGTGGGCAGTGCCCGGCCTGGCACCACATCCCCTCGGTGCTTCTTGGTGACATGGGCATCAGGGCCATGCACCGTCTTCACGTGTTTGCGCAGGGAACTGGGGTCTGTGTAGCGCTTGGTGCAGCCTGGAATCTTGCACACGTAGGGCTTCTGTCAGGGAAAAAAGGCAGGCACGGTAGAGGGAGAGCGTTAGCTCCGACCAGAGACCCCTCCCAACAAAGAACCAGCAGGGCATGAAATAAATCCCCTCTCCTCCCTCTTGAGTAGGCCCAAGAACTGAGGGAACTGAGGGTGGGAAGGGATCAAAGAGGCCAAGTCTCCTCGGAGGGGGCATCTCAGGTGCTACAGCAAGGCCTTGGAGGACATCATAGGGAGCCAGAGGAAGAACGTAAGGACAGCGCTCCACAGGCGTGGGTAGGGTGTAAAGGGACTCTGGTGGAAACGCAGGGGGCCATACTTGTATTAGAGCAGGCAAGGAAGGAGTTGGGGCACACAGACCAAAAAAAAAAATGCAGGGAGTTTTCAGAGTATAGGACCAATCAGGAGGCATATGGGGAGCCCAAAGGGGTGCAAAGAGCCTCAGATGGGTCTGTACCTCATTGGAGTGAGTGCGGTTTTGATGCTTGGCCCGGTCAGAAGCATTGGAGAAGGCCTTGTTGCAACCCTCGTGTTCACACACATACGGTTTTTCACCCGTATGTGAGCGCAGATGCGTCTTGAGGTTCTCCAGGCGTGAATAGGCTTTGTTACAGCCCTCGAACTGTGCAGACAGGTAGGGTGAAACATGCCACACACCTTCAACAGACCTTACTGCATCGCCCCCACACTACATACCCAGGGCACATCTGCCACAGACATGCATCGTTCCTCCCAGTCAACACACAACACACTGGCCCTCTTTCAGGTGCATGTCCTCACACCGCTGCACAGCCCTTTACTCTTCTGGCCTACGTCACGCCACCTTGCCATGCACTGGCCACACGGCCATGCTGTACCCAGCCCGCTACGTACCTCTTTACCTCATGTGCATCTCTGCCATGCCAGTGATCACACAGGCTCTGGCCTGCCACATGTGGACCCCACTCTATCATGCACTACCACGTTCCTGACCACACTGTCTGTCCCACCTCCTTTTCCCCACCACATGTCCCCCTTCAATTCCATATACCAGACGGGCCAGCTCGCACTCTGCCCTGAGCTCTGTCTGGCTCAAGGCATCACAGCTTAGCTGAGTCTTTGCAAAGGCTCGTGCCAGCTCACCGTGCATTTGTGAGGTTTCTCGCCCGTGTGACGTCGCATGTGCACCACCAACATGTACTGAGCCTTGAAGGGCCTCTGCTCCCGGGAACATGCTGCCCAGTGGCACACAAACTCCTTCTTCTCCCCATGGATATGCTCATTGTTGATGTGCTGAGGAGAGAGGGGCATCACTGGTGGCATTGGGGAGGGTACCGAGGCTCAGGGAGATGCAGGTGTCAAGAATATCATGGGAAAATGGACACAGAGGAACTGGGATGGCAGGTGGAAACAGCAGACGTTAGGGAGAAGCAGAGTGGACAGATGGTGTCTAGAGGAGGCAGGGGATACAGGACATAGCTGAGGGCAATTTTGGGATGACCAAGAGAAGACATAGGGGTCAAGGTGGTCTGAGGGGTGGTCAAGGGGATATAGGAGTTGGAGTGTCTGGAGGGAGACAAAGAGCTAAGGAGGAAGTCTGGATGCACCAGTGGTTCAAGAGAGCTGCCCTTGGGGTGAGGAAGGCCAGACTGGGTGTTCCCCCTAGGGACGTGGTATGGGAGGGTCATGAAGAACGTGCCCGCAAAAAGTGGAGAATGCAGGTCCCTCCCTTCCTAGAGGCAACTTCCAACATTGTGCACCTGTGCGGTGAGCTCCCAGGGCTGGGGCGGGAGGGGAGCGGCCCAGTATAGGACAACCTTAGAGTCAGAGTCGTGGGTTGACACAGGGGGACGTCAGCCATCAGCCTGAGGACAGGTTCTGGGACTGGGTATACCCAGGCAGGACCTAACTCACATGCACCAGCTGCTCCTGTGTATCAAACTCCTTGGCACAGCTGTCCCAGTAGCAATTGGTTTCATACACGGTTTCAGACTCAGGTTTCCCATCCTCCTTCTCCAGATCTTCCCGAACATCGAGCATCCCCAGCAAGGGGTCCTGGGGGAGCACAGCCGGATGAGCACACCCAGGAATGACCCTCTGTGCTCCCTATTACTGGGAGTAGTGCCAGAGAGAAGCACAGAGCCCTGGGGAAGTGAGGGGTGTCTCAAGGCCTGGGGATTACCTGGGTGCCTGTGGAAGCTGGACTGGAGATGTCACCCTCGGATCTCTCCTCTGGGTATTTGACAGCCAGAGGGCTGCTCAGGCTCCACTCCAACTTTAGCTGCTACCGGGGCAGGGGGAAGGTGGAAAGCAGTCAGCACTGAGATGTCCGCCGGTCCACCACCTATATGGGTGAAAAGCCCCCTTACCTGGCAGTGTTTGAGGGTCCCACGAGCTGGGGCATGGTGCAGGAGCCCTGGGCGAGTGGACATGTATTCATGGGAGCTACAAGGTGGGGGGTGGGGGGTGTGGTTGTACAGGTGGCCTTGGCCCTTCTGCTGACCCGGTGGACTCTGGTACGCCAGTGATGGACTGCAAAGAGCAAGAAGGATGAGCAGATGACACCATCAAAGGACAGATATTTAGATCTTCTGAGGTAGGGATCCCAGGCCACTCTGTCCCTAAACCACCACCCCACTCTGCTCCCACCTTCCCTAGCCCTTACCCCAGGCACTCCCCAAGTTGGAAATTGCCATTCAGGCTCCCACACTGACAGACTGCATCCATGCCAGCGGAGCTGAAGTCTGGTGCCCACCTGATGGTGCTGATGGAGAGGTGGCCATAGGACCCACTGGCAGAGGCGCAGCGGGAGTTGATGAATGCAACGAGGGAGTTGGGTGAAGTGCGGATTACCGTCTGCAGGTCAATGCTAGAGTCTGACAGGGGTGAGATGGACAGTGCGCGCTTCTTGCCCAGTTTGCCCGCACCACGGGGTGTTGAGAACCGTGAACCTGGGATGGCAGCAGAGAGTGGGGGGCACTCCTGTCAGCGTGGGTCCTAGGAGGCTGAAGAACCCCCCAAGGACACAAGCCACCAGGCTTTGGAGCCTGGAGGAGTACCCTGAGTGTGCCAGTTATCTTCTGATGATTAGAGTAGAAATAGGAATAGAATAGAATAGAATAGAATAGAATAGAATAGAATAGAATAGAATAGAATAGAATAGAATAGAAATCTTTCCGTTGGAAGGGACCTACAATGATCATCTAGTCCAACTGCCCAACCAATTTGGGGCTGACCAAAAGTTATTGAGGGCAATTGTCTGAATACCTCTTAAACACCAACAGACTTGGGCCATCAGCCACCTCTCTAGGAAGTCTATTCCACTGTTTGGAAATACTTCCTAATGTCCAGCCTAAACCTCCCCGGACACATCTCTGAACCACTCCCATGTGTCCTGTCACTGGATACCAGGGAGATCAGCACCTCCCTCTCCCCTTCCCCTCCTCAGGAAGTTGTAGAGAGCAATGAGATCACCCCTCAGCCTCCTTTTCTCCAAACTAGACAGACCTAAAGTCCTCAGCCACTCCTCACAGGCTGTGCCTTCCAGCTCTGTCACCCTTCTCTGGACACATTCAAATACCTTCACATCCTTCTTAAATGGTGGGCCCGGCACTACACACAGTACTCAAGGTGAGGCTGCACCAAGGCCAAATACGGCGGGATAATCGCCTCTTTTGACCAGCTGGTTATGCTGTGTTTGATGCGCCGCAGGATGCGGTTTGCCTTCTTGGCTGCCGGGGCATGCTGGTGACTCCTGTTGAGCCTGCTGCTAACCAGCACCCCCAGATCCCTTTCTGAAGGGCTGCTCTCCATCTACTCAGGCTCCAATTTATGTATGTTGCTGGCTTTGGACTGTGGCATGGCTCAGAAGTGTACCACTCTCCCTATCACAGCCATCAATGTCCATAGGGGGTACCTGAATCCCTTGACACACGTACTCCCTGCCACAGCTGATCCCAAGAAAAGTGCCTGATCCCCTTGGACACAGACAACACAAATCCTCCTGTTCCATCACTGTTCCAGGAAAGATACCCGAGGCCCCAGCAGCCTCCTCCCTCATCGCAGGTGTTACTGTCCCCAACACTGCCAGACCCCCCCACCCCCACTCCTGACATAATCGACACATTCCCCAGAGGGTGCCTAAACCTCCCGTAGAACCCTCACCTGCCCCATGGCCTCCCAAGACTGGAGACTTACCATCGCCACCGCCTGGGTGCTCGGTTCTTGGCACCAACCCATAACCACGGTGACTGCTCATGAGGTTTGACTGATGGCATAAGGGGAAGTCAAGTCCTAGCAGAGGGGAGGAGAAAGACAGGAAGATGTATCAGGGTGGGTGGCACAAGGGGGAGAGGAAATCCCCAGAGCATCCCCAAACCAAGGGACTGAACCTGAAGTCCGCGCCCCTCGCGCCCGCACCCGGCAACTGCTCGGGCCCAGGCACTGGCCAGGACGAGGGGGCCATGACCGACCTTCTGGCCCTGGGGCGCCCGAGGCTGGTCCATGAGGCGGGCGCAGGCAGCAATGCTCGGCACAGGCGGTGGCCGGGGGGCTGGCGGGGTTGAACATGTCGCGGCAGGGCCTGCCCGGGCTCAGGAGCGCATCTGGTCCTCGCCGGGGCGCGGGAGCCGGCCGGGGCCTGCGGAGGACAAGGGTGCGCTGGCTCCGCGCCCGCCAGGGGGCGCCGCGGCGCAGCGCGGCCGCGGGCAGCGGGACCGCGGGGTCGCACCCGCTCCCCCCGCGGCGGGAGGCACGGCCCGGTGGGGGGAAGGGGGGGCATCCCCCCTTTTTTAAACTTTTTTAAGCTCCCGCTCCCGCCCCGTGCCCACCCCGCCCTGCCCACGGCCTGGTACCTCCCGCCGAGGCCCCGCGCCCCCCTGCCCAGGGCGCAGCACCCTCTATGTGGCCACCTCTGTGCTGCTGCTTCACGGCAGCCCCGGCACAGGCCTGTGCCCCGACCCCACGGCAAAGCGGAGTCCCGGGGGCACGGCCTAGGTGGAAAGGGCAGGTGACTGTGGGGGAACATGAACAACGAGGGTCCTAGGCAGAGGAACTGGGCTCGAGGACATCCGACTCAGCAGCAACCACTGATGAACGTCTCCGCATACCGAAGAACTCTGCAGACGCCCGCCGTGCCATGGTGGCCCCTGGTGTTCTCCCCTTCCCCCCCACATATACACATCCTGGCACTCCCTTCCCACCAGGGTGCCCACCCTCTCCTTCCCTAGGGGCTTCCACTTTCTCCCTGGAGCTGGGGGCCATTTCCCACCTGGGGCACAAGCCTGTATCTACCTCGAAGGGAGAGGGGGCTGGTAAAAAAGGAGATGTCTGTGGGGCCAGGATGCAGCCCCCCACATCCCTCTCCTTGCTCGCTGGCACTGCAGAGACATAAACCATGTGGAAAATGCATGCCTCCGACAGGCTGGGTGGGCACAAGACGTACAAGCCATGGCAGCTCTGTGTCACAACAGCCACCCCCTCCAAAGCAAATATGTCTGTCCCCATGCCCGGCAGGCCCCCTGTGGCACCAGCACAGGGGAGTTAACATACCCTAAGAACCGCAGTACAGATCAGAGCACTGCTCAGTTCAAGACCACCTCTGATTGCTTGGCACAAGCAGCGACACTGCTGCAGGGCACCCTGTGGTCATCCATCACGAGCATCCCTGGATACTGACTTAGCAAGATGCCCTCGTGCTTGGCACTGTACTAAGAGGGTCCTGTCCCTCTCAGTCCCAAGAGTCCTGAGCCCACTGCAGTGTCTGTTGCAGGAGTAATGAAATACACACGTGTGCACCCAGACACCCACATAAACATCCACACTCAAGTATACACACACATAGGTAAAAACTGCGAGCCTTAACTGCCAAAAAGGGAAACTAAGGCACAGATGGTTAGAAACATACTTGGTCAAAGACCTGAGCTGGCACCCTGCTCCTCCCTCCTCATGGGTCCTTGCAGCACCTGCAGGTCCCACCCAGCCCTGCCCTGCCTTGCCCGTGGGTACCCACCCTGCCTGCAGGTCAAAACCCTGCCCTGTCCCACCCACACATCGCACCCCTGCCCACAGGGCTCAGCCCAGCCCAGCCCACTACCGCATCCCAGCCTGCAGGTTCCTGCCCTGTGTCTGGGTCTCATTTCCACCTGCCGCTCTGCCTGGCCCTGCCCATGGTCAGATCTTCAACCATGGATGTGCCTTTGACCTCTGCACCCAGGTCCTGGCCCCCAACTCCATACCCACCCTTGGTCACTGTCCTGCCCCAAGACCCTTGAGGGCTTACATGAGGGACAGAGGCTCTGGAAGGAGAAACAACCGCAGGGTGAGGGAGAGGCACGTGTGGGTGGTGCTGGAAACAAGGCCTCCTGCCCCCTTAGCCCTCCCCTTTGAGAGACCAAGGGAATCGCCCCAAACAAGGGGTCTGGGGGAGTGGGAGCCCCTCACCCCGCTGGGAAAGTGCTGGGTTGCGTTTGGAGCACGGGGGGGGTGAGGGGGGCAGCAATTCTTCCGCATGAGTTGCCCCTTTGAAAGCTTGTCTCCGGGCTTTGTGAGAGTGTCAGCCAGGAAGAATGGAGCGGGGGGGGCGGGGGGCAGCAGGGCAGGCAAAGGGGGAGGGAGGTACCCAGGAAGGTGGGGGCGCTGGGGGCAGGCAAGGGAAAGAGATGAGGAGGAAACGAGGCGAGGGGGGGGCAGGCAGAGGAGAGGCCTCTTACCTGCCTGCTGGACCTGGGCCTTGCAGCAAAGATTGGGGATTCGCTTCAGGAGAAGCCTCCCATTTGGCCCCTACCCCAGCCACAACACCTAACGAAGAGAGGGTTTGCAAGTCCCTCACAAAAGTTTTCCCAGTTGTGGAGTCAACCACAGCAACACCCCACAGCCCTTTGCGCACACAGCTGTTCACATGTGCACGCACACACACACACGGATGCATGAACATACATTTGCACATATCTGGAGAGGCAGACGTGCTGCTGGGAGATAATGTGGTGTGTTGGAGTTAAGCAAAGACAAAGTCTCTTGTCTCCCCCTCCCGAGAACCGTCACCTGAGCTCCCCCAGGCTGCCCCAACCCCACACTCTTAGCCCACCAGCTCCTTACTCTATACAAAAGCAAGCAGGTCGTTAGTCACCACGCAGTACAGTAACCGTATGTGGCCACCCCAGAAAGCCCACAGGGGAGTGTCCAGACAGGCACACCCACCTGCTGCAGCAGCAAGGGGATGATGGGTGCTGCCCTGGGTCCAGCTGGCCCCCACCAGCCTACAGGTCCCGGCCCCGAACTGCACTGGGGCCTTGCTGCCCTGAGTTCCAAGCAAATGCGGCTCTATCTGTGGGGCATCTACTGCTTTCAAGGAAAGGGTTAATTCTCCCATAGCCTTTGTGATGTCCCCTCTACCTTGCTGTTAGCCCTGTTCACCTCTCTATGCACAGCTGTGCCAGCCCCAGCCATGCTTGCCACCTGCTATATCCTTGCACACACATACACACATGCATTCACAGAGCACGTGTACACACACCTGCAGACCACACAAACTCCATGTGCATGCACACAGCACCTGTCTAACATGCAGTGCACACACATACTTACGCACACCAGAGAATACATATGTCCAGTGGAAAACAAAGCTGCATGTGCATGTGTGCAGCACACATGCACACAACAAATGCATGTGCACAGGTTTACGTAAACATGCATGAAGCACAAGTGGCACAGAGAGCACACATGCATGCACAGCACACCACCACACATGGGGAACACACAGGCATGTAGCAGGAGGCACATTACCCCCCCCTCACAACTCCCCAGCCTTGCACACCACCTCCCTGCCTGGAGGGGGATCCCTTCTATGCCCCCTCCAGCACCTACCATGCAGGCCTGGTGGCACCTCAGTGGGGCCCCGGTCCCCACCATCCCCAGTCCCTGGCCACCCAGGTACAGCAGGAGAGTCAGCGGCCTGCTGTGCCAAGACAGCCTCTCCTTCCTGGGTCCAGGCAGAGGGCAGGAGTTTGGCGAGCAGACCCAGCCTGGCAAAGCCCGTGTGTCCCTGCTGGGGCAGCCTGGAGGCAGGCGGGTGCCAGGCGGGCATGACAGCAGTGGGACGGCTCTCTCCGATCCCACACATTCCCCCTGCTGAGCATCAGCACGGAGGGGTGGCTATACAAGGCAGAAAGTGCCCAGGGCCCAAGGGTACCAGTTGCAGGATGCTCCCCCCCAGCCCATGGGGTCCGCAGGGGCTCCCCAGACCCTGGTGGCCCCCTGAGCAGGGGAAGCCAGAGGGGGCCGGGGATGCAGGGAGCCAATGGGAACTGGCCCACGGCTCCCCCACCGCCGCGCTCGCCTCCCCCGCCTGCTGCACACTACCGCGGCCCACCCAAGTCGCAGCCTATGGGCATAAATTCGAGAGCCAGGCGCAGCCGGGATTGAGGGGAATCTTCCCTTGGTCTCCTCCTGCCAAGAAACTCAAACTGAAACACATTCCTCCTCCTGTCTGCCAAGAAAACAAGGAGCGAAGCCAGCGGCAGCAGCAGTTGAAGCAGGGCTGGCTCCAGACACTGAAACACCGCACAGGAGGGGGTCAAGACTGGCCATCCCCCTCCCCCCCCAGCTCCTTGCCTTTTATTTCCTACAAACACATCTAAAATCTGTCATCTGGCTCCAGTTTCCTGAGGACACTGGGGAATGGGGTGGGGGAAAGGGAAGGAGACAGAGGAGAAGGCACAAAAGGCAGAAAGGGAAAGATGTAGTGAGCTCGTACCGCAGGATGACAGTCAGGATGCCAACACTGATGGGTGGTGGAACAGAGACGGCAGGAAGGAGGGAGAGACACAGACGTAGGCACTGAGAGGGGAACTGCACAACCTTAGGAGACCTGGCTGCAAGAGGAGGAGGAGGCGGCAGGCTGCACCCCACTGCAGCCTGTGACAGGGCAGACCCCCCACCCCAGCTCCCACCTCGCACCAGGAACACTCCCTGCTCCCGACCCGCTCTGACAGCCCTGGGGCCAGCCAGCCCGCAGCAACGAGTGCAGCATGCTGCAGCAGGGTGGCTGCCATCCAGCCCAGCACATAGGGCTTGCGGGGGTCCCTGTCTGCACCTCCGCATTGTCCCCATCATCTCCTGCCCCAGGCCCAGCCCCGGCAGGGTTAACCGCCCTGGAGTCCCACTGCGGAGGAATGTGATGTCAGGGCTGGATTAGCCAGTGCGGCCGAGATCCCAGCCCATACACCAGCAGCGCTGAGCTGTGTGTGGCACAATCCATCAACCCGCCCAGCACAGCCCCCAGCGTGGGGGGCCTGGGGGAGGGCTCTCTGTGTGCATGCGTGGGGGGCATCTGTATTTCCATGAGCATGTGTGTGAATACACAAGTTTGGCCATATGTGTCTGCATGTGTGGAGAGGGGGTTGTGTTTATGTATGAGTACGTTTTGGGGGGGTGCTTGTGTGTATGTACTCACAGATGTATGTGTTTTCATGCATGCTTGTGCATGTCTACACGTGTGGAATGTGCATATGTGCATGTCTGCATGTGCATCTGGGGAGCTACAACAGCAACTAATGGGGAGCTGCTATATGTTTGCAGGCCCCATCACCCCAAACCCTTACTCACTGAGAGAGCAAGGAAGGGCCAGAGCAGAGGGACAAGCCAGAGAGAGAACAGGATCCAGTGGTACGGCACAGGGTCCAGCAGGGTGGGGAGATGCCCCAGAAGGCCACCACTGCATATCCTTATCACCCCTCAGGAGAGGTGGACTCTAGCCCTGGGGCGAACGTCTCCTGAGCCCACCACAGACACAGAGCCCTGCTGACGCCCCTGCAGCCCTCACCTCAGCCGTCTTGCGACCCCCAGTCAGCCACATGCCCGATCGGTTTAACCCCACAGGGCCTGAGGAAAAACATTGAACTGGCTTAAGATCTGCCTTCCCGCACCAGTGCAGCAGTTCAGACAGAGCCACGGCCAGGGCACTTCTGCAGACGCAGAACAGGAACAGGACAGCGGGCCAGGCTGTGCCGCAGCACGTAGGTAAAAGTAGCAAGACTGGAAGAGAGCTACCAGGGAGCCAACGCTCCCTCATGCCAGTTGACAGTCCAGGATCACGGGGACACATCCTAGCTGCCTCCCAGGTTGGGTCTGGCAGTGTCAACATGCTTCTCCCCAAGCTACAATGTCTCCTGCATGCTCGGCAGCCTGACCAGGCCCCACAGCTGGCACGCACTGAGGGTGGGGAAAGGCCATTGATGGTGGTGCAAAGACAGTGAAATTCCCCCCCTAGAAGAAGCCCCTTTTCCCTGCCCTGGGACCAAGTTGGTATCGGGCCAGTCTGCACTGGGGACCTGCTTCCCCTGACCCCTACACGCCTTCTCATCTCTGCCTCCAGTAGAACTGATGGGCAGACCTCCCGCCCAGCTGCCTTGCTATGCATCTGACCCCACTGTTAGGCCAGGCCTTTAGGGTGAGCCCAAGCTCCTCTGCATGGGGCAGCTAATCTGCCCAGGACTGCAGCTGCCACAAAGCACATTGCTTCAGGTTCAGGGGGTCTGAAAGGGGATGATTCAGGGTCATGATCCCATGCTGGTGTGGGCTGCCAAGCTCGTTCCAAGGTGGTCCCTGGCCTGGAAAAGATGAGGCAGAGAAGAACCAGCTCTGGGGGAAGTTTACACATGTGTAAGGAAAGGGGCAGAAGCATCCATGCCAAGAGAGATTCAGGACATCCTGCAGTCCGTTCTCCCTCCCTTCTCCAGCCCTGGCTGCCACCTTCAGAAAACGTAACACATCCTCATTCCCCACTCCATGCCAAAATTCTTCTCTGCCCTTCGGACCACCTCCAGCAAGGACCAGAGGTCCCTCCCCAGCCCACCCATCCCTCCAGCAGCACATGCAAGACACAGTACACCCCCACCCATACACCACATCTCAGCAGGGGGCAAAACAATCCAGCCCCTCTCCCACATGCATCCACACCCACTCACGACCATGCACTGACATGCCTCTAGACATGTTAACACATGCTAACACACGTGTGCTTTGAGAGGAGGGGAAGGTAGGCCAGCCTGGGGCGTAGCCCTGGCTGCCCAGTCTCCAGAGTAACTCAGGGCAGAGACAGCCCACGGAGGAGGGCTGCAGGGTGGGAGCTTGTGGCTCCACGCTCCCTGCCTCTGTTCCCCCTGTAAAGCAGGGTCCACTAGCCCTCAACCACATGCTGAGCCGCTCAGGAAGCCGTGGCAAGCCAGGCAGGAGTGGTGGTGCTTGATAGGTGGTCCCAGGGCAGGCAGGCAATTGTCACAGGCTTGCATGTTGTTTGCTTTGGCCCCCAGTACACCCTACCCCTGAAAACTGCTCACATAAAGCCACTTCCCTGGCCCCTACCTTCATTGGACTGGAGTCTGCGTGTGGGTAAGGTTTTGGGGTGAAGGTAAGGGGGGTGCACACATGGCAGAAGCTTCTATAAGGAATTTTTATGCTTCCACCTTCCTCCCCAGTGCCGGAGGGAAACAGCAAAATTGAACATGTGGGACCCATAAAAGCCCAGCTCTGAGTCACAGCCATGGGAGCCCCTGCCAGGCACTGCTCCTTCCCATGGCATCAAGGCATCACCTCCAACCGAGCATGCTGATGTGTTCCATGGAGGGACACCCTCAGAACAGGGGCTGCAGTGCAGTGCAGGAAATTCTGCTGTCCTGAGGGAGAGAAGGTTAGGACACAGCAGGCAGAGGGCTGCACGGTCATCGGTCCTCCAGCTGCAGTCAAGTTCACACTGAGCCTGTTTCCACCCCAACAGCTCCATCCTGCAGGATTCCCCAGAAGATGGGAACAGAGGATGTGCGGGACCCGATAGGGACTTTAGCAGTCATTAAAGGATTAGATATACAAAAGCAATCCCTTTTAAGCTGTGGAACCACCTGTCTATTGACATACTGAGCACGGAGCAAGGTAAGCACACCACTTGGGGATTTAGGAAGCCTAAATTGCTCCTCCTTTGCGGCAGGAGACCCCTTCTGTCTGCTGAGAGGTGGTGATGGGAGTGCTCTCTGGCTGCTCCCAAAAGTCCCCAGTGATCTCTTGCCTGCTGGGACACATCGGTCTCTCCTGAAGTGTCTGCCACTGGTGGAGGGATGCCTGCTTTCCTGTTCCTTGACTGAAAACCTGCTCTGTCCATACACAGCAATCCCATCGCTTTCAGCCATGTTCTCTGCCAGCGTGGGGGGCTCCAGCCAGGGCTTTGCTCCCCCTAGATCAGGGGTGGGAGTTTGACAGGGGGGTTGCACCACATCTGGAAATATCCCCCCCCCACCCTGCATCAGCCTCAGACCGATACAGCAGAGCTGAAATCTGACTCTTGTTTTTGCTGCTTGTTCCCACTCTGAGGCAGCTATTTTATCAGCTGTTCACCTTGTTATTCTGCAGCTTCTGAAGGGTTTTGATGTGCCATAAGGATTGGGGTAGGTACACTTGCTGTGTTCCTGTGAGGATTTCTGTAGAAGAATCCCCTCAGTCTCATGAGGGACCCATTCAATGGACCTTTTTTATTTATCACATCGCTGGGAATGCTAAACACCAGGAGGTCAAGTGAAACTGAGGCACACAGGCAGAAAGACTCCAGTACCACAGACGCAAGACACCAACCAGGCAGACAACTGTGCAGATGTACATACACACACAAACGGGCCCCTCTGTATACATGTCCATAGATGTGCACGCACATACGTGCTCCTGGGGGATGCTCTGGCTGTAGGAGGATTGGCCCCGCTTCTATCAGACGCTCAAGGTTTCCCTCTTTTAGTATGTCAGTACAGACGGGATGCACTTCTACAGTGACCTGTAGAAGGAAGGAAAGACAGCACTACATCCTTTTGTGAAAGACATGTCACACATGGGTATGTGCAGGTATAGGTGTGTAAGTGTCTGTGCGCATGTGAACATGTGTACATGCAGGTACATGAGGGCGCATGCACATGCAGGTGCAAGGGTGTGCACACTCATACAGTGTGTCGGAGTGGTGGGTAGAGCGTATTCCCAAAGGACTATGAGAGGGGCAGACTCTCCAGCACTGCAGCTGGAGCCCTGAGCTGTGGTACTTCCCTAACAGCATCCCCCAGTTGCGCTGGAAGAAGGCCCTTCGTGACCTCCAGCCCATCCACTCACCCACCCTTCACACATTCTAGACAGTCAAATCCCCCTCCACGCCCGAGCGCAACACCCGCCTCTCCCCTCAGGCTGCCCTGACGCGACAGCACACGTCACAAGGTGTCCACACTGACTCACTCCTCCGGATGGAAACTTCCCTGCTCCAGGGAGATTCTCGAAGTTCCGCAAGCTCCAGCACTGCAAGGGGAATGCAATTCCACTACCTCCCACTAGACCAGCCACAGAGGCTTGGCGATCTTCAGCTCCCAACCAGCTCCTGATTTTTGTGTTTGTGATAAAAAAGACCCTGGAACATGGGGGACATGAGGAATCCCACACCAGCAGCCGGTGACTTGGCTACACGCAGATGCCTGGAGGACCTCACAAGTCCACTCACAAGCATTACTGGGAGCTCATGCATGCACACAGTGACAGCTGGGCTGGCAGACTGCATGAGGGTATGCGCTAGTGGGCTCAGGTCAGTACATGCCAGTCTCTTCAGAAGTGCTGGGATGCTTGGTAGTCAGGGAATTTGGGGGTCCTACCAGGCACAGGGAGTGTGGATGTGCTCCAGGGTCTCAATTTCCAGCTGAACCCCTTGCCCTCAAAGACCCTTGCTGAGTAGCAGTAACCTTCACCGTGCTGGGGAAAGGGTCAAGGAAGGGCATCGACCAACCCAGCTCCCGCTGTGCATTGATAAACCAGCTCCAAACACACACAACAGCATGGAGGGGACACGTAGGTGCCTTTGCCATCCCCTGCCTCCCAGAGAGGCAGCTTCTGCCTCAGCTGGACACAGCACACCTAGACACACTGGTAAGTTTTCCTAGGTCTGAAATTCTGAAGGAGAAGCTTCAACCAGCTGCTTCCTCCTACCTTCCCCCCAACCTGCCTCTGCACCGAAACCCAATGCCCACCCTCAGGATGCTACATCCACCAGCTCAGGTTTGCCACACGTAGCCTAGAGATCAGAGTGGGGGAAAACTCAGATATCTGCGTATCCAGCAGCATCTGCTGGGCCCCCACATCCCTTCCAGGGCTGGGCACAGGACCTTCACTGTGGCTGGAGTACCCACTGGTTTCCCGGACCCCAAACACAGCGTTGCAAATGCCACAGCTATCCAGCCCCACTCAGACCCAGTTGCCTGCCTCTCCATCCTCATAGGAGAGGTGCAGCCCTCAAGCTGTCACTGCAGTGCTGAGTGCTCCCCATTCTGGTTAGGGACCACCTGGACTTCACATATGTGCGTAGGGCCTGGCCCAGGGCACCATGACTCCAGAGAGACGCTTCCTCTGCCTTTAGCCTTCCCGCACTCCTGGCTCACTGAAAGCTTGGTGTAGTTTGGGGGTGCATTGCAGGCATTTCGGGTCAGACCCCAAAAGGGGTGGCCTGTGCCCACATAGGCTCCGTTAGCTCACGCTCAGCTGCAAGCTGGGCTGACAAGGTCTCGCAATGCCCTGCTCAGGGGCTTCTCACGCTGGCAATGACAGTTCCCTCCTGCTCCTCTGTGCCATGCCTGACCCTGCCCAGCCTGCTCTGCCAGCCACAAACTTCTCATGCCAGCCAGGGAGTGACACAGAGCCAACGCCGGAGCCCAACAGCCCTGAAGGGTTTAGAAAGGTGGCCAAAGGGTTGACATCCAGTGGGGCACAGGAGGCACTTGGACCCATCTGCCAGAGAGGTCAAGCCTGGTTACGGTTGTCGGGGGACTCAAGGCTGAGCTCCCTCACCCAACCCGCCTCCCCCCAGCCCCAGCTCTCTGGGGTACTAAAGCCAGAAGCAGTACTCATGCAAGAGTGCAGGCAGACTGACAGACACTGAGAACCAGCACAGGCATGCACCAAGGCACCCCATAACTGATGTGAAAAAGCAGCTCTGCCCTCGCCTCAAAAGCAGTGAGGTTTGATAAACTCCCTTGATAGGGTCCCTCTCCCACAAACAGTTGGACCAGAGGACCTTTCAAGGTCCCTTCCAACCTGGGCTGTTCTATGATTCTTGGTTTCCCAGACACAGGACACTTCTGTGGCAGCCTCTGCTACAGCCCACGTGGCGAGGGAAGAAGCACAGCCCCAGGGCCCCGTGGGATGAGGGCTGGGAAGCCAAGGTGCGCTGGGACCTAGGCACTTCGCCACGGTTTCTGGGAGGCTCCTTGGGGTGCGCAGAATCTCCCTGTACCTCACTCCTGGCAGACTCTTGCCCACATGGCCTGGCAGGCTGACAGGGGAGCAGGGGGACCCACTGTCCCAGCGCCCAACCGTCCTCCCCTCGGAGACTTGCCCAGGGCCTTGGGGACAGCGGGTGCTTGTTGGTGGGGATACAGCCATCCTCTCCGGCTGCGGGGTGCATGGGCTGGGCCTGCCAGCTCTGTGCCCTGCCAAAGCCGCTGGGTGCAGAGGCCCGCGAGGTGGCTGGCGGAGCCCCAAACAGACCACGACTGGCACAGGGTAAGAGGGCCGGGGATGGCCCGAAGCTTGCGCCAGCGGTGCAGGTGGCACTGCTCGCCGTTCATCCTGAGCCCCAGGGCAGTCCTGCAGCTGCCGCGTCACTCGGACCGGGGCAGTAACTTCCACCCGATCGCAGCTACTGGCCCAACACCCCCGCGCTGGGCACCAGCGGAGCTGCCCTGAGCCGGGGCCGCCTCCCCGGGAGCCCGGAGAGCCCTGCAGCGGCGCGGCCGGGGCAGCCGACACACCGGGCGCACGAAGCCGGCGGGAGCGCGAGGGTACGTGACGCGGAGCGCGGCCGGGGTCCCCGCGCGCTGCCCCCGCCCGACCCGGCACGGCCCCGCCGCGCCGCGCGCTCCGCTCCCGCCCCGCCGGGCCCCGCGCTGGGGGCGCCGCGCTGGGAGCCCCGGCCGACGGTCCCCACGGCGCCGACGGGGCGCGGGCGTGGGACGGCCCCGGCGAGGCCCGGCGGAGGCTCGGGTGCCATCCCGGCTCCTCCGGAGAGCGGGGGGCCCCGCGGGCGCCCCGAGCCCCTGTCCGCGGCCCCGACTCGCCCGACGGGTCCTACCTCCGAGCGGCTCCGCGCGGCCCCGAGCGGGACGGCGGGTCCCGCGGCTCCGCGCTCCCCCTTCCCCCGGCTGCGGCTGCAGCTCTGTCCGGGCGAGAAGCGGCACATCCAGGGGGACCCCGGCGGTCGGGGCGGGACGGCGCGGCGGGGCGGGACGGCGCGGCGCCCCCCGCACTTCCCCGACCCAGCCCCGGGCGCTCCGAGAAAGTTGCCGGAGCCCCGCGGGGGCGGCGCGTCCCAGCGCTGGCGGAGGGGCGACGGGTCCCGCTCCGCCAACTTGGGCGGCGGCGCCGCCGAGCGCGCTCGGGACGGAGACCCCGGCCGGGAGCGCCGCCGGCTCCGGCCACTCCGAAAACCCGGGCTGGATCCTGCACGCGCGCCCGCCACGGCCCTGCGAGACGTTTCGGCTTACACACGGCTGCGCACACGTGAACCCGTGTCCACGCACGGGGCGCTGCGCACGCACAGGTCCCGCACACGGGGACCCGCGTGGCTTCGTCTACGCGCGTGCAACATTGGCGCAGGTCGCCCACCCCAAGAGGTGGGCACACGGGCAGCGGGTGCGCACGGAACACCCACCCCCCACACACACACGCGTCTGCGTACACTCGTGCGCAAACCACGCGCACACGCGTTCATGCACGTGTCACCGGGCACGCATGCACCCCCCCACGCCCCGTGCACACCTGTGTGCGGGGCAAAGAGCGGTGCGGGCGCTCGCAGGACGCCAACGCGAAGAACGCCCGGCCCGGCCCCCCCGGGGCAGCGCGGGGACCCGGGCCCCGGCGCCTCCCTCCGCCCCGGCCGGGAGAGGCCGCAGGTCCCTGTGCGGGCGGGCGGAGCGGGGACGTCCCGGGCCGACACCGCCCAGCGCGGGCTCAGCACCTCCGGCAGCCCAGGCACGTCCGGGAGGAGCTGAGTGGGGGCTACCCTCCGGCACCAGGACCACCGCCCGGTCGGAGCGGGCCCGTCGCCCTCAGGAGACCCCGGGCAGGGGTCAAGGGAGCTGCCGGCCTCGGCGGGCCCCGCAAGCCCTGGGCGGGCTGGGGGTCGGGGGGACCTGACGGAAGGGGCGACTGCGATTGACAGGAAGCTCCGCGCGTCGCCCGTGCTCTGGACGGGCCGCCCTGGTCTGGCAGCGGCGCCGCGGGGCGGGATTCTGAACCGGAAAGTGCCGCGTGGGTGCCCGGCTCCCCGCGGGCGCTGCTGCGGCACGCGTGGCCGCGCAGAGAGGTGGCGCCGGCAGCAGCCTCGGCCGCTGGGACCGCGCACCGCCCCGGCCCCCCCCGAGTATCTAGAGCCCACCGCACCCCAACACCCCGGGAGGTCCCGGCCGCTGCGGGGGGGCGGGCTGCTGGTGGTGCCGGCCGCCCGGCGCCGGGACCGGCGGGCCGCGGTGCAGCGCCCCCTGGCGGCGACAGGCAGAGCCGCCTCGCCGCCGGCACCCGTGAGCGCTTGGGACCGCGCCCCATGCCCGGCTGGGCCCTTCCCCAGCGCCGCGGGCATGAGCGCGGTGGGGACATCCCTCTCTTCACCCGACCTTGAACGGATCGGGAGAGGGCAGGATTTCGAGCGCTACCCCCTCGAGAGAGAGCTGGAGCAGGGGGCACCGCTGGCCCCCCAGGGGGCTGGGGAGGGTGCAGGCCCCGGGCTGCTGTGGCCCCTACCTGGAGGTGTACAGTGTTCAGTAAGTGGGGGGGCCGCGGGGCTGGGGGCTCTTCTTCCACCCAGGGACACATCCACCTTCACCCACTCTGTGAGGCCAGTGCTGGGACACTCCCAGGCCTGTGATGCCCCCACACTACCCTGCCTACCAGGGTTCCACTGCAGTGGGGCAGGCAGGTGGAGGTGGGGACCAGGCCTTTCTCCCAAGAGCATCTGCACCCTGTGCATCTGCCCAAAGAATCAGAAGTGCTGGGTTCAAGCTGTGTCCCTAAAGCAGTCTTACCCCAGTGGGCATGCTCTCCAACCTCTTCCTTCCCCTTAAGCTAGCCCTCCCATCCTTGCAGGCGATCCTATTCAGACACTTAAGGAGATGAGGCCCCTCATTTCCACCTGGAAATCCTCCAGCCTCCCCATCCTGCAAGTCGCTGAGATGTCCAGCAAGCCTCCTGGGGCTGCTCTGATGGGTCCCCCAGGTGCATCTTTGTTCGGCCACAATGTCTATGGCTCAAAAAGCCTTCTCCCATCCCAAAAGCTCCCCTGGCTGCTTGCCCCATGGCTCATAGCCTGACTGCTGTCCCAGGAGTTCTCCCAGACATGTCCCAGTGTGGCACCACTGCCCGCAGTTCAACCTCCTACTCACCACTCAGAAATTTCTTTGCTGTATCAACTGTTTCTGGGCTACTGGTGGTGGAGGGCATGAGGGTAACGTACACTGCCGGACCTGAGACCATCTCAAGAGCCTGACAGTGATTGTCAGCTGCATACAGGCTGGTGCCCCATAGCTGCTGCCACAGCTGTACATCCCCATGACAGGGAAGTCAAATCCCATGTTGTGTTTGTGTCACTGCACAGAAGGCAAGCAGAGAGCTGGGGCTGTAGTGGCTCAGGAGGCAGACTGCAGAACATTCTGCTCCCTTCCCCAAATGGGTCCTGTGTCCCAAACAGCCTGCACAGCCAGCCTCTTTTCTCTGAAACAGCCTAGCCTCATCCAGCTCGCAGGGCCTGCAGGTAGCCAGGTCCTGTCACATATGAAGGGAAAGCAGAGAAATGGTGGTACCTGCACCAAGGGAGGCAGAAGACAATGTGGGTGTCTGAGTGAAAGCGGGAAACAGGGCTCGAGAACTCCAGGGATTGGGGGGGAGGGGGTTAGAAGAAAATTAATTTCTCACCTGGCGGTGCTGCTTTTCCTTGTTTGCTTTTACAGTGAAGGTCAGTCCCCCCCATGTGCCACAGTGACTAAATGTAGGGGAAGAGCCCTCGGTACAAGCAGCTATTTCAGGGAAAGTGGCCTTTGCCCACCTGTCCCTAGGCAGAATGTGACAGCATTTGTCAATGCCAGCAGGGCACAGTGGGGAGGCAGGATGACCTCCCCAAGACCTGCTTAGGCCTGGGGACCCTGCTCCTTCCTGAAGCTGTGCCCCCACCCCATCTCTCCTAGTCCTCGCACCCTGACTGCTGGGAAAGTGAGCCCGAAGCTATGAACTCCCTGCCTGGACAGCCCACACTGGAGCTCTGGGCCTGGTGGAGCCTTGCAGCCCGGAGCCAACAGGGCAGCAGGACCACCAGAACTGGGGTGGGCTGGACCAGGAGTGGGGCTTGGCAAAGGACAGTTCCCCGGGGCAGGAGGAAAGCCTGCTAGGAGGGGGCATATGCCATCCCTTGTGTGTGCACAGCTCCCCAGGTGACCCCAGATGCACTTTCCATGAGGGCATGCACATTCTCACCCTGCCTCGGTGCTCAGCTGCTCCCAGCTCCTGTTGGCTCCATCGTGCTCTCTGGGATGATGCTGCCCATGTCTAGTGTGAGCCTCAAAGGTGATGGGAGCTGTGCCACACATCCAGCCTGACCTCAGAGCCTCTTAGCAGGATTACCCCCGCTGTAGGCACTCTGCCTTCCTCGGCCTTAGCCTGTCCTCCCAGTGCCCCTGCATGTCATCACGCACCACAGATGTCCAGTGCACCACAGGAGTAGCTTTATGGCATGACCCATGTGACAGCTCTGGGAAATGCCCTCTCCACTGACTGCATGGGACCCCCGGAGCAGAGAGACAGCGTGGGGATTACAGTATGAGAGAGATTTCAGGACACACCTCAGCTCCCAGCCACGGTCTGCAAAAGACTGCTCCCTGCCTCAGTTTCCCTCCCCACTGTCCTAGCCTGAGATCAGTTCCTTTCCCTGCTTGCCACCCCAACAAAGCGAGAGGTGAGGTGGGGTGTCTCTGCCCCCCAGGGAGGCCCCAGCATGCAGGGGAGGTGTCAATACCTGCACAGGTCCCCCCTTCCTCTGGCATGAGGGGAGAACAGATAGCTGTGTCCCAGGGTGCCCCCAGACTGTTGCAGTAGATTGAGTCCCACAGAATCAGCCCCAAGGCAGGGCCAAGGTGGTGGATGCAGGTGAGAGGGGTTGCCTGCGTGCCCGTTTTGTAATAGGCATAAGCAGCTCAGCAGATTTACTCCTGAGCTGAGCATGACCCTGGCTAAGCTGCCAGGAAAGGCCCGCCCAGGCAGTGGGCACTGTTCAGGGCCAGCCTGGCCACCCACACCACCATGGCCCAGCCAGACCTCCCTCCTGGGGTCTGGGGACTTGCCCCAAGATCATCCACCTCTTCCCAAGGGGCTATCTGCATGGCCAGACAGGCCCAAGTCCGTTTTGCCACCAGCTTTGAGCCCCCTAGGTGGAAACAGAACTTGGGCAGCTCCCCTCGCAGTGGCTCCCAACTGCCAGACCCCAACCCTGCCACATCCCCCACCCCATGGTTAATCTTGGCCTCCTGTTTAGGAAAGTTAAAGCGGCTCAGAGCAGGGCCAGATGATCACCCAGATTAAAGACTTAATGGTACCACCACTGCCAGCTCAGCATCTCAGCTCTGGGCCGGTGGGTCAGTGTGTCAGTGTGTCAGTGAGTCAGCACATCACTCACACGCGTGTGGCCAACCTCCCCCCCCCCCAACATGGAAACACACGTTCACTGTGACAGGGAAGACACTGTGTTGCTGGCAAGGGAAAACATACCTGGCATTTTTGTGGGATGCCTCCCAGGCCGCCCCCACCCCAGTTGCACTGGCTAGAGCAAGAGTGCCAATACAGGGAGGGAGCAGGGAGACTATAAAGACATTGCGCACATCCCCATGCGCTTACCTGAAATCCACACCTGCAACTCTTGGCATGTGTATGGCAGCACACGCTCCTGGGGGCACGAACACTGACAAGGTGCCCTGTTGCTTCAGCAACACACATGCTGGGGCTGTGGGAGTGCCCAGAAGGCTGAGGCATCCTGCAGGTGCAGTTGTCTTTTTCCCACAGACGGAGATTTGGGGAGTGTGGGTGATGGCCCTGATGCCCGGCAGACTTGGGGGATGCCTGCTGCAGCTGGCTGATGAAAGCTGCCCTTTGTCTGCTTACAGGGTGCAGCACAGGGCCAAGCTAGGAAAGCAAGTGTGTTTGCACCCAAATAAAACAAACCCAAACTGAGCTTTGAGCAGACACTTGCACAACAAGGAACCAAGCCAGCCATGTGGGATCTCAGAGGGATGAGCAGGGGGCACCACCCCCCACTCCAGAAGCATCCCACCCCAAATTATGCAGGAGACTCCCCATCACCCACCAGCTTGGGCACTGCCAGACTCTACGACTGGCGTCACTGGGTAGTGTTCAGGGGAGCATGTGAGAGGGGATTGGGAAGGTCAGTGAAACATGATTAGGGTACAATCTCTGTTGTTTGCAGTGGGGGCACAGAATTTGGGAGTGAGCTGTGGCTTGTCATTTGAGGTCACCCCCCTGGGGCCAGAATCTTCAGAAGTGTGGTATCCTGAGCTCCATTCAGGACTGATCCATGTGGAGAACAGCATCTTCAGGTTGGGCTATGCCCCCTAGCAGTACTTGCCCTGCTGGGAAACAGCTTCTTTGATGCTCACGTTACAGGCCGCCACTCTCCAGCCCCCAGCAAGGTGATACCCAGTTCCCAGCCCCTGCCCTACCCCTGGGTCCCCCATCCACTGGGAAGAGACCCTTGCATCACCCTGCTCACACAGGGTCTCAGTGTGCAATACCCCACAGCACCCAGGGAACCCCAGAAGCACCACACCTCCCACCACAACAGCACTGCCCACAGATGCTAAAGGCTCGCAACTCCTGTGTCACTCCAGCACCCAGCATCCTTCCAGCCGGAGCAGGACCTTCCAGCCAAGCAGGATCATTTCCCCCAGCCCATTCATGCAGGTGGTGCCAGGAGAAATCAGTCAGAGCCCCGATGTTGCATTTCCACCCATTTATTGGGGAAGCTGCACCAAAGTATTAAAATAAATTAAATGGCACAGGCCGTGTGGTGCATTGCATACGTATCAGGAAGGCAAAAGCAGAGTGGGATCTTCAGCAGAGAGGTGGGTAGACAGGATGGAGTACCAGGGAGTCCCAACAGCTGCAGAAACCTCTACTGTAAAAGTAATAATAGCTGCAAAACTAGAGGTACAAAAAAAAATCTGTACCTTTAGTACGGTCTTAAAGGCAAAGTCTGAGTCCAACCTCCCTGTAAGGATGCACAGGGCTAGAAGAGTTGAGAAGACTGTTGGGGTGGGCAGCAGGAAAGAAAAGCACAAAACCCAGGGAAATAAAAGAGGAAATACACAGGACCTGGCCAGGAAACAAGGCCATGCTTCACAGCTCCATGCCCTCCTGGGAGCAGAGGACTGCGCCCAGTCATTGCAGTTCTGAGTTCTTGACAAAGTCATACCCTTCATCCTCATCTTCCAGGCCTGTTATTTGTGCCTCATTCCACCTGTCCCCAACAATAGGCCCAAATTTGATGCTGGAAGATTTACTGTAGTAGGGAAGAAAAGTAGGACTGCCTCTTGTCCTCCAGTTTTCCACTTGGAGGAAACAGACGCATATCCCACTCTGCTCTCAAGAAGGCTGAATTCCAAACTGTCACCAGACACTCTGAGTACAACCAAAGCAGAGCCGCCTCACCCCATGCACAGAGGGGAAACACAACAACCGGAAATGTAGGATCAGCTTGGGACCAGAGGGATGCTGCCAGTCAGGGCAAGGATGCCCAGTCACCAACCACCCACAGCTCAGACTCAGGCAGTCTGATGTGGCCTTGGCTCTGTCCAACATGTCCAGAAACCCCTGCCCCAGTTGCTCTCTGGAGATAAGCCCTGTTCGCTCTGATAGGACCCTGTCCCTCCCTCCCAACTTTTCCAAAGGGGTCCACTGCACCACAGTCCGATTTCAGCTCAAGGGAGCTCTCCAGCTCCCCACCCTCCCCCCACCCCACCCCCTCCCGCGACAGTCTTGGAGAAGGTGGGTACCCAGTACAGCTCCCCCAACCCTAGCTACAGCCACAGGCATCAACAATCATGTCAGGGATGTCAGTCTTGACAATGTTGCTATTGCGATCAAAGTAGAGGACAGAGAGTGGCCGGCGTCGCGTGGGCACACAGCAGGAGTGCCCTGATGCCTGGATGTTATTAGCTTTGACAAGGTTGAAGACAGCTGTGTGGAAAGAAGAGGCCATGCCAGGGCTGCCTGCCACATGTAAAGGGCACTGGCCCACACAGTAGTTTATCTGGTAGCCCTCAGGCTTAATGATCCAGTCGTTCCAACCGATGTCACGGAAATCCACGTAGTAGTCCTTGCGGCAACAAAGGTTGGAGTTCTGGCTGCAGCGGAGGCTGCGCTTGGCCACGTGGTGTCCCGGCTCCCACACCTTTGCCTTGGCCACCAAGAAGGGCTGGTAGGACCAGCTGGCATTGACTACTGCTGTGATATCACCCCCGTCCCCGTGGCTTTCCAGTTCCAGTCTCAGGGTCCTGTGCTCTCCCTCAAAGAAGCTCTGCAGGGCAGGCATGAGGGTGAAAGCACGCCAGCCACTGCCCTTAGCACTCAGTCGCCTCTCACTCAGCAACGTGCGATTGCCCCCCACCAAGTCACCGTCCCCACCGGCAAGGAAGATTCTCAGGGTGAGGCTGGCTACCAGGTCTCGGGGAACTCGAAGGTAGAGCCAAAGCTGAGCCTGCAGGATGTGAAGGTCCTGGTCTTGTGTACGGCTGAACTGGAACTGCAGCCCCAAGACAGAGGGAGACGTGGGCTCTGAGGGGAGAAAGGGATGAGGAGGTCAATGCTGCAGGGTCTTATGGAAGGTGAGGCTGCTCATCAAGGCCAATCTCCTTCAGCATCTTCCCAGGAAAGACCTACAATCTTCCCTCCCTTCCCAGGGCCCTCAGTCTGTCCCCCTCTCCTCCTTGGGAACACTACCCAGAGGTGGGCAGTGTTGGAATGGGAGACTGTCCCACACTGCCCAGCAGAACGGACACAGAAGGGGGCAGGGGACACCTGCTCTCCCCTGGCACTTCTGACCCTTCCCCTTTGCTGCACAGCACGAGGCTGGAGAGTTTCCAGTGCCCCCCCCCCCCCAACTAGTCCTTGCAGCTCCCACGTCCAACTGCGGGGAGTCCCACACACCCTGGGTCGCCCGCATCCTTCAGGAAGGGGACAGGCATTGCAGCAACGCAGACACAGGGTCCCAGCTGGCCAACACAGGAGCAAGAGAGGGGCCGTCTCTCCTCCCAGACTGAGCCTTCCTGCATCAGCAGTGCTAGGAGGTCACCAGTGCACAGCAGGTGCTTTAACTTGAATCACAGCCTGCACGGGGCTCCCGGCACCCTCACTGCACCGCGAGGAGGCAGATGGCCAAGACTGCGGCCCCAGCGGGGCAGCAGCACCCCGAGGTTCAGGGACTGCACAACCTCGTGGTCCCTGCCGGCCCAGGGCTGGGAGACCCTGCTCCAGGGGGCGGCCCGGCGGGGACTCACCTAGGGTCTCCCGCGGTCTGGCGCCGGGAGCAGCCCGGCCCTCCAAGCGCCGTCGGGGGCTCCGGCCCACGGGGGCCGCGTGGGCGACCGCGACAGCCGCGCACACCCACCTGGCTCCGCGAAGCTGATGATCTCGTAGCCCTGCTCCTCGTCGTCGGGGCCCCGGCGAGCGCCACCCGCCTGCAGCCGCCGCAGGGCGCGGGCCACGGCAGCGCGGGGCACGGAGTGGGGGAGCCTCGGCCGCTCGCGGAGCCGCAGCTTCTCCAGCAGCTGCCGCTTGGCCGCCTCCTCCAGCAGCCGCCGCTCCGCGCCCGCCGCGCACGACGGGCAGCGTGGCTCCGCCGCCGCGCACAGCACCGCCGCCAGCAGCAGCCACAGGCCCGCGCCTCGCGCCGCCATCGACTCCGACGGGACGGACCGGGACGGCACCGGGAGTGCCGCGGCGCCGCGCGCCCGCTTTGGGCACCTGCGGCCGGGGGCGGGCCCGGCGCCCCCCCGCCATTGGCCGGCTCACCTGCCTGTCCCGTCCCGTCGGCGGTGGCCGGGGCGGGGGATTATCGGGATTAGCCCCCCCCCCGCGGCGGGGGCGGGTGGTGCCCCGCGGTCCCGGGGGAAGGGGCTCCGCGAGCAGCAGGGCCACCCCACCCCCCCCCCCCCCAGCTCCGCGCGAGGGCGTCGGGTCCCCAAGGCAGGGGGGTCCCCCGGGCAGCCACGGGCCCCGAGGGGCGCCGAGCACCTACCCCCGGCCCCGGCCTGGCCCGCGCTGCATCTGTGGAGGGCCCCTCGGGGGCTGGAGACGAGTGAGGGGGCCACGCGGGAGGCTGTGCATGGGGGGTCTCTCACAGGTGCAGAGGTGTGTGACCGAGGGGCTTGCACACCTGCATGCTGGCAGCTCACCCTGGCACCTGCCTGGGGGTGCAGAGGGACCCGGCCAGTCACCCCTCCGAGGGGCACCGAGTGCCGAGCTCCTCTGCCTGGTCCAAAACCTTCAGGAAGTGAGGGCTGGGACAAATCCTGGCCAGGTGGAGGAGTGCGGGTCCTGGAGCAGTGGGTCCTGCCTCGCCTGCCTCACCTGGATCCTGGCCTCACCTGCCTGCCCATGGAGCCTAGGCACCTGCCCTGCACCCACCCCCAGGCACCCCTTAGCCATCCTAGCAGGGCCAGTCTCTTTTATTGCTGACAGCAGGACCCAGCAGGGATCGGGGACAGTTTCCAGGATGACCCTTGCAGCTCCCTGGGGACTGTTTACATCTCCGGGCCTTTGTCACTCCTACCATGTGATGAGTTTGGGGGTCTGAGCCTATCCTTTGGACTGCCTGGTCCAGCTTCACCCCAGGACAGAGCTGGGCAGGGCTAGAAAAGGCGTATACTAATGCCTCCTCCTCCCCACTGATTAAAATGGATGTTTGTATGTACTGAGGGCTCGTAAAGTGGCAGCCAGCGTCACATCAATCTGAAGATGTTCTTCAGATTCTTAGCCCCGGAAGCTGTGCTTAGAGCAGGGTGCACAGCGTGAGCCAGCGCAGGGTCCTGTAGAAGTCTCCCGACAGTGGTGCAAGGTGCTGTGTTGTTGCGGGAGCGGGAGAGCCCAGGGCACTTGTGTCAGATCGGGGAACCTAGAGAGTGCAGTGGGAACCTGAAGCCCAGCCATCCCTTCAGGCATGTCCTGTGCCCACCGTGCCATGTAGCACTGACTCCAAGGTCTTGACCACACAGAGACCCTGCCTCTGGCCAAGCACAGAGGTGACGTGTAAACAGAGTGGGCTGTCTGGGAAAAAGCACCCACCGGAGATGATGCAACCATAGTGCAAGGGGCGAAGTTCTCAGCTGGCTGGGCCTGCTGGCAGCTCCCAGAATAGCCCAGGAATGTCAACAGGGAGGAAAGAGTGGGCATAGCCTGGCCTGGGAGCACGGCTCCCACGAGGCCTGAGAGCCTTGACTGCAGGCAGCAGACGGGTAGCACTGCCTGGGCACCAGCAGCACCGAGCAGATGGCGCTTTCCTCCAGGCACAGGTGCACTGTTCATGCTCATGCATGCTGATGGTGCACACGCGCTCGCTTGTACAGATGCTCAGTGATACATACACATCTGCACACTCCCTTGCAAACACGTGTTCAGTCCCCCATCCCAGATATTTGGATACATGCTCTGTTTGTGGACATGCTCACACGTGCACTGTATGCCCATCTCCCTGCCTTTTATTCCATGTTCCGACACTGGAAGTGGAATGTTTCCTTTCTGGCTCTCAGGGCAGGTTAAATTACCCACAGCCCTCAACCCATGGAGAGAACCAGGTCCTGACACTCTCCCCACATGCAGAAAGCTGGAAGGAGTCCCAGGCTGCATCACTGAGTGGCACTGGCCCGGGTGCCAGGCCAGGAGGACTGTCTGTGAACATCTGTCACCACCACCTCCCAGAAGCCACACCACAGCTTCACACATGCAGGAAAGGGAAACTGAGGCACGATGCAGTGCTGAATTCCCCCTTCCCTGACAGATCCACGGAGCCAGGATCAGGGCTATGGCACAGCATGAAATGGGAGGCGAAGAGCTGTGGCAAAAAGGGCAAATTACTCTCTAACCCATCATCCTTTCCAGGCTGGGCAGAAGGGTCTTCCCCAAAGGGATTAATCCCTTTGAACTTGCCAGGACTCCTCTGCACCGGCCAGTACCCCACGGCTCTTGCCATGAACCCCCATTTCACCTCTGGCTTAGTGAGAGCATCCGACCTGCCTGCCCCCTCTCACCACAGCTGCATGCCCCCCCTATGCACTCTGGCCCACCAGATCTAGGCCAGGGGTCAGCATGGAGCTGTGAGTGGTTCTTGCACCCATTGCATAATTGTGTTGTTGATTAAGCAGTTCCCAGAAAGCAAAGCCCAGGGACCGTCCTGACCAAAATACCACCCCCAGGTCCCCCCAGGCCCAGCACTTGCTGCACACATGGCTTCTGGGCCTCTGACCTCGTGTCCGATGGGGCAAGAGTGGCACCTGGCGACCTGACCTAGACGTGCCAACGGACTGGGTTAAGCAGGGACCCCCCCCAAGAGCTCATGCACAGCGCCTGAGCACGATGCCAGCCAGGCAAGTGCCAAAGCCAGCGGCGACCCTCACCCGGGAGCCACGGCATAGGCCAGGTTCTGGCACCGAGAACCTTCCTCCCCACAGACTCCTCTTCCCTGCAGCACGCACTGGAGGCCGCAGGCTGGGGCAGGACTCGGGAGCAACCGCCGGGGCTGGCGGCACAGCAAGTGCTGGAGCAGGCGCGGAGCCGGGGGGCGCCGCCGATGCCCCCGGGCCGGGGGGCCGGCACGGAGCAGGAGGGGAGGGCAAGAGGCGCTGGGCCGGCCGGGCCGGGCAGGCCGGGGTCCGGCCGTGGGAAGGGAACGAGGCCAGGGCTCCCTGCCAGGGAGGGAATGTCGGCGGCCCGGCACGGGCTCCTCATGCCGCAGCGGCGGGCCGGGCTACCGCCCCCGGCGCCCGCCAAGGGAAGAGAGGTGAGGGGGCGGCTTGTCCCAGTCCTGCGCGGCCAGCTCCGGCCCGGCCCCGCTGCCCCGGCGCTGCCCCGGCCCCGCTCCCGGCCCGTCGCACCTCCTGTGGCCCGCGGGCGCCGCCCGGCGGCGCGGGGCGAGGCCGCTCCCGGTCCCGGGGTTTCCGCCAGGGCTGCCCAGCTCCGCCGCGGGCCCTTCGGGACGGGGCGCCCGGGGCGACGCGCACCGGCGGCTCCGGGAGCTGCCCCGCACGGGAATCAGCACCTCCCACCAGCCGAGCCGAAGGCGCCCGGTGCGGATCGCCGGGTGCCGTCGAGCCGGGGGCTGCTGGCTGGAAACTGCCGGTGAGACGGAAAATTAAAAATTAACCCTTTTCAAGGCAACACCGGGGGCTTTCAGGAATTCCCACCCCTCCCCTGAGAGCCAGGCCCTGCCAAGGGACACCCTGGCACACCGCGCTTGGACCTTTGCTTCGGGGTCTGTTGATATTGGCAAAAGCTCCTTCAGGAGCCACCGGCAGCAGCGGCACATCCCTGTCCCCTCCCGGAGCAGAGGCCGAGGGGACAGCACCTCCTGGAGCCCCGTGTTCCCCTCTGTGCCAGATCTGGCACAGCCCAAGGGCACAGCCCAGGTGCTGGGTCGATGCTGTCTGCACGGCGTCTCCCACGCTGGGCCGGGGTGGGGGCTGCGGGGCGGCCAGGGCGGCAGTATCCCATGGCGGCTGGGCATGCCTGCCTGAGACACCCCCTCCAGAAGCCCCTGAGTGAACAGGGGACCCCAGCAGAAGTGTGGTGTCACAGCAGGAGGAGAGGGGACACCATAATGTGAAAACAGTTCTCATCCCCTCTCTTCTCCTGCCAGCGAAGGAGCAGTGGAGGCCCAGTGGGAAGTTGCACTCCGTTGCTCTCAGGTTTTCTCTTCTGATCCCTGAAGACTCGCACTTGGTAGTCTGCCTTCATGTTTGCACCAAGATTACTTTTGCTGACAGTGGAGAAGCCTTGCAAAATAGCATGCAGCTGTGGTGAAGCCCAGGTAGTCACTTTTCCATGTGCAGTTTGTCAGGGCTATAAATACACAACTCCTGCCTCGGCCACCAGCTATGGGTAAGTGTGCTGGGGGCCCCTGCCTGCCACGGGCCCCTGCCCTGTGCCAGCCCCGTGCAGGCAGGGAGTGGACTGTGTCTGGCTCCAGGGGATCACCCTTTCTTGTCTGCACCCTCCTCACCCTGCAGTGTTCCCCAGCTTGGAGTGCTGCTGTGGGATTCCTGAGCCTTGGTCACCCTAGCCTCATGCTGCTAGTGGGGAAAGTGCTGTAGACTACACCCAGGCATCCTGTTACACGTGGGAGTGGGACAAGCCGTGTGCGTGGAGAGGAAGTCCTGTGTTGCAGGATCCTGGACCCTGCTCATCTGGGGAACTTCTGACCTGAAGGCACCGGAGAAGGCAGGTTTTCAGGCAGTTGGCAAACCCCCAGGACAATGTGTTCTGCCCTAATGTCAAACTGCCAGGGTCAGGGAGGGGCCTCAGAAACTGGGACCCTCTCAGGGGAGCTGCTGCTAACCCAGGCACCCCGAACCAGCCAGGACCTTCATGTCCATTGGGATGTGGTTCCCCTGAGGGGCTTGTGCCAGTTGTACCACAGCCCAGATGACAGAAGTCGATGTGGTGACAACTCTCAGGTCCGGGGAGGTCTAGACCAGGAGATGCCCCCCATCTCTATGCCTGAGGGCAGTGTCACTGCAGGGCTGGCAGGCAGAGCCTGCTCTGTGTCCTGTGGTGTCCAGAGAGCACACGTGCAGCCCAGAAGAGGGCAGAGCTGGGGATGGGGGGGGCAGGTAGTGAGAGGGAGCTGTTTCAGGCAAGGCACCTGTGCCCTGCAGGGGCTGTGCAGCAACAAGAGGCAGCCAGCCCTGCTCTTCTCTGAGCCCCATGGGGAGCGGAAAAGCGCCTGGTAGAAGTGCTGTGGGGGCAAGAAGCGGAACTGGGGGCATCCCAGCCCTGCTCGTGGGCTTGTGACAGATGCCTCGGCTCAGGGTCTCAGACTTGTGCTGCCCTGAGCTGAGGCATCTGGAGGGCCACAGGTGCCAGCCAACAGCTCCCCTGCCCCTTCACTCAGCCCTTTTCCGTCCATGCCTGCTGCAGCCTAGAGAGCTCAGCACAGCACCCCCCGCCCCCACCCCCCACCCCCATTTGTTCAATAAATACAGACAGTGAAAAGAGGCGTTGGAAAAAGAAGGGGAAAAAAAAAAAAAAAAAAAAACAGAAAAAAAAAAAAATCAAACTCTCTTTGGGTTTGCGCAAGTGGCCTTGGGTCCCAGACGGTATTGATCCCCAAGTCTTCCACCCTGCCTGTGCAGCAGCTGGGTCAGTGGGAACCCTTCAGGTCTGAGTCCTGCAGCACCAGGGCCTGGGAGCCTGGATCTCAGTACCATGGCTGCTGCGACCTGATGGGAAGATGGGGGTCCCCACTCCAGCAGGGCTCGGTAGGAGTGCCTGCGTCAGGATGCACTCAACGTGGGCAGACACTGTCTCCTGCTAGTGCTTGTTCCATCCCTGCTCCAGCCGTCACAGATCTACAGGACAATGTGCATCCTGGCCCCCACCCCAGCCAGAGCTGCTCGTGGCTCTGATTACCCCCAGCAGATGCAAAGCCACCCTTCAAGCCAGATGGGGAGAGGGTCTGACATCACCCTCGTCCCTCTGCCAGCCCTCTTCCCACCCAGTTCAGCTCCAGCCTCTGGGGTTGGGGTGGGGTCGTCAGTGCTTGCAGGGTGGACCACAGGACTGCAGTCACGCAACTCCACCCCAGCCAGCTGCATGCGCCTCAGGGAATCACTCCAGGAGCTCCCCTGCAAACCTCCTTCTCCCACCCCAGCACCCTCTCCCTGCTTTCTCAGCCCTCTCACATGGGGGACACGTGGGAAGCTGTGGAGAAACCTTAACAGGAGATTACATAATGGCACTGATGTGTCAGAGCCACCCTTTGCCCCCAGCTCTCACGGCATTGACATGTCCCACTTTGCTGCCAACCAGGCTGGCGAGGGGCAGGGAAGGGGGCAGCTGCTCCAGGCCGTGGGCCAGAGGCATGCTGAGAGGTTGCTCCTCAGTGAGGGAGCCGGCATGGGGTTGTAGGCAAGGGTGTGTGTCCTGGGCACAGTAGCTTCAGCGGTCTTGCCTGGCAGTGGCTGTCCACTTTAAAAGAAGAGTTGCTCAGTTTTGTCATGACTTTGGACAAGAATGGCCAAATACAAATGGTTTTGGTGGAATGGAAAATTTGGCCCAACCGAGGAATGGGGCCTTCCACGGTGGGAATCACAAGCCCCCTGTGTCCAGGGCCTCCCATATCATATCCTGGATCTGGTTGAGACAAGTCAGGGGTTCTGCATCCCCCTGGGAAAGGCAGCCAAGGGGCAGAGAGCATGAGAGCAGCGGGGCCAGCAGCACTGCAGTCTTTGGGCACAGTACTCCCTGGTGGTGGATGCCCAAACCTGCCGCCTGGGTTTTATAACCAAGTAGTTGGTTAGAAGAGGACTGCACGTGGCAGAGTGGGTCAGTTCCGTGCCAGGGCACATCCACCACCTTGCACCCTGGGAGAGGTGGAAGATGTGCGGGCCAATGACAGGGCACACATGTACACATACATATGCACACACTATGGCTGGGAGTCTTTTATTGAATACCAGATAGCTGGGATGCTTGGAGAGGGAGACACTTTCCTCCCACTGGGATCAATTTCCCCTTCTTCACCCCCCTCAATCTCATGTCCAGCTGAGGTGTGGGGTCCTGTGGATGGCCCTCTGCCCTCTGGCCTAGCCATTCCCCAACATCTTTTCAGCTTCTGTCTCCCCCAGCACCCTGAAGTGGCCGCTGCTGGGACCCATTACCTGAAGAGCCCATGTTCATGTTGCAGCACAGGACTGCACCATGGCCTTGGTATGGGACCAGCAGCAGGGTGAGCCAGGGCTGCGCTGAGCTGCCTGGGGGGTCGCGCTCTGCAGAGTCCTGCAGGTAGAAGGGTCTGGTGTCCATCAGGAGCCAGACTCAGAGGCTGTAGCTCATGGACAGAGAGGAATCCACGGGCAGATCTGAAGGGGGAAATGAGCCGTGTAGGAGGTGAGGAAGGAGAGGACTTGCAGATTCAGCATCACCGTTGATGCTTCAGCCTCAGGAGGAGAAAACACCTTGGCAGGGTCTACATCTCTCAGCAGCTCGCCAGGTCTCACACTGCCAGAGGGACGGGGAGGAGGGAAGCCCTGCATAGCATGGGTCCTGCCCTCCTGACTCCTCAGGTAGCTGGTCAGGTACAACCACAGGCATCGACAATCATGTCAGGGATGTCAGTCTTGACAATGTTGCTGTCCCGGTCATAGTAGAGCAGAGAGAGGGGGCGACGCTGCGTGGGCACACAGCAGGAGTCCATGGCTGCGTCCGCATTGTTGGCTTTGATGAGGTTGAGGACAGCCGTGTGGAAGGAGGCAGCAAGGCCCGGGATGCCAGCCATGTGCAGGGGGCAGAGCCCCGCACAGTAGTTCATGTGATATCCCTCTGGCTGGATGATCCAGTCCTCCCAGCCTATCTCCTTGAAGTCCACGAAGAATTCCTGGCGGCAGCACATCCGAGAGTCCCCACTGCAATCAATGCTGCGCCGCTGGATCTGGTGGGGCAGCCTGGCCCGGGCCTGGGCTGCCACAAACGGCCAGTGAGAATCACTGTGGCCAGCCAGGAGGGGAGACCCCCAGTCGTCTGCCACCTCCAGTTCCACAGTGAGCCTCAGGCTGCCTTGGCCAAAGAGGCTCTGGACAGCTTCGCCCACATCCAGCGTGGCCCAGCCGGCCCTCTGCACCTCCAGCCGTGTCTCACTGGCCACAGTCGTGTTCAGCCCCGTTGGGTCTGGCTGCAAGAGTCTCACGGTGACAGGATGTGTCCCAGGGCCGGGGACAGCCCAAAACAGGTAGAGGGTGGCTTGCAGGATCTCTGCACTCCCAGCCAGCTCCTGGGTGAAGCGGAAATGCAGGCGAACGCTGCGGGAGGTGGAGGACCCTGTGCACAGAACCGAAAGCAGAGTCAGGAGGTGAAGGGGGGCGGGGGGGGTGTCCCTGGCTGAGGACCACCGAGTCAGAGCAAATGGGAGGTATGTCCAAACCAGGCAGCAGAGCACAGTACACACAGGCGTCAAGGGGCCACCACTTCCCTGCGCTCCTGCTGCTACCCTTTCTTATGCCGCTCTAAATAAGCAGCATCCGGGCCCAGCGCTGAATGCAGCAACCCAGCCTGGTTCCACCTCTGGCCTGATATCCCCCTCGTCAGTGAAGCTGCCAGAGGATTCTGAAGTAGGTTATCTGGCTGTGTAAACCAGCGTTGGATTTAAGGCAGTCACGCTGATTTGCACCTCTAGCACTACCTGCGCTTTCCATGGCTGGAATCATCACCCGACATTGTTCCAGCATGTCCCACCCTTGCTGCTGCTGAGGCTGTGGAGCTGCCTCTCCTCCTCACAAAGGAAGGGCTGACGGGGACTGTGAGAGCAGTGCTGGGCTCCTTGGCACAGCTCTGCTCATGAGGACACAACCCCCCTTTTCTGTGGTCTGGCACAGCACAGCGGGGTGAGAGACTGGGCTCAGCCCCGTGGCTCACGCCAGCTCTTCTGCTTCCAGAAGACTCTCCACCAGGCCAGGAGACAACTCCCCATTGTCCCTATGTATGGGAACACAATGTACTGCGGAGGAGCGTTGTTCCCAGAGGTCTTTGAGGACACAGCAAGCCCTCGCTATCCCACAGCAGCCATGCAAACCCCACAAAGGCCTGCGAGGGGAGTGTGTGCCCCCACACCTCACAAAGCAGCAGATTGGGATGGGCAAAGTGACAGTGCAGAAGGAAGCTCTGCAGGATGGAGCATCGATTCTGCTTCTTTCCAAAGACGACTGCACTTGCCTGGGAGAAGTGGGGAGAACAGGACCCTGTTTTTACAGTGATACTTGTCAGGACCACTAAGCACATTTTCAGGAGCACTCTTGTCCCCGGAACACAGATGATCTGGAGTGAAACATGGCAGCCCACCACTTTGGGTAGGAAGTGGAGACACAGCTGAGTGCAGGGAGCAGATGAGCTTTGGAGAGCAAGTCCAGACATGGTGAGCTGATGGGGAATCTAGGCTTTAAATCATGTTTTGAAAAACATGGCCATCTGACCCCTCCACTTCTAGCACAAGTGGGGACGGGTCAACACAAATAGACCACAAATTGACATGATACAGCAGTCCAACTTTGCTCTTGCACCCACCCCCTTGCCCCAACATGCCCCATATGTAAATGAGAGGGCCCCAGAGCCTCAGTAGGGCTTCCCCTGCCTGTGGCAAGGGGCAACTGATTGGGGTAAGCTCAGGACATGGATGAGATAGTCCTGGATATAGAGCCTCTCACTGCCAGCACATCCAGCAGCAGCGTGCCCACTGGCCTGCTACACTGCCCGCAGGAGCGTGATGCCCTTGTGCAGAGCTTTTGAAATGCCTGTGCAGAGGAGGAAACCTCTCACCACCTTCCCACAGGCAAGACTTTCCTTCCCTCTGCGCCCCCAGCCTCAGGGCCCATCCCACCATGCCCACGGGATGCAGGGTCTGTACAGACCTGATTCGGCAAAGCTCAAGATCTCGTATTCCTGCAGACCCATCCCAGGATGGAGGTGTGGGGTGCTGCCATCACGGGGCATCCCTGGGGAGACGGCCGTGTCTGTGCGCTGCGCATACATCCTGCGGAGAGCGGTCAGCAAGGCTCCCCTTGGCATGGGCTGAGTGATGTTGGGCCTGTCGGGCAAGCGGAGCTTGGAGAGGATGCTCTGCTTCGCCAGGGCGATGAGCACGTCCCGCTGCGTGGTGGGGGCCAGGGCCGCCAGCCCGCAGGCTGGGCACCACACTCCCCTGGGAGCCGCCATCCGCAGAAGGCTCAGCAGCAGGAAAGCCACCGTGGCTGTCATCTCTGGGAGGTGACGGCCTGGGGGTCTCAGCAAATACCGTCCCTCCAGCTGTCCGGTAAGCCGGAGTCAAACCGGGACAGCAGCGCTGGGGCCAGGAGAGCAGAGCGTGGCGGCGGGACGGCGGCGCTGGACCTCGCAGGGGCAGAGAGCGAGGAAGAGCTCGTTCTCCTGACGTGGCCACAAATATTGGCTGATCCCGGGCAAGATAAACGCCCCTGCGGTCCCACAGGAGCTTCTCCCGGGCACGGGCCAGCAGCGGCGCCGCGCACCCACGGTTAAGGTGGCCCCGGGCGGACGGCGCTCCCGCTCGGGGGGCTCAGCCCCGGGCTGCCCGCTCGGCAGATGCTGCCGGGGGGCTGGGGCTGGGCCCCGGCAACCTGCTCCGGCCAAGGGAGGCCACCCCGGTCCCACGCCGCTGCCCGTCGGGGGCGGGCGCCCAGGAAGGCGGCAGGGCGCCCCGCGTCCGGGGTGGGCCCGGGGGGTGCCCAGGGCGCACCGTGCGGGCCCCCCATGGGGCGGGGCTGGGGCCCCCGGGGGCCGGGGAACCCCCGGGGGCGGCCCCTGGGCAGAGCCGGCACCGCGCGTGCTGCCCGCCGGGGGGCGGGGTCACGGGCTGGCTACGCCCCCGGGGGGGCGGTCGCGTCTCTCTCCCCGCGGCGCCCTCCGCGGCCCCAGAGGGCGCCGTCGCGTTCCGCGCGCCTTCTGCCGCGCCGCGTCCGGCAGGTTGCTACGGCAGCGGGCGCGCGGCGGGCGCGGGATGGTGACGCGGGCGCACGGAGCAGTGACGCACCGCGCGCGCCGCCGGGGGAGGGGCCCGGCGCTTGTCTCCTTTTTTTTTTTTTTTTTTTTTTTTAACCTTCCCCCCCCCCCCCCCCCTCTTCCCCCCCTCTCTTTCTTTCCCCTTTTCTCCCCGCTCCGGCCGCCCCCCGCCCCGTCCCGTTCCCCCATCCGGCCGCCGTCTCCGCCGCCCCGCCCGGGCGGCCCGCGCTGGCCCAGGCCCGGCCCGGGGTGGTGGTGGCGGCGGCGGCGGCCCCGCGGCGCAGGGCCCGGCCCGGCCCGGTAAGTGCGCGCCTCCGCGGGCGAGGGCCGGGCGCGGCGGTGGGCTGGGACTGCGGCTGGAGTCGGAGCCCGAGACGGGCTGGGCCTGGGGCTCGGGGCCGGCGGGGTGGTCGGTGGCGCCCCCGGGCCGAGTGGGGACGTGCAGCCCGCGGGGAGCTCGCCGGCAATGTCCTCCCCGCGTCCCCGCTCATTGCCCCGTCCCCGCAGGGCCGCGGTCCTGGCTCTGGCGTGTCCCCGGGGCTCCTGCCGCCGCGGGCCAGCGTGTCGGCAGGGCGCGCCCGGAGGCGGTGTCCGACTCCCGCGCTGCCCCTCTCGGGGTCGGTGTCCGGCTGGTTCTCCGCCATCTCCGGGCGTTGCTGGCCGGCGGGGCTTGCGGGACTCGCCGCGGTGTCGGTGCGTGGAGGAGTTCGCAGCGGGACGCTTGCCTCGGCAAGTTGGCGGAGCACATGGTAGCTGGGTGCTCCCCTGCAGCGTGCATCTCTGGCTGACCCGGATGCAAGGGGCATCCCTGTGCGATTCGAAATTTGCCTGAGCTTGCTGTGGCTGCCTTGTTTCCCAGCCTTCTGCGTGCAGTGCGGCACTTGGAGAGGCTATGGAGGAAGGGGAGCAACAGGTGGGAGAGGAGGCCTCGTGTCATCCATTCCTGTATCTGGGAAGAGCAGTAAGGTTTTCTGGTATCTTCACAGCGTCTTTGCTTTGAAACTTTCCTGGAAATATTTTTGACTTCTGTGACCCTGCCTTGTCTAACAACAAGAGTAAAACTGCTGGAGAATTGGTTGTCTTCTGTCTTGGTTGGAGAGTATTCAGGAGGGATTTCAGAGAGTCTGAGCAGGCCTCTAATGGGGTAGGTGTGAGGGTTGTCTTGCTACTTGTTGCTCGGTGTTCTCTGCCCTTTGACTCGTTCAAATCCTCAGAGGACTTTCTGGGGTACCTGTAGATGTTTGGACTATCTGCCTGAGTGTCAGTTGCCTCTGACTCCTGCCAGTGCAATATTCTGGCAGCAAGTTTCACAGGTAAGTTGATGTCACTTAAAGTTTTCCTCTATCAGACAATTTAAAACGGATCCGAGGTTGTCCTTCTGAGCACCTTATACAGTGTGTAAATAGATGTAGCTGGTGGGTTGTTACCTCTCTTCTCTCACTGTGTGAATCTTTTTTAATTCCCTTCCCTTAGAATTTGATCTAGATTATCTCCTTCATCGATGACAGCTTTTTATGGTTTTCAGTCATTGGTCTTTCTGCCCTTTTTTGTTTTGAGATGGGTGAGAAAGCTGAGCACAGGCCTAGGCTGCTGCACTGGTCTCTGGTTTTATGAAGGGCTTGATGATGCGCTGTCTTTCACAAACTGCTTGTAGGAGGGTGTTTGCCTTTTAAAAGGCCACTGTAGATCTGGGGTGCAAAGACAGTGCCAGCTCTTTAAATGGTGGACAAGGCTCTAGGCACTTAACTGGCTTACAGAGGGTGGTGTGCAGATCCCGTGGTTTTCTGCTGTCTCTTTCATTATCGATTGTTACGGAGATGAGCAGCTATTCCAGCTCTGTTATGCCACAGAGAATCTGAACTTGTTGGGAAAGTCCTTATTTGCCTCTGTTCTTTCAAGTGTCTGTACTTGTTTCTGCTACAGCAGTGTCCTTTTGACTTACTCCAACTCACTTGACCTGCACAGGGTTTGGTGTAAGATCCCTCTTATTTCATTCTGTCCCAGGATATGCCCTTTTCTGCCATGTCTTCACCTGTTTCCACTGCATCCTCAAGTTTGACTGTTCACTCTAGTGAGTGTGCTACATGTTGGTGAGCCTGGCTGACCTGTACTACAGTTAGCTTATCTATCAAAAGCAATGAAGATCAGTGGTCAGGCTATCAGGGCTGGCTGTACAGGCCCATTCTAGATGTTGCCTTGAATTTTAGTTTGGACATAAGGTTTACACTCTTGTTGTTTTCTGCCCTTCAGCAGTGCTACACACAGTAGCCCCCTGCACTGTGAAGTGTTCCTTGTGAGGCAACTCCCTGCTCCTAATAATTAATAATAATTTTTTTTTTAAGCGGGAAGGAGTGTCACCAGAATCCTTGCTATTTATTCCTGAACTTGTGACTTCCGGGGGAAGTTAAAATGCCCCCACATTGGTTTCCAGTTTTGTATCTTGGGTAAAATGTGGCATGGATGATCATCCCACCTCCCTTGCATTTTGTCTGAGATCTGTCTGCGTTGGTTTCACATAGTGTCACTGTGCCCAGACCCAGGTGTTAGATTTTTCAGAGGGGTGAATTGATTCCTATTCCTGGGAGCTGATTTACCAGCTTGCAGATACTACCAAGCACCCTACTCAGTGCATCTGTCTAATCTGAATGACCTGTTGCTTGTAGGTATCTTCTTAACATCGAGACTGATCAGCTCAGAAATGCATTAGCTTTTCTCCTGAGCTCCTTAAAGCTGAACTCAACTGCTTTAGTTCTGCCAGGTTTTTGTATACTTTTGTGAAGTTTCGGTGCTGACAAAAGATGTCTGGAAAAAGAAGGTGTATTTGTAGCTATATGTGCTGATAATGCAGCTAGGTGTGCCTCAGTAGTGGGAGTGGTAAGGGAACTAGCTTCACTGCAAGCGACACTAAGCAAGCTTCTGGCAGAAGTGCCAAGCTTCCAACTTTCCAGGACAGGCTTTATTTTTCTTAAAGCTCAAGGATGCCACTGTCATTATGAGTACGAGGAAACTTTATTATGGCTTCTGCTGCTTTTGCAGCCTCTGTTCATGCAAAGTGATCCATTAGAATCTGAACCACTCTGATGACGGTTCAGATGCGACATGATCTGGAAATGCAGAGCTGCCGTTAATCCTTCATGAGTTGTTCAGTAGGTGCAAACTGCTGGCTGTCTTCAATTTTGGAGCAAAGTCAGATCTTAGAAAGGGTAAGGAACCCAAAGGGTTGGGGAAGGGAGGTGCTGGAAAGAAAACTTGATCAAGGGAGATAACCTGCTTGGGGAGCTGGAAATAGTGCCAAGCTCTGGGGCCTGTTTATCACCAAACAAAGGGTAGACTGAAGAGTTATGTCCTAACAGTAAGGACCGTGGCGGGGGGGGGGGGGGGGGGGGGGGGACTCTTTGGTATGGTGTTGTGGCTGCTTCTTCAAGCCCCACGCAACATCAGAGCTGTGCTAAGGCTGGCTGGCGTTTCAAAGAACAGATACTCTAGAGGAGAGCACGCTGTAGGCCACAGATACCCCTCATCATTGGTCTGCACAAGATTTTCCTTCCATCTGCATAGGGAGCAGTGAGAGTATCTTGTGGGACCTGGTTTGCTTGTCAGAAAGCAGGTGAACACATGCCTTTTTACAAATCAAACGAGTGCCCTTGTTAATTCTAAATCTCTGTCTCAGTGCTCCTTTTCCTGCTTGCAGCATGCAGGGAAGTTCCACACATGGCTGGTCTTGGTTTGGCTTTCTGTCACTGGTACTTGTTGAGAATCCTGTTTCACCTCTTGCCTTGACCTGTTCTCCATCTCCCTTTAAGAACTGGGACCTGCTTCCTTGTGGTTACTTCAGATAGTTCTGATTCCTTATGCTCCATTATTTTTTATTTCTATCCTGTTTGCTACCTGTAGCCTATTAAGGCTGACTGATGTAACCTCTGGGTCCTTCTCCTTGAACTTGTGCTGGAAATTCTTCACTAAATCGTACAGGGTTGCTGTAATCTTCCTTCCTGATTAAATGGCAATTCAGTAGTTCACAGATGATTTGCTGATTATTTTTTTTTTTTCTGTAGGTGTTCTCCATTCACAGCTCTCTGTGTTTTCAACTAGCTGTTAAATGTATAATGGTAAAGATTTCCCTCTGCTCATTCCTGTTTCTTTGTAATGCAAGGACAGGTTGTATCTGCATAGAAAACTTTGGAAACTTATTCCAGTGTGTGTGTGTATTTACAAATAAAAGGGTTGGTTTGGGTTTTTTTTAATGGAACAAACTAGATGATGAGGAAAGACATTAGACTGATTTTTTTTCTTCTCTGTCCATCAAGATGGCAAAGTGTGGTGTTTGATGGCAGCTTCACTGGATAGTAAACCATTACCCCAGACTCCAGGGATTGCACAAGTGAGGATGGATCTCAACAGGTTGTTTGCAGTGATGATGCTTTGCTGGATACAGCCACCTGGTCTTTGAGGAGCTGGATTAAGACTCCCAAATCAACTCCTGCCAGTTGTGGAGGAGAAACACCCCTTGGATATGGTCCATTCTCTTATCTCTTCCCTCTGCTCATGTGTGTGGACTGACTGGGGACTGGTGCCCTAGAGGTGAGTAGGATATGGAGTCAATTGACCCTTTAGTTACCAGGCATTGCTGTTTTTCTGAGTGGTTCCTAAGGGGCAGTTTGAGCTACCTGCATAGCATGAACGAGGTGAAACCCTGAGTGATTTAACAATACTGGACAGTGGTTCATAGCATTGTCCTCCTCTTTGGCTGAGTCATGGTAGCTTTGTTTGCTTAAACCATTCTAGGATCTAAACTGAGACGTTATAGTCTGTGGTGTAGCTGCATGTCTCTCCATTCAGAAATATATAATGCTAGTTAGTCAAGTGCTGCTTTGAGCTGCAGCCATGTGACCTGTGAGGGTCAAGTCACTAGGCTGGTAGTCCATTCAGCAGAGTGGAACTAAAGGAACTAGTTAGTTTTCTCTCAGATTTCTTCTCAGGTGTCTTCGCTGGTTGTTGCTGTTTGGGGACCTGATCTGTGGTCTCCCCTGGAAGAAGCAGATACTTCTAAATCTAGCTGTCCAGCTTGCCAGAGCATAATGAATCTGTGGCCTCTTAGATCCTGTGAGTTGCAGTGTTAGAATTTGTTAGATACCTGTGGATTGTCTCTTGCCGAGATGCCAGAGGAAGCTGTTCTATTCGTGTACCGCTCATACGGTGATGCTTCTTGGGGTCCCAGACACAATCTGATTTACCCAGGCACCATGCTTGCATAAAACTAGCTCTGTTTTTCTGGTTCCAGCTTTACCTAGAGCCTTTCTCAGCAGCCTGCTGTATGATGTGCAGAACTGTGTGCTAGCTGACAGTTGAAGTTAATCCCTTATGGGGGCAAATACAATATTTCTTTCTCTGTCTGAAAAGTTGCTTCTGGCTCCCTACAGACTTACTGCTAGGTGACTATTTTAGAAGTCGTTTTGCTGGGCTTAAGTTTTTGAGTTTTCCTTATGGCTAAGAGCATTGACAGGGTGTTTTGACTGCACTGCTCTGCATCACATCTAACTAGAAACGTGATGTAGCTGGTTTAAACATCATGGTGCTGCATATATTTTTTTTGCTTGTGTGAAAAGTGTGAGGTAAACCCAGCAAACAAGGTTTAGCATGGTGTACTATATATGTCCAAAGCTGTACTGACTTGACTAATATCAGGTTTAATGCTATCCCTGGAGTTACATCACTGCATCTTTGCATTCCTTGTTCTAGTTAAGTAAAAGTTAAGGCCTGAGAGTAAGCTAACACCTTCCTAAGTAAGATGGATGTATAAGTAAGCAAGTCCCAGAGAACTTACCAAACTACATGTGGCTGCTATCTCTGTGACTGGAAAACTGTTGCATAAGGACCCAGGACTATGCTATAGCCTGCCGTAGCTAGTGTTGGGAGAAGGGGTGGCAGCATTTCACAGAAACTGAAGAAATGTTTGTTGTTCTTGCCTGTCCCTGTTGTAGCTGTCACAGGTTGTCTGTAGCAGGCTTTAAAAAGGATTGGAGGGAATAGAGAGGCCTGGTCAACTGAATTAAAGGGGATGGAAACTGCTGTACTGATGGCAAAGAATTGTCTGTGGGAGAAACAGACCCTCTTATTCAGTGCTGGCCCGTGGATCAGAGCAGTGGGTAAATGTGCATGTCAAATCCCTTCTTCCAGCTGTTCTACAGTACCTCTTGTTTTGCCTGTGATACCCTATCTTCTCATCAGAGCACAGATGCATCAAGTTCCCCTTATAGTAGTGATGCCATTTGTGTTGCTAAATTTAAGATTGTGTCAGTTCTGCTATTCTAAAACCCCATTTTCAAGGTGAAGGTTTAGAAATCGCACATTAAAAAAAAAAAAAAAAGCGTATTTGTCTGTAGGACTGGTCCCAGGCTTAGCTTCCTTTCAGTGCTTAAGTTCTTTTAGAATCACAGAATGGTTTGGGCTGCAAGGGACCTTTTTAAAGATCATCACATCCACCTGCCTGCCATGGGCAGGGACATCTTTTGCTAGATCAGGTTGCTCAAAGCCCCATCCAACCTGACTTTGAACGCTTTCAGGGATGGGGCATCCACAGCTTCTCTGGACAACCTGTTCCAGTGTCTCACCACCCTCATCATAAAAGAATTTCTTATATCCAATCTAAATCTGCTTTCTATCTTTCAGTTTAAGACACTTGTCCTGTCACTACAGGCTGTGATAGAAAAGTCTTTCTTCATCTTTCTTATAAGCCCCCTTTAATTATCGAAAGGCCACTATAGGGTCTTCCCAGAGCCTTCTCCTCTCCAGGCTGAACCCCAACTCTCTCAGCCTTTCTTCAGGTGTTGTCTTCACCTCCACCACTCTACCCTCCAATTATTTGTAAATGCGATGTGTGAACGTAAGCTTTCTCTGATTGCAGTGGCGTCTGGATTTTTCCCACTGTCTTCCAGAGTCCCAATCTATCTATTTTAACTTTTGTTTCTTGTCTTCCTTCATATGGTAGATGCTGATGGATGAAGAAGAGAGTGAGTGTATTGGAGAAATGATAACTATAAGTAACTTTGTCCTTGTATAGTGCCTACCTAGAATCAGGTGAAGGGACAGAGTTTCATGTCAAAATGGACTGCGTTGTATGAAAACCGTGAAGAACGCGTGCAGATAGTCCCAGCACCGACATTTGCAAGTGTATATATGCGTGTATGCAGTGTACTTAATCTCATTTTACTGTTTAATAGTAAACTTCAACTAGATCGGTACTCATTTTAAGAACTTGATTGGTTGGTTGGTTGGGTTTTTTTACGGAGAAGGTGGCTGCCAAAGAAGCTATACAGCAGATTATGTATCGAAACTTTCAGAATACGTTTTGAGGCTGCCTTCCTCCTCCCTGCCCGCCCCCCCCCCCAAGTCACTCCTCAAGTACAGCAGGTTTTGGGTCACTCAACAAACTACTGTTTTCTGAGTAATTCAAAGCAGGAAGACCGTTGTAATGGTGCAGTGAGAGGCAGGAAATGCAGCTTGGCACCTGAGTGCTGAAGACTTTTCAAAGGGCTATTATTTGGCTAAAGTCTTAGTAAAATGATCTTGCCAATATTCCGTGCCTCTGGTACTTCCTCTGCATGCCTGTGCCGAGTTGTGTTTCTTGCCTTCATTTCTTCACAAACATACTTTTGTGGCCTGATCCAAAGGCCCCAGCAGAGATTGAAACCCACATCAATGTGACTTGATGGCTGTTGTTATGATGAACCCACTCACTACAGGGTGAGAAAACTTTTAACTTGTTCTTCCGCCCCTAAAGTAAATAAAAGGCAGAAAACATTTGTGTCTTTGCTTGTTGATGTAGCCCAGGTAGGGAAGTGTAATGTTGGGAGGAAATAAGCCCTGTGGGCCAGGTGAGTTTAACTTTTACCTTGGTCTGAATCGTTTTTTTAATTACATATTTTGGAAGTGCCCAGAGCTGCAGCTGTAGGTGACGGTGTATCTTAAAGACTTGGAGAGGTCAGAGAAATAAGTGGCAGTGCTGATTAACGCTGTTGGGTCTGTGACAAGGGAAGGCCGCGCTTCAGCTGATGCTGCATTTGCATCTCACTAACTGAGGCGAAAGCATCAGCCTTAAATATGTAGAATAGTTAGTTTGGGGTTTGGATGCTGCTTCCATCTTATGTCAATACTAGTTTATAATAATAACAACCCACTGTCCTCCTGATTTCTTTCATCTGCGGATCTCAGTTCCTTAGGAACATCAGTTGCCCTGGGGGTTGATGACACTTCTGTACTGTTAAGGAGCTCATAGCATGGCATGGCAGCAGCTGGGCTTGAATAGAGCCCAGAGTCAGGACCTTCGATCGCCACCTCTGTCAGAATGAACTGTTATCAAGGCTGCCTCTTTCTGGTCTCAGATATGACTTGAAAGGCTGACTTTGCCTCTCTAGTGCCTTTTTTTACATGACTGTTGCTGGATTTTAAAGTGTAAATTTCTGGAAGTTAATGCTAGCAAAATAGGTACTGCTCTGTTTAGAATTATTAGATTATTTGGTTGCTGTATGTTTGTGGTTTATTGCAGAGGTGCTAAAATATTTAGGTGCTTCATGTTTGGATGCTGTTTGTTTTGATCGACTTTGCAAACGGATGCATCATCTTTGCACCTCCAGCTGGTGGTGGCATGGTCTCCTCACTCCTGCTAGAGAACATTGCTCTGGGAAGAAGGCATGGTGGTGGAAAGCAGTTAAAGCTCGTATAATTTGTGGGGTACTTTCCTCTTTTCAGTGGAATACAAAAAGAGTTGATGACCAGGTAGACTCTGTTTCCAGCAAGCAGCTGGGTTTATGTCAATGCATTCACCTTTAATTCTTGTTGATCCTTCCCAGCACTTCAAATAAGGTAAAAAAGGGTGTTTGTAATGTCTCTTCTTTTGGTTTGGTTTTTGTTGGTTGGGGGTTTTTTTGTTTGTTTGTTTGTTTGTTTTTTAAACTAGCCTAAAGGCTTGTTCTCTGGCTTATCTGTGGGATGATTTGGCTCTGAATTAGAGGTAATTAGTGCCACCTGTTAACTTCCTCTAGCAAGAAATTTTGCTTTGTATCTCTGTCCATTAAGATACCCCAGCTCTGAAGACCAAGCATGGTGACTCTATGGAAAACCAGCCAAGAGACTTACTATTACCTCTATGTTCAGCAGTCATCAGGCACTCAGAATACATTTGACTTGCTTAATGTGCGAAAGTGCTGGCAAAAGAGACGCTGCTGTTCACCCGGTGTTGTGGAATGATGCTAGTTACAACGTCCCAAATGCTGTTGCTTTCCCCACCTGCTCTGACACCATTGCAGAGACCTGGCCAAGTTCCTGAAGGGTCTTGTAATTTGGTTCATTGATGCTTAAATCCGTCAATGATCTAGTGTATATCTTGTTTATTTTTATCTTCTGGATAACTGCTTTAGGTTCACTGAGAAATTAGCTGCCTGGCAACACGAAGGTGCAGATACCTAAATGAGCTGCATGCTTTTCAACTGGTTCCATAAATGTAGCCCAAGTACGGTGGCAACACAGATCTCTGGAGACTTTAGTGAGAGTAGAGACAGGTACTATCCAGTCTCCCCAAGCAGTGGAGAGAGTTCGCCTCCAATAAACTCTTGTGTCTGCTGCCCAGCTGGCTTTGTTAAATCCAAGTTCAACACAAAAGCATAACAATCTATGTGTCTGTTCCCAGTGCAAGCTTCCCAACAGCTTGGTTTCAAGTGACAGGTTGAATTGATGACTCAGTGTAATGTCTTCCTTCTGAATCATGTCACAAGAACTTTACAGCTGGGACCTTCCTGCCTTCCGTTCCTTGTCTGTGAAAAGTAGGTGTGGAGCTGTCCAGGCCTCTAGAAGAAATTGCTTTGGGGGTGGGGGAGGGAAGCTTTGAGATCCTTTAAAGAGAGGGGCTGTGTAAGCAGAGGATGAGGTGTGTATGATAATGGAAACCAAAATTTACTCTTAATGGGTAACATCTTCAGAAGCATCCCAAACCCATTTTCAGCTGATGCTGAATTTGAATTTGGCATCTTGGCCTCTTTTGGAAACAAAGACCTTGGAGATCATCCTGCAGGTAACAGGTCCCTAAGTGAATCTTCTTGGAAACCTTTTTGGAATCCCGCTGACTGCCCTTATCAAGGAGGGCTCTTGTTAGTCTGGCCTAAATGCGAATGCTTTTGGAAAGCTATAACCAAAGTGACTCCTCACAGTGAGCACTTGCACAGACCCTATCGCTGCCATAGATGCTACAGGATTATACCCATCACTTCATAAATCTTCTCACATACATCCATTTGGAGAAATATAATGTCAGGAAGTACAGGCAGAACGTGGAACAGCGATGGACAAAATAAACAGGATGTAGTAATGCGTGGTGAGGCCAGAACCCTGCCAGAGGAGGCACATCTTTTCTAGATCTCTCTCCTCTTATAGCTGCTGCTTTAGACCTGTCTAAAAATACAGCCGTCCCTGGAACTTGAATGGTGGCATCAGGTGGATTTGGTGGGGAAAACGGAAATGAGGTCAAAATGACTGTTAGCATTTGCCAAGCAGCTGTGTGGCAGTGAGTTAAGCTGAGTCTGCTAGGCTTTGTAGCTCAGAAGAGACTGGAAGCTCGAGGAGCAGAACCAAGTTCTGGCAACTCAGGCACTAGGTGGGCTCAGGACAGAAAGGTGGCTCCCTCACGAGAGTCAGTGGGGCAGCAAGAGGGCTTTTATTGAAGACTTCTCTCCTTCTCCCAGTGTCAGCACTTGAAGTTAAATGACTTCATATGGAGTGTGCATGTATGGGGAAAAAATCGTGAGTAGAGGGCATATACCCACTGTGTTACACAAAGTAAGATTTATGTGTGGGCAATCCAGAGAGAAGCCTGTTGCGTCACAGCAGCTTCTCCAGCCTGTGTGTTCTCTGTTCTGGAGCACAAGACAAGTGCCTGTAAAGACAAGGAAGCCTGTTGAGACCCAAAGAGCTTTGGTGGCTGAAGCTGCTTGGAGAGGCCATTGGGACACAGAAATGGAATGCAGCAAAGTTCAGGGAGGCCTTCCCTGTCACTGCCACAGAGGGGGCTAATAATAAAGCTGTTTTGGTCCTACCCTCTTGTCCCATCCTATCCCTGCCTGTGACTGTGTATTGAGGGATTTAGAAAGAGGGTTTGCAGCAGTAATGTTTTCATCCTTTCTACCCCAGCGTGAGCATGTAATCCCTGTTTTACAGGTGGATGATTTGAAGACAGGGAGAAGAAATTATTTAGCTGAGATAGCATCAAAAGGCAGAGCTGAGCTAGGGTAAGAACCCAGGAGTCCTGCACTTTCCTGGCTCACAGGCTGGTGCCCTTCTGTGAACAGGTAGAAGGGTTTATAACTCAGATGTGTGGTGCTGCTAAAGTCCTGATTCCACAGGACAAGTTTTTTTATTTGCTGAGTCGCCTTCTCTATCAGTTAGTTTTGATAGGAGCTACTGGTTGCTCTGAGAAAAAGGCTGAGGGTGCCTGAATGAAGGAGTCATTCTGGAGGCCAGCACAGATAAGAAATGTATTTTTTAAGTGATGTGACAGCAAGAGTATGGGAGCAAACAGTACAGTCTGTAAGAAAGCTCTATGTTTCTTGTGGCTATTGGGCAGGAGGTGAGCTGCAGTAATTGTATACCTTGAGGTTTTTACTGGAAGTATGATTAATCCATTCACACAATGAAGCAGTTTAATAAAACCGTGCATATATTTCTCTTTTTTTCCTTTTTTTTTCTTCAGAGCTGAAGGTGACATTTGAAAGGATAGTGGGATGTAGTTGAGGACCAGAGTTAGTTTCCCTCCCCCTTCAAATATAGCGCACTCTCCTCCATCTTTTTTTGAACCTTGCCTTGATTCCTGAGCGCTAGTAAACCCACCTGGAAGACAACAGGACCTACTTCCTGGACTGAAGCAAAGGTGAGGTGTGCGTCTGCAGAGATGTTTTGGTGTCTGAGTGTGGGCAGCAGCAAGAGGAAGGGGCTGATGATTCCCCGTCTATCTGTCAGTGCTGGGATTCCCCTGCATGTGTGTTGTCAGTGGGGCACATGCGAATTTATGATTTTGTATAAAGCCCAGTTTCATTATGTATTGGGAGCACAAGCTGTCTTTGTGTACCGCAGGCTGAGTCACTGCTGACTCCCAGTGAATTTTGGTGATGATTATTGAGTGTGGGCAGATGCAGCCTACTCTTTATAGCATCTCGCTTGTATTTTTTTAATGAAGTTTTAAAATTTTTATATTGCTTTGACATCCTTTCCTTTGAGAAGCTAATTTCTCCTGAGCTGAGTTTAGACACAAGAGCCACTTTATTACAGAAGGTGTTTGCTGTATCTCAGAAACTGACCTCTTCTGGGAGGCTTTAGGCATACTATCTATTACGAAATAGGATTCTGTCCTGCTGCTTCCCCATGTTCAAATCAAAATAAACAGGTGCTCTGAGCCCCATCCTTGTGAGGGAGAGGGGAGAGCATGAACAGAAAAGAGAAAGAAGATGCGGAATGTGGGTGGAAAGCAGAGAGGTGCTTGTGTTCTGCTTCCACAACTGGGTGGGGTTGCTCCAACCTCAAATCTGCTTTCTCCCTTTTCAGCCCAAAAGCAGAGATGCTGTCCTTCCCCACATCTCCCCCAGATCAGTTTCAAACCAAGGCTGGGACTGCGGTTATTTGGCTTGATTTAAACAGGGACATGGGGTTTACAGAGGCAGTGTGCCTTGTTGTCACCAGCTGGATGTACGTGAAACCCTCTCTGTTGGGTGCATTTCAGACGTGGTCTTGCAAGAGCGTAGCTCCCTGATACTGGGAAAGGGGTACTGGCAAAAATCTCAACTTTCACATATGTGTGATGTATCCGTGGGACCTTAGCAGCCTAAGCAGGGAGGCTTTGCTGTGCTGGTACAGTAAAAGCAGTTCAGCCCTTTTGCCTGATGCTGTTTGTATTGGTGTAAGTGTTCTTCGTCTGTTACAGCTGCTGCTTCTGGGAACAAGCTACTTGGATAATGAAACCTCTGGCCTGTAACTGACTCTGTGCTGAGGGTTGTACCAACATAATTATATGAATAAATGCGCTGTTTGGTGAGAGGCAGAACTGGTGAGCCTGGCTTCTTAACTATCAGTGTCTTGTGGCTGGATTCTGTGCTAAGGATTGATCTCATGATTCTGCCTTGCCACTAGTGGGAGCATTAACAGGCTCTTTTCTCTCTGCTCACTTATGGGAAGGTTTTCTTGAGGTGTTAACTGTTCTGTCAGAGTACTCTCCACAGTGACTGCTGTCTTGAAATGTGAGTTGGACAAGAGATGCACACAAATTAGGTCAGCACAATTGCATAGGCCCTGATTATTTTTTATTTTATGTACCATGCACATACTCCACCCCACACCCCCCCAAAAGGATCCTGATAACAGCATGTCTCTATGTGATCAAGTCAACCTTGGCTGAGGAGCCTCCAGTACAAACATAGCATGTGTCCAGAGTTAAAAACTTCCCAGAACTGAAACGTAGAGCACTGCCGTGCCCTCTGTCTTGATAAGCCACAGTTGGTTTCTTAAGCCTACTCTCTATGATAATTTTAAGTTTGTATCCAGTTGACTAGTAAAATGCAGAGTGATTTTTGGAGAGGAAGCATCTTTGTGACAACTTGTTCAGCAGTAGTGTAGCTGGGTATTGTAGAAAGAGACCCTTGAGTAATATTGGTGGCTAAAAGTAATCCAGGAAAATTCTCCATTGGGGGTGCAGGAGCCGGACTGGGAGGAGAACTTGCTACCTGCTGGGACCTCAAGCAAACAATACTCTAATCAGGGGCTGGGACATAAATGGCTTTTTAACATGTGGAAGTCCATTCATTGTTCATGGGATTGACTTCAGATGTCAATTATGAGCTTTTCAATATTTTAAATGTACAAAACTTTGAAATTAGAAATTCTGAGGCTGTTGGGAGATTTATTATTTTCATATTCTGCAATTTTCATATTACAGAATATTCATATTCAATTATTTTCATATTGTAATTCTGATAATGTATATAAAATTACTAGGTCCCAAGGCAGTGTTTGGACTACTTTCATTACACCTTCCTTTAGTACTGTAAAGTAACATTACATGCTTTCCAGAAATAGTAACTGGCTGTAAGACAACATCACCCACTCTGGATAACTCAGGGCCACTCAATGCCAGGCTTGCAAGTTCTGTTTACTCAACAGTGTCCAGTAACAGACACCAGCTCGTGTGTGTGACCCCTGCTTGTAGAACATGTAAATAGGACTGCGAAAACCTCAACTTTGAGGCAAGGGAGGGAAAATCCTAAAATTTGACCTAATGTGGCAGTTGTGGGTTGGCTTTGTAAATACAGTGCGTGTTCTGCAGTGACACGGGCTCTTCCTGGCTGCCTGCGGTGAAGGAGGCAGGAAGTTTTGCAGGATGCCCAGTGCTCGTTCCTCCTCTCAACTTCCTCAGGTGGGAGCCTCCTCACAGAGAAGCTGGTCAATTGAAGCATGGGCTTTTCAGCTATAGCACAAGTTTGTGTTTCTATTTCTTCTCCCTTTAAAGCCTCTTTTCAGCATCTTCTGAGCAGCAGTTCGCATTTCAGGCTGAATGTGATCGTGTAGTTAAGTTTACCTTAGTAGTTGAATGAGGTAGGAGGACCGCGTGAAAACTCAGGAAGGCAACATACTCAGTTTCAGGCAAGATTTCCATTAAAATTGCCCTTCAGAGAAGCAGACAGATGTTGCCTTGCAGTGCTCCAGTGATTAAGACTGAGTAACACAGTTTTATCCACTGTTGCTCAAATTTATGGCAAAATACATTTTGGGAGATCATTGCTGAAACCAAAGGAGCCACTTGTTTATGACTTTCTCTTTACAACTGAGGTTCCTTGCAAGCAGGCATCAGGACTGTGTATTGAACTTCCTCTGTGTGGTCTTTTACTTTCTTTTTTTTCTTTGCTTTTATTCTCTTACATCTTCAATAACTTTGTTTTATATTGGGGGGGATGCCCCAAAATATTTATGAAAAGCTGCTTCTGTGTACAGATTTATTTGGTTTTGAATTAATTGTACACGATAGTATTTTATTTTTCCTCATCAAAAAATTACTCTGTATTTTCTTATTAATGGGAGATTACAAGTACTTGGGAAACTGGTATCATGCTTCTTCAAGAGGAAGCAGGGAGAGATTGGTGCCTTTCTGGTGGTGGTTGTTGGTTTTTTTTAAACTGTGAGGGGGGGGAAAAAAGCAGCCATCTACCAAAAGTATTTTTCACAGGTTCTTCAAAAGCTAGAGAGACCATCCTTTTCTTTAGAGCAGCCCAATGGCCAACTGGGATAAAGGGGCTGTATCTTCATAATTAATAGTAAATGTGAAATGTATTAGTCTCTACAGCTAAAAGGAGGAACCCTTGGAATCTGAACCCTTGGAACTGATAATACCCTTTGTAACCTTACTTACTTACTTCTGCTGTATTGCAGACTTGTTCAGAATATTTTTGGTTACCGCCAACTTTTTGTTTTGTGTTGTTTTGGTTTTTTTAACATGCAGTTTTGAATGCAGGAAGGGCAATGCAGTCTAGAGAGAAGAGTTTTCTGAGCTCTTTGTGCTTGTTGCTTAACAGGGTGGTGATGTTTCTATAGTATATTTATATTTTTTTGTGTATTACATATATCTTGTTGGATATAAATGTTGGGACAGTTGGCCAGCAACTGATGTTACAAATGATGAGCACAAGTGTTTGAATTTAAGGTAGCTGGATTTAGAAGAGAACAGCTGAATAGAGAAAAAGGCTCTAACTTCCCTATTAGAAACAGCGGGCACTCATTTCACCTTCACCCCCCCCCAGATTGTACCAAATAAGTTCTCAAAACTTGGCCTCCATTTTCTGAGCTTTATGTGCACTCCCCACCTGAGCGGGACGCAGAGGTCACGGGGTTTCCTGTCCCTGGTCACCGGGCAGCTGGTGCCCAAACTGCTGCAGAGTCGCTGCCGCACTTGCAGGGAGGGTGGGCAGTCTGCGCTCACTCTACGTTCTCCCACCCATGTGCTTCCTGCAGGCTCTTCAGCGTGGAGGCTCTTTCTCTTTTTTTGGGTGTATGCCTTGCTGCAGGGCTCTGATCCAGAAGAGATAGCCCTGGTTGCTGTTGCCATGTTAATAATAATAATAGTAAGTTTAGATTCCCAATTTAAAGGGTAAGCAAATAAATATCTGCTGGGATCAACATGTAGAGCTAGGTTGCTGCAGCATCCATGAGCTGCCTGGTTTGTTGACACCCATGCTTTAGTTCATGCCACCTCTCTCTGCTTTTCTCTGCTTCCCCTCCATTCTGGCATCGGCGCATGTTCTATTTTTAAACCGTGCTGTGCTCTGTATTGCGGCATTTCTCTTCCTGAATTATTTATCAGTGTTTGGAGCTGAATGGAGTGTGCTACACTTTTTCCACCGCTCATTACTGCCCACGTGTCTGTCTTGAGCCATTGACAGATTTGGTTCATGTCAAATCGCGCTAGCCTCAGCTCGGAGAGGGGCTGGAGGGGATGAGGGGGCTTGGTCACAGCCTGTGCCAGTGCAGGATCATTCAGATCTGTGTGTTTGATACGCTCCTTGCTGGGGCAGACAGGGAGGGGATGGTTGCCATGATAACACATCCTCAGATGAGCCATATTTGAATGGAAGGTCCCTTTTTTAAAAAGAAAATAAAATAAAAATTCTTTTCTACTGCCCGGAGACTGGCTTCAGCCTAGGAAGAAGATGCCTCTGTGCACGTGTGTGTGCTCGCACATGCAGAGGAGAAGACCGCGTCATAGACTGTGGGCATGGCTGAGGTTGGCTCAGAGCTCCTTGGGGGTGTGTGTTTAATTTTCACTTAATAGAAAATGTTATTTTCTGTTGCATTCAAAACTCAACTCTGTTCTACCCTGCCACATCTAGTGCAGGCACCCTTATCCATCAGAGATGGCAGCACAGCCTTTAAAGGTGTGGGTGGGCAAGATGTTTCATTTCTGAAGGATTTTTCCTTTTACTCACTAAACTTAATTTGCCCTTCTTCCTTGAGTGTCTATCAGCATTTATCTTTTCTCCTGCTATCCCTTTCTTTATTTTTCCCCTCTTCTCCTGGCTATTGCCTTTATTTTGTCCCTCTGAGCTGATGGATTTAGCTACTCTGCATCCCTGTTGTTTCTGGACTTTCTTCCTATTGGAGCTGGGGAGACTGCTGTCCTTTCAGTCAGACGGGAGGTGGGAGAGGTCTGGCTGGAGGAGAGAGCAGCCCTGTGGCTTTCCTGCTAGGGGAGGTGTCAGGGAGAGTAGAGGTGGCAGTTCTGCCTGCCTCCCTTCCCTTGCAGAGCCAGTCCAGAAACATCTGCAACTAGAAAATTCTTTCAATGCCATGTTCAGCTCCCACACTGGGAATGTCTCGCTGGCATGGAGCAAGTGTGTACTTTCCTGTGCGCTGACTCATTAGTGACATGAGGTTTTCTATGCCTTTTGTGTCTTTAGCACAAAGTGGGGGGAGGGCTGAAGAGGGGTAGAATATGGAGGGTGAGGTGGTCCCGGTAACATTCGAGCAAGAGACTGGGCAGTGTGTGTTTTTTGAATGCCAAAGTGCAGTAGATGCAGCTTGCTATGAGCACTGTAGCTTTGAGCAGCCGACCAGTGTGATGTTCTACAGTGCCCTATGAAAACACAGCTGTGATTACTGCTAAGCTAAACACTTTAGTCCAGTGAAACCCAGAACTAGGGCAGTGTGCTTTTTTTTTTTTCTGCTAGGCTCCAAAGTGATGTACTAATCCTGCCTGACAATATAATTTCCAAATTATTCTTTCTTAGGCTAAGTAACCTTCTTCAAGGGTTCTTGTATCATTTCTCTTAGTTTCAGGAGCCCCACCCCTGTCATCACACTGGTTTTAGGTCCCAGGTGTGTAAGAATAGCAGGTGCCTTTATTTTGTGTGTGTTCATGCAGCACTTGGAGTGACACTGATTCCCAGCAGCAGGGTGAGCTGAGGACAGGGTGGGCCAGGGCTTGACTCTTGGATCTTGCTTCTTTGGACAAAAGCCAAATTTGTGTCTCTTCTGATAGTAGAAGTCATTTGGACAGAAGTCTTGATGGCCTGGATTTCTCTGTCCTCATCAGAATGTTGTCCTCCTCACAACTCTGACTTGTGACTTTTGAGAGTGAAGTCTCCACTGTACAGGTACTTTCTTTTCTTCAATTCTCTTGTTCCTTTATTATGGCCTCTTCTGAGGAGAGATCTCGGGCCTGATACAAAACCATGCTGATTGTAGGACTTAGGTGGAGAGATCTTTCAGGTGGCCCTCTTTCCTGTTTGTGTGCCCCATGGAAAAGGATGAGTAAGACCAAAACATCCTTTCTTCAGCCCCAGCTGTGGGGATTCTGCTGGTCTCCTGCTTTCAGCTTTTCCATGAGTGCCTGCTTTGGTTCTGGATGTTCATGGAGCTGTTTTCACAGGACACGGTAGAATAGGTAGTTCCCAGCAGCAATGTGCTGCAGTTTGCATCCTTCCCCCTTCTTGACTCCAAACACGAAGAAGTATTTCTGCTGCATCCGCACTCCTGCAAAACAAAACAAAACAAGCCTATGGCCTGGAGGACTTAGGAAAGATCTTTGGCTTGCCATGTTTGGTAGTTATTATAGTGTCTGCCTAAGAGTGTGCCCTGTCCAAGCTGATCCCTTAGCTCAGATGCTTGGTGTATATCAGACAGTACCCTGAAGTTGAGTCACTTGAAGCAGCCAGCTCTCCACATCTCTCCTGTAGTCTGCATGCTCATAATGTCCTTGGAAGTGTATGCTGTCTGGAGAGTGTGTTTCTACCTATGCACTTTAGTAATTAATGACAGCTTGCAGCCTGCTGCTGGATGCGGTGAGCAAGATCAGTTCCAACCTAAAGAACAGTCCATGATACAGTTCTCCAGCTGCTTGAGAATCGCTTTCTCTCCCTCCTCCCCATGGCGCTGTGGTGGCTGAGGCTGGCAGAAGTGAAAGCGCTGGTGTTTGACATGCCTACAATGAGGAGTCAGTCCCAGGCTCTCTAGTATTTTTTCCCCTTTTCTAAGGGGAGAGGGAGTTTTCTGGTCTGGGCGGATAAATGAATGTGTTTTTAAGTCCATTGGAAATGCCCTTCTCCCTTTCCAGCTGCTGTAGGTGTCTGATGCAGGCTGCCTGGTACGTGTCTGTCACACGGGGGAGCCCAGTCCCTGAGCTGATGGTGGGGGTTTGCACCAGTGCCATCCCACCAGTTTGGTGTCACCAGCCTTGACTATTTTTTTTCCCCTTCTGATGGGAGTATATCCACTACCTAATTGCCATGTCTTCTCTCAAGAGAAGCTGGTCTGGCAAATTAGAGCCTAGGCTCGTTTGATACATATCTGCCAGAGAGGGAGGAAACCTGTCTTGTTGCTTTTTTCTTTGTTTGCCCTGCAATACTACTTACTATGTTAGGCATAGGCAGGTTTCCTGCAAGCTGGGAGCACAGACAATACCTAGAGCTGCTGCATCTTTTCTGTGCCCCGCTTCCACTGACCTAGTTTCATGGTGTGTGTGCATGCACACACACACACAAACACGCATGCAGTACCTCAGCAAATGGCTCTCAGGTGTGAAAGGCAGGAGCCCTCTCTGTAGGGCTTTGTCCAGGCTGCTGGTGGGGCTGACTCACTCTTCCTTCTCCTCCTCCTCCCACCCAGGATACACTGTCTCCCCATCTAAGGAGAAGGATGCAGCTTAGGAAATCCTCTCACATACATTTGCTTCATGAAAATGAAATGCTGCCGACTCATAGTGGTCATGGGCAGTGGTTTCTGAAAGAGCTGGACAAGCCTGCAGGAGGCTGCATCTGTGCTGTCTAGCGCAGGTGCTCATGTCCTAGGGCTGGAAGGCTTTCTCACTCAGAAATCTGTCCTTGCTGAGCCATCTGCCAGGCATATAAGTGCTAGAGATCAGGTTTGCAGGCTCAGGTTATGGAGCTTTTCTTTCTGTTTTAATGTCAATATTAAGAACTGACAGTGGGGTTTCAACGGAGGGTCCTAAAATGATTTTATGTTCTTGTTTGCTTAACATGCTCTGTCAGCTGGGTGTTTCTGAAAACAGGAAGACCTGGCAGAAGGGAAGAACAAGACCCAAAGTTCCTTCCTTATAGTACTAATCTTGTCACTGCGGGGCTCTTGGAATAGAGGGCACCAGCAACTGTCCTTAATGATCCCGAGTCGAAGTGCAGCAGACCACAGATGTTCCTTAGCAAAACAAAGCTCTGTTAGTTTTACTAGGTTCTGTGGAGATTTTAAGGCTCTGGAGCAAGCCTGGGCAAGGCATGCAGGAGCACTGCTCCTGGACTTGAACTCCTCTGTCCCTTTCTGTTTGTTCTTCATTTACAAAGTAGCTGCTGGAGCTGCTTTAGGGCTCAGAACTCCAGGTCTGAAACTCCAGGGGCCTGCCTGGATGCTAGGTGACAGGAATAAACAAACACAAAATAGATGAGTTAAAAAACGGGGGCAAACCCTGATGCTGAGTTGTTAACCTAATCTGCCTGAATTTTGCAGTTTTGCTGGGTTCAGCTGCCACAGGGAGTCACTCTGAGCCCATGTTTTCTGCCCGGGGGACATGAATGTCCAGAGTGACTTTCTGCTGAGCAATCCACCGAGCTGTTGCAAACGCAGTCACTTGCTACCTCTTGGGGCTCACTGCGCCGCAGACTAAGAAACTGTCCCAGCAGAGCCCGGGAGCTCAGCTGCAGGCCTTCATCCTACAGGCCTGCACTGCTGAGACAGTAGTGACTGTTTCTCAAAGAGCTTGGGAGATCATGGTTCAGTTTCCTTGGACAGGCACCTTCATTTTAAAAGTTCTTTGCAGAATTGGGAGGAAAGAACTTGAAGTGGCCATAAATAGGAGGCATAAAAGGAACTTTAATCCTTTGGATCTGTCTTCCTTGCACCTTCTAGTGGGGAAATCTCATATAACATCTATGGAGCCTTTGCCCCAGCCAGTGTGGGGGTCGATTAATTGTGGCCCTCCACTGGAAAATACTGGTATAGCATTGTAAGTGACTTTCATCTTATTACCCGCTGTCTGCCTTGCACCTCTGTCATTCCTTTCTTTGCGGTTCTCTAGCCCTGGGAACCCCCTCTTCAGATGTCAGTATTGCTGTGGGCAGAAGCAAGGAGCTGTTGACTAGCCAGGATCACAGCAGTTTCAGCAGGAAGAGGTGGACAGCTGGCCAGGAACTTGCTGCTTTTTGCATGGGCATGGCAGCCTTGATTCAGAAGGCTTTGAAGTGGATTAAGACAGAAGGTCATGCATACATTTAAACTTAAGTCCTTTGCAGAGCAGGGCTGCTTTACAAACTTGAACCTCAGTTTGTCATGGAGCTGAAATGTACGAGCTGTTGTTTGTTTCTTGGTTTTTTAAAAGCTTTATTGGACTGTTTCTTTGGCTGTAGCAGGGGATCATTTAGAAGAAGCTGCATTAACTAAAGGCAAGTCCCGAAGAGGCTTTACCAGCACAGCACTACTCTATTTGAAATGGACGCTGTCAGTTAAAGCTGTGCATCTCAACCTTTTTGCAAAAGTCTCTCCATCTCCCTGAGCCCAAAGCTGGTCCTGCCTTCTCATCTTCATCTCTTTTCTCAACAAAGTTTTGTCTTTAGCTGCCCTGTGAGCCCTGCTGCCCCTTTCTCTGCTGCCAGTTCCAGCACTGCCAGAGCTCAGCCTGAGCAAGGAGCCTCCTCGAGACCAGCTGCTGACTGAGCTGATTGTGTTTGAAGTCAGCACTGGCCCCGCAAGAGTGCCTTCTCTTCAGGTCTGGCCACACCTTGCCCAGGATGGGCTCCTGCCTGGCAAGAGCCGTTGACGCAGAAGAATGACACCTGCCTGCTGTTGACCAGTGTTTAGAGCTGTAGTCGGAAGATCTCTGTAATCCAGCAAGAAGCAACTTCTGAGCCTGGCAAGGGACAGGATGTGCTTGTGATCCATCACGGAGTCTGCCTGTGCACGACACTCATCAAGGCTGCCCTGTGCGCTTGAGCGTAAGCTTTAGAATACGGGGAGGAGACTTGATCGCAGCCTGTGTGCCTGTGGAGTCACCAGGTCTGGGATGGAAAACCCTTTCTAGGGAAAATTTAAGCAAGTGAGAGGTTTAAAGCCTCTCTAGAGCTATTTGCATTTCTTGTTTCCTGTCTCTATTTAATCACTAATAAAAGAGCAAGAAAAAAATAGCTGAATTGAAATGAAGCCATTAACAAACTCACCCCTTGGAAATGTTATGGCAGCAATGATAGGAGTGAAGCAAGGCTGCCTGTAACCTACCCCGGCATGTGTAGGGTGTTCTGCGAAGTGTAGTCCGTGCACTTGAATTCTTCTGGAAGATGCTGATATTTACTGTGGTATCTCTTCTTTGCTTCTGCACTTACACTCGTGTTGCTCCAGTGCCTGGCAGGGGAAGGATGCTGTGTCTTTAAAGCCTTCTCAGGGCTATGCGGAGGCAGTTCCATTGAAGTATTTGAATGAGAACAGGAGGGGGGTGTGCATGTGGCTATTGGCAGAGCTCTCTATGACATCCCTCCGAACAGCTGGGCTCTGCTTTGCTTCAGAGCTGCTTGTCAGAGCAATTAGCTTGCTGTAGCAGCAGCAAAGATCGCTAGCATTTTATCCAGGGTGGAGAGCTGGCGGGGGCTTCTAAGAAGCAATATTATCTTGGCAAAATTCCTCTTGAACTGGTTGTGGCAATGAAGTCTCCGTTGAAATCAGGAAACAGATGACCTGCTGAGAGTGCAAAACCACCACGGTGAGTTATTTTTAGAATAAGTCTTCAGTTATTTTGGGCTTGAGAAAGATTGACCAGAGACTTTTCTTTTCCTCTCCCTGTACCCTCACCATGCAAAATACAGTATAAATGCAAGCGAGTGTTTCAGGGATGGGGACCTGACATCATCCATCTCTGGTAAGTAAGTGACAGGATTTCTGCTCCTTAATGGGGTTAATTTAAAATGGTGCTGTACTAAAATGAATATGTGGCTCTGTGATTCCATTCAAGACTTGACAGTGTGAGATGAGCTTTCTCCTTCCTCTTTTTGTGATGGTGGGGATGCACCTACAGGAGCCGGGGGAATCCCCGATAAGCATACTGTACTCTTCCATGTCATTAAGGAGTTCCCTGTGACAGTCTCATGGGTTCTCCTTGTGTCTTAGCTTGGTGTTTATGCCACTTGTTCCTGGGTAGTTTCTGTTCATTTTGCAGACTTCCTGCTCTTCTGCTGGGTAATACATTGAAGGATTTACTTGTTTGAAGCTGGCTAGTTGATGAGAAATGTTGACTAGTTAATTGCTTATGTGCCATATGATATTTTCAGGTTAGCTTAAGCAGTTTGGTGTTCTGTAGGACTGTATTTGTGTCCACATATATATTAACCTCATTTTTTAATTACTTTAAACCTACTGCTGAATTGGGTTTGGTTTTAGTGGAATCAAGAGTTTGGATTGCCTTTAGCTCCTTCTCACACATGTTCAACATCCAGTCTTGCCTTAAAAACAAGATACTGGAAATGATGCTCCCTTCATTTGAGATTTAATGCTAGTAGCTGCTTTTCTTGGGCTTGAGGTATTAGCCAGTTACTGTACTGCAGGATCTTTGCTCAGGTGCATTGGACCTATTTTCTTTCCTTTCATGTCTTTAAAATGCTTATTTAAACTGGAAGCATCGCCTGTGGCTTGAGGATCTGCAAACAGCAGCAACAGCTGCTGCTGCGGATGGTGAAGGCTGAGTTTGTCTTGCTGAAGGCTGTGGGAAGGGGAATACCTTACCCACCCTTCAGACTCGCCCTTCACTGTCAAATCCAACTTTTGCAGCTGGCAGCCAAAAGATGGAGTTGATTTTTTTTTTTTTTTTCTTTTAAGCATCACTCCCCAATTTGTTCAACGATCAAATAAATTTCTGGACCCCACCTGAAAAACAGCCACAGTTTTGTATTTGCTCTGTATTCTTTGGCTACTTAGTGTGTCAAGTGACTCAGTATCCTCTGCCAGCGTGGTGAGAAGCAGGAGCATCAGCCTTGAAAACAGAAAGCGGGATGCAGATAGCAGCCCTACTCTTTGCCTCCCTCCCAAGGAGGTTTGCCAAGAGCTGTAATGCCTTGGGCCCAATTAGGAGAGTCTGAGGATTTGCTCTGCCAGACCAGGTCAGGTCAGGAACAGCAAGCTGAACCGGGGAATACCTTGTTCCTTCAGCCAGCTTTTTAATGTTTGTGCTTATGCTTCTGACTGGTGCAGACACAGCGCAAGAGAGTGTGCCAGCAAGAGGAGAAGAGCTATTTTAACGTTGTGCATTTTTCCTGAGCCTGGTTGCTACCTCCATATCTGCAGGTGTCTTGTACCCGATGTGGGATTTCTTTATGGGTGGGTTCAGGTGGAAGGAATTTTTTCCTTGGGGGTTTCTGAAAGAACTGGAACACGTATCAGTGGGAACTGTGCCAGGGTTTTCCTCTGAGCCATGGAAGGGTTAACAGAAATTCCTGTTCAATGCTGGCCTGTTACATCTTGACACTGTAGAAAGTAGGTGGATGATTCCTTGTTAGCTTTTCAGGAAACCCCTGTGGTGGACAGCCCTCATTAATTGTTGCTGGGAAACTGCTTTGACGTCACAGAGAGCAGTTCCCTGGTCTTCAGATGAATACAGGAATAGCTCGTGATGGGGAAAGAAAAACTGGTGTGGAATGGAGAAGGGAGCTCTCTGATGGGGAGATTCTCATCTCAGATTTAGCTTTTCTTTTTCCCATTGTTCTGCCTAGGGGCCCTCAGAAGGACTGTCCACAAAAATTTACAGCATTGTTTAGACAGAACTTAAGCCCTGTCTTCACAAGAACTGTTCACACTGATGCCTTCCATGATACTTTCACTTTTTAACTATTGACTGGGTGTTTGGTTTTTTCCCCCACATTTTGTAAGCAAGGGGTGAGAGAGTTCTTGCTTGGCTTCACTGCAGCTCCCAAAATAAAAGGAAAAGAGAACAGCAGCATCACTGTTTTGGTTTGTTTGGTTTTAACATCAAACAAATAATACTGTCTTAGACTAACAGAGGGGAGAGCAGAAGGACTGAAGATGGCTGCTGTTGCTGTGAACTTACAGGCTAAGAGTACTTTTAAGACTGAGACCGTTTAAACCCACTTCCTTCAGTATCATCTGAACTTTCTTTGCAAACCCTGCTGTGGTGTTTGTGCAGTAGGTTCCTTTCTTCCAGTGTTGTCCTATCTGTCCAACCTGTCAGCTTCTGGGAGGCATGTAGAGCTGTGGGCATCTAATGACTATGGCAGGAATTCTCTGTATCTCCTTTTCCATGCCTGAAAAATAGATATAAGCAAAGTTTACCCATCCAGTTCAAAGTGCTTAAGAGATTTCTGTACCCAGAATTGCTGTAGAGCAGCAAAGAATGTACTGGGTTGCTGATTGACTCTGGTGTTTCCAGCTAGGGCACTAGAGGGCTTGGAATGCAAGTAAACTGTCTTGCAAAGAGCTGGTATCAAGGTGCATCAGTGGTGAGATGGATGAGGCAACACTGTCGATATATTGAGCTGGCACTGCAAACGGAACTCCGTTCTCCTTTTATTGTCAGGTCACTTGAACATAAAAGCTATTCCAGTGCATGGTGCTGTAACAGTCAATACAGATGCATTATTTTAAACTGATTTCTAATGATTTGTCATGGTTGCTCACTTGCATCTTCATGTGATACCTCCTTCCACACACCATTTTCTCCTCTCAATGCATATAAAAAGGAAACATGCATCAACAGTCGGGGTGGGGAGGAGGCTTTCAGTGGGATTTGGGGATCTTTACAGCCTCTGACTTTGGTGCTGAACTGAATTATCTTCCCCAGGAGATCTCCAGCATGCCCGAATCCAATGATTGCCTTCTTTCTGTGTCGTCAACTTTTTGCAGCAGAAATGAGATGGGAGTTCTGATCTTGCATAGCATATAGGCTGCTTTGGGAGTAAAACGAAAGGACCTGAATATGCATGCAACCAAGCTGGATTCTCTGAACACATCGGTCAACTCTGCATTGAAGTTTCCTGTCAGGCATATGGCAACTCTTCCTGCTGCTACTACACCCCACCAGCAGTTTCCATGTATAGGGAAAAGACCCAGCACGCTCTTTGTCCTTTTACTATTTTCCTTTCGTTGTGAGCCCTTGAGTCCCTCAGCTGAGTCAGCGATGGCAGCTGACTGGATGGTGCAGTGGACATTGCCACCTTTGTATTACTGACAGATGAACAGAATCTGTGTTGCTTCGCTGATGTGTCATTTGTCCCCTCCATGTTGATTCATGGGGCAAGGATGTTTCTGAGCATTACGTGTGGGGGTGGCAGGACATGCTGGGTATGCTGGGATACCCTCTTAACTGTGTAGTAGGGAATCTGTCCTTGGTTTGAGACTTGCTTTGATATGTTCTGAAGGATCAGGACTCTGTTATGAATGGAAGTTACCTCCTTTGCTACTGAAATTCAGCCACCTCTGACAAGAAAGCTAGCAAAGCTACCGTACCCTGGGCTGCACCCAGAGCAGTGTGGGCAGCAGGTCGAGGAAGGGGATTCTGCCCCTCTGCTCTGGTGAGACACCCCCCCTGCAGTGCTGGGTCCAGCTCTGGGGGCACCAACATCAGAAGGACACAGACCTGCTCGAGTGGGCCCAGAGGAGGCCACAAGGATCCTTGAGGGGCTGGAGCACCCCCTGTGAGGACAGGCTGGGAGAGTTGGGGGGTTCAGCTGGAGAAGAGAAGGCTCCGGGGAGACCTTAGAGCGGCCCCCCAGGGCTGAAAGGGGCTGCAGGAAAGGGGGGAGGGACTCGTCATCAGGGGGGAGGGATAGGACGAGGGGTGATGGTTTTAAACTGATAAAGGGTAGATTTAGATTAGACATAAGGAAGAAATTCTTTAATGTGAGGGTGGTGAGGCCCTGGCACAGGCTGCCCAGAGAAGCTGTGGCTGCCCCCTCCCTGGAAGAGTTCAAGGCCAGGTTGGACGGGGCTTTGGGCAACCTGGGCTAGTGGAAGGTGTCCCTGCCCATGGCAGGGTGGTGGAACTAGATGCTCTTTAAGAGCCCTTCCAACCCAAACCATTTTGTGATTCTATGAATTCAATTTGCACAAAAAGAACAGTGTGGCCTTTGGGGCAAGAAGCAAAGACCTATTTTGAGTGGAAACATCTAGAATCTGGAGGTGGAAAGAAATTAATTTTTCTGCTTTGAATTTTTCTATCCTGAGATAAGTGCAAAGGGTTCTGCCGTGAGCTTTTCCTTCCACAAGAGGCTGAATCTACACAACAGTCACCAGGTTACAAAGTGCAGAATCCCCTGCAGAGTACATGGAGGCATTGGGTAGGTGGTTGGACGCATTCGTGTTTCAGACATGGTTCAACAGCATCTTCTGTTTCCTTCCCTCACAGGGAAGAACGAACACCTCTTCCACTCCTACAAGGACTTCTGCCTTCTGCCCAGGGCACTGTGTTGCTTACCTTACAAGATCTGATGAAGTTTCTGTCTTAGGCCCAGACATCACATCCTGTACGAGGGCCTTGTTTTCGTGTTAATGATGAAATGAAAAGCAACCATGACTTGACTTGCAGTGGCATTTTCCTGATTGTTTCATGCAATGGAACTCGTGTGGTGGAACCCTTCTCCTGCCTGGAGCTTGTCTGTGTGGCAGGCAATTACCTCTGCTGTGTGCTCCCTTCACAACAGCTGCTCTGCCTCGTGTGTTTTCATTTAAGTGGTGCTTTTTGTTTTATCTCCTGCTGAAATAGTCATTTTCAGTGAAAACTACTCCATTGTGTCTAGGCAAGATGTGTTGTTTTAATAGCAACTATCAGGCTGCAGTAATGTAGATGTTTACCCATCCCCAGGGTGACATGGTCCCAAAGGCTTCAGCAAGGGCGGCTCTGCTGCATTCTTATTGCTTCCACGCCTGCCTAGGGACTCTGGTGTGCCTGTTATTGTGATGAACTAAGATCCCTAGGCAGAGCAGGTAATTCACTTAAGTGAACCTGCCCTGGGGAGGTGCCAGCCTGCTCCTGAGAATGCCATTTGTCAAACATGCAATGAGTCTTCAGCGTCAATGCCTCTTTCCAGAGGCAGTGCTGGAAAGGCCCTGGTGCTACAGCATGTGTCCTGCTGGCTGCCTTCAAGGGCCCAGACTCGTCTGTGACAGCAGCATTCTGGATAGAAACCCTGAGTTGCATCCAGGTGGAAATGGAAGGCTATTAAAGTTTGGCTTTTTGAAGCCCATGGGCGAAGCATGCTGTATCTTTTTGTTTCTCTTTCCTCAGATGCCAGTGCACCTTTGTTGTTTTGGCACGTTTGATTCCTGTGTATCACATGAAGATGATTTTGGCAGTCCTGATGCCAGTTGTGTCATGCTCTTGCAGTACAGTAATAGCAAGTTGACACCTATCCTGATGTTAGTGCTTGCATTGATTGAAGGAGGTAACAAAATAACTGATTTTTTTTTTTTCCCCCTGAAATTGTATTGTAGTTTGAGATGTTCCACATAATGAAATCCATGCACATACTGAATAACTGAAAGCTACTGCCATGGTGATAATTCAGATGTTTCCCATAACACACCTACTGGCTATTGTGCCATTTAACAGGGCTGACTGCACCTGTACTAGTGAACAGCCCTTTTAAAGGTATTTGAAATGAAGAGCAGCTCTGGGATTACATCTCTTCTCCAGACTCCAATTCCTACATTCAGCCAGAGATGCAGAGGCAAACCACGGCCACCACAGCTAGGCTGTTGCAGACACTGGCCTCTTCCTTGGGGTTACAGTTGGTAGAACAGGCCCGGTAGCCCCTGAGTTTGAGCCCCTCAAAACCAAGTGGGCAGTAGCTCTGCTGAGGTGCAGAGATGGGTCCCTCTTAAGTGATTCTCCCGTAGTAGCCTGGCCTTACAGAACAGATGTTAGGTGAACAGCCAGGAGAGCCGTTAGCACCTGAAGCAGCTGCAGCAATTTGCTCAGCAAATGTGGAAGCAGAGCTTGATATGGGGGCTTCCTTCAGCTGTGGGTGAAGGCAGTTTAACTAATGTTGTCTTACCCTCCTTGCAATTAGTGGGAGGGACATGTTGGAGACCTGCTGATGTTATGGAGAGCTAACTTCGAGGGCTTTCTCTCTCACCTGCATTTCCTGTCTCCTTGTTTGTATAAGGTTATTTCCCCGTTTTCCACCTGAAGTCAAACCCTTCCGTCTGCATCGTAATTTTCACCTCTTTGATGTAATGTGGGGGTGGAGATTAAGATTTAAAGCAATGACTAAGCACTGGGAGCCTGTGCACTGTGCAGTCAAATACTTCTGGCCTCCTGTTGTGTTTTGGGTTGGGGTTTTTTTTTTGCTGGGTTTTGTAGGAACTGTATGGTAGTGAGGAATTAAATCCCTCTCTTCAACTGATAATAAAAAAAGCAATGGAAATAATTTGGGAAAGATTGCTTCATTGGCTGAGACAGTTGCAGTTTACAGGTGTTCCCAAGTAAGTTTTCAGGGTTTTCTCACTGAACCAGGTGCTTGTTCTAGCTAGAGGTGTTACCTCTGATAGGGAGCTGGTCTCTCCAACAGGAGGGAAAGGGAGTGTGCTTGAAAGGCTCTTTACCTCTTTGTTTTCAAGCTTTTTATGGGATGCTGGGGATGCCCCAGCCAGCAGTGTTGGTGCAGGTAGCTTACATTTTGCAGAGCAGACTGGGAGCCCAAATGGAGCCTAGGAGGGCCATGTTTCAGGAGCTATGTGGCCCGTGTTGGTCCTGCTAGCAAAGCCTTTCATTACAGCTTCTTGCTACATCTGGTAGGTGTACTTTAATACAGCAAAAATCTTACCAGTTGCTGTGTCTTGGCAGAAAAGGAGAAGACAAAAAGCCTCTCTGAAGATATTTCAGTGCAGAGAGGGAGCACTGTGCGGCCTGACTTAGTCAGTAGAACTGAGGAGGCTTTAATGTCTTGAATTTGCAGCACCCTCTCCACCTCACCGCCTCCACTTTTTCCTGTGAAAACCTTTTTCTACAGCAGACGCTGTGCTCGAGGAGGGGGAATCTAAATCACCCCCCAGACTTGTCTGGTTGCTCCTAGTGATAGAGCCTGTTGCCATGGAGCTGCGATTCCGATTGGCTGACCTGGAAGCCAATGAGCAAATTGTTTGTCAGAGCATCATCATTTAACCTTGCAGGAGGTACTTACTCTGTGATATATGATGTTAATACTAAAGTCTTACACAGAGGGGTGAAGTGACACACTCAGATGCTGGAAAAAAGGCCACTGCTTTCCCCCTTCCCTGTTACAGGCTGGATTGTTAGTTTTAATTACCAGTTGTAGCAGCAAACCTCCCTTGGGCTGGGCCAGCTCTTCCTGCCTCATTCTTTTCCTGGTGCTCAGAATTGACTTCACTGTCCACTGGAGCAATGTGGTGGGGACTGTCCTGCCCACCAGTGAGTTGCCAGCCTCGGGATGTATATTCCTGAGCCCTCAGAGCACTTTAACTCTGCTTAGCGTGTGATTGGATGTATTTTGTTTCTAAGTATGCTTTCTTTATATTTTAAAACCAGCCTGAGGATGAAGAAAGCTGCTGTTGTTACGGCTATGCAGGGTTTCTTTTTGGCAGTGAGGGTCCACAGCCTTCTCTGTAGTGAAAACTCTTCTGTTATCACTGATGACCTGGGCTGAGTCTGATAAGGTTTTTAATCCGCCCTGTTGAATGCCCTTTTAGAGTGAGTCTTGGAAAGAAAAAAAATAATTGGTTAATAACCAAGGGAGGAGATGAAGTGAGTCAAGGTTCTTGTCTTTGAAACAAATTGTGAAGCCTGGTCAAGAAGGCTGTAAGCATGCACAGTTGCTCCTGTGGTTGTTGCTTGGACCGGAACTGAGAAAGTGGAGCTCACTCACACTCGTTTCCTTTCCCCCTGAAAACTGAGAGGTAGTTTGGCTGTCTTACGTGGTGGGATGAGCTACCTCAGATACTTCTATCCTGTTGCAACACAGGAGCGTGCGTGTAGGCGGCTACAGCCAAGCATCCATATGTCTCCTTTGCACCCTCATTTAGCTCACAGGAGCGTGTCTGTGCTCTGCGAAACGAGGCCACGAAGAGAGTGTATTCAGCAGTAGGCTTCGTGCCTTTCCTACATTTGCTTCTGGATCCATCCTAACTGTAAATGCAGAAGTTCCTTGCTTTTATTCCCTGCCTAACCAGGAGCAGCTGCTGCCTGCATTGTCATGGCTCGGCAGCTGCGAATTCCATGTGGCAAGAAGGCAGCAGAGGTGGAATTCAATGTTCCTCTTCAGGGTGAAGAGAAGGATGTCAATCTGCCCCAGCTACTTCTTCACCTGGCCCTTGGCCAGCGCGCACAAAGCATTCACACTGTCACTGCTTTGACTGCCCTGTTTACTTTGCCAGCCTCCAGACCCAACCCAAAAAGTCAGTGGTGGCTCACCCACCTTCTGTTGCTCTGTTGTTCTCTTTTCTGACACAGATTTTGTGGCTTCCCTAATGTTGCCTCTATGTAATCTTTTCGTCTCCCTGACAAGGCACAGCTCAGTCCCACCCACCCCAAGTCCTCTGAACTTCCACTTTCTCTGCAAGCCACTGTCTGTCACAGCAGATCATGTCTGCCACCCCCTCACTGCATCCCACGTCTGTCCTGGGGGAGCAGGGCTGATTCATTCATACAGAAAGGAAACCTCCTCTCGGAAGCATCGCTGTTGATAATGTGCACCACCAGTGCTTCTCTTCTTTTATGTGCAGGGAAATATCCTGAAGGACTGCTGTCAGATATGGAAGCTGGGGTGGGTGGGTGGGGGGGAGCAGCCAAAAATGTCATTTCAGTGGCTCTAAGTCATCTTTTCTGGAAGAGGAGAGGGAAATCTGATGATATTCCCCTTGTTGTGATGCTGAAGTTACATTGCAGTATGACAAGAAAAGGTCCTGTTACCCTTCTCAAATTTGACTGAGGTGTGTGGCTTGGGAGTAAAAACTTGTTATAGGGGGACTGATGAGCAAAGAGAGTAAGCTGTACAAAACCTGCTCCTTTATTTTAGTGCAGAAAGTCCCCCTTTAGTTCTGAGGTGTGTGTGCTGTTCAGGTGCCTCATTCTGCCTCCCTTCCCCAAATCTGCTACTGATCCTCCTGGCTTGTTTACAAGCCAGGCCCCTGGCCCGGACATGAGGCTGGAGCAGTTTTCTAAAGTGTGGAACGTGTTGGGGAGGGGGTAAGCAGAGTTTACCAGCCTCACCCCCTGCATAATCTGGACTCCCACTAAGGAGGCTGGCGTGCAAATCAAGCAAGTGCTTCCTTTTTCTTTTCTAACCTAGTTCCTGCCAGAGGCATCGCAGCAGAGCACAACTCCCTCGTGTGGGAGCTCACCATCCCGTGCAGCATGCGTGCTATAAACCTGGGAGCTCCACTGCCGTTCCTGTTGGCAACTGCTGGATACCCAGTCTGATGGGATGAGAAACAGACCCTTGCAGCTGGAGGATGGATGGTGCCTCAGTGGTTCCCGAGGGAAGCTGCTTCCTGCAGGGGTGCTTCAGGAGACGCCTGCCAATGCCATCGTCTGTGGTGCTGCACGCTGCCCTGTGGGACTGTGCCAGGAAGGGGTGGGGAGCTGCAAGTGATCTGTGCGGTGCAAGGATCTGCACTGAGCAGCATTCAGAATAGCAGAGGGGCTCTCGCCGTCTCCTCCACCTGGTATTTGAGGCCACATACATGCTTGGAAATTGTTAGCAGCCAGAAGGGAGAGGTTCCACGGAATCGTCTTGCAGGGCTAATGTCAACAGCTGACTGCTCTCTGGTTCCTTTCCTGTAACAAGCTATCAATGGCAGCTCTTTTCTGCCAGAAGCCACCAATTTGGTTATGAGACAGCCTGCTTGGTACAGTGTGACAGTGCTGGGCTGAAGGAGCCTGACTCAGCACTGCAGCAGGCATGAGGATCTTGACCACTTGTGTTGGTTCAATATTGCCCCTCAGGCGAAAAGTAGCCTTCTGGCCCCTTGTGTCCCCATCCGAACCCTTTCAAGTGGGCTACATAGGAAGTTGCTTGTGGAATTAACAGTGGGGTTTCTTGTAAGCTTCCTGCTCCAGAATGAACACGCATGAACAGTGGCTGGGATCTTCCAGCAGTTCTCTAGTGAGAAATGCCTTGTTTTCGTACAGTGCTGGGATGTATCTGCTTGCCTCTTATCAACCCATAGCATCCACAGTCACTCCCCTGCAGATACATGCATCTGCCTTGAAAGGGACTGACTCCTGTGCATAAACTAGACAGTGCAGCACTGTCAGCTTCATCTGCACCAGTTTTTTTTGCTTTCACTGTACCCTTTTTCTGTGAACTTTCTGGAGTCAATGGGTGTATTTCCCACACAATTTCAAGGTGCCACTTACTCATCAAGGCCTTGGGTTAAGTGACTTTTTCCTTTTCTGGTTCTCCCATCTGTGATTTTTGAAGTGACAGTAGTGAGTCTTATTGGTGGGGGAAAGCTCACCATAAGTTTAGAACAGGAGGTGGTAGGTGTGCAGGAAAGCTAAGGTGAGCACAGCTTCCTCCTTTTGTCAGTAAGTGTCCTCTCCCCGTCTCTCGCTTGGATCCCGTGCAGTGCTGACGTCTCCCAGGCACGCTCGCTGCATGGTGCTGTGGTTCTCTGGCTGCAGTCTGCCGCAGGGATTCACCTGTAATACACAGCGTTTTCCATTCACAACAGCGCATCTGCCCTGGACGTCTTAACAAGTTTGTTGTAAATCCCTGTAAGAATCCATGAACTAGAAGCGGTTGATTGCGCTCTCTTGCTTTCAGTATCTGGAACTGATTCTAGTAGCTGCAGTAGTAGTCAAATACATGTTTTATGTTCAGCAGACCCACAGTTAAAGAGGAGTGAGGTTGAATTAGTTAATGAATACTAGCAGTTCCCATGCAGAGCCAAGAGCTGATAAATCTCTGTGAGATCTGACTCTTTTTTCAGCCATGTACTGCCAAAGTAATTAATAAAACAAGTTGTTAAACATCAGCTGTGTTTTCCAATGCCCAGGCCTTTTGTCTGAGCCTCTCTCAGATTTAGGCTTCCCCTTTTCTTTTTGGAAACTTGTCTCAATAGGCCTGCCTTTATCCAGCCTCCTCATCTGTCATCAGGACAAACGTCGGGTTCTGCACAGGCAGTCTCTGCAGTAGTGTTTCTCAGTACCAGAATCCCTCTGCAGTCCTACGTAAGCTTGTTTAACCCTCACTCAAGCGCAGAGAGGTCTGCTTTGAGTTACCTGAGAGGGCTGACATTTCCATTCTAGACGATCAGTTTGGAATTAACATTGAATTTGATGGACGCATGTGTGACATGTTCATTGCTCCTGTTTAAGACTGTCAGCAGACTGAGGCATATGTTGCTGCCCTGTCTAGATTCCACTCTAATTCAGACATGGTTTCAGGGGCTCTTTGGGCTGCCTGCATTCGTGCTAATCAAAAGGAAGCAATTAAACACAACTTTGTCAGGAAGCATTACTTTTTCCTCTTGATCTGTAATGTGACTTATTGTTTGACTCCCATTTTTCCTGAAGTATCTAACCATAGGCAGCTGGAGAGAAGATACCAGGCTTTTTACCTTATTTCACAGGAAGAACCAGAGCAATGTCTTAGGTACAAGGCTCAAGATTTGAGTAATAGCAATTGCTGAAGATTTGACTAATTGCAAGGACTGGGCTGGGGAAGAATGCAGATTTTTTGTTGTTTGTCCTGGGGCAGAGCACACCTCCTCTGGTTGCTTGAGTTTATTTCACCTACCGAATTCCCTGCCTCTGGGTGGTTGCTCGCATTAGGACTACACTCAGTTCCTGCCTCCCATCGAAGAAGGTAGAGGGCAGGGTGCCTGTACTGGGGACCTCTGTATATCTCAGAGGCTTTGTTCAGCCTTGCTAGTGTCTCCAGAGTCCTGCTGAGAATCACAGAGCTCCTGCAAGGTCCCCTCGAGCCAGGGGCTGCATCCAAGGGGATGAGTGGGTGGGCTGTCATTGGAGTGCTTGGTTTGGAGTCTTTGTACACAAGATGAGTTACAAGGAAGTTACAACTTACATGTGCAAGAGTTTGTGTTCCAGACAGAAACTCTCTCCACCTCCTGACTCCCTTCTATCCATTCTGTCACGTCTTCTGGCAGGTGCCCACTTTTACGCTGTAGGGCTCTGAAGATGTCAAACAGCAGCACAACACAGGAGTCTCTGGAAATAATGAAGGAGTCTGAAAAAAAGGTGGTTGAGGAATCTGTGAACAGAACCAAATATGTATCCAGGTCACCCAGCAAGGAGGAGGTGGAGAAGGATGGAGGGGAGGAGGTCAGCATGCGCCAGGAATCTCAGGTAAGTGTGCAGACAAGTGAGAAGTCCCTTCCGCCAGCTTGCAGAGCTGGGCCCTCCCCTTCTACTCGGCAAACACGAACTAGTTGCTGTCCCTTCTGAAAGGGGCCTAAGCCTGTGCTACCACCTCCCGAAGGGATGCCACGCAGTGCAGACTGTGTTGTTCACAGGCTGCTCTCTTTCTCTTTAGCTGAATCCATTCTCCTGTGAGTGGAATACTTTGAATATTCTTTGAGCCCAGGAGAAAATGAGACTGGTGTGCTCCTGGAGGCACTTGTGCTCAGTCCCCAGGTTCTAGTCCCATAGCTGTTACCTCCGTCTTACTCCTTTCTTTGACCTAAGGATCAGTTAATGATTTAACGTGAAGTGAAGGCATCCCAGGGAGATCTTGGAGTGGTGCTTGGCCATTGCTTTGCTGCTCTTAAAAATGCCCAAATAGGAAGTGAATGTTTCAAGATTTTGTTTCAGCAAGGAAAAAAAGCCATTTGGAGGGTGCTAGGACTCATTCCTGCTGCTCTGCTCTCTTGCCACATGTGCTTTTGACTTAGTGTTTAGCTTGAAGAAATGCCAACCCTCAACAACCTGCTGAATGCTTCTGCATTTAAAGCTGGTGGCTGGCACCAGGTTTGTTCAACCACTGTGTGGGCAGACACCACTGTTGCTCAAAAGGAGCCTGACTCTGGTCACTTTGTAATGTGGAATGGGGAAAGGTTTCTTAGAAGGTCAGGATAACAGATGACTCAGTGCCTCTTAAATCAGAGCAGCAGCATGTGTCTCTCATGATCCACTGTGCTAGAACCCTCTTCATGTCCCAGGAATGGTGGAAGACTATTTTCCCGCTTAGAAGTGTGTCATGCCCTGTGATCCCACGGTTGTGCTGGTTCTGTCAGAAACAGAGGAACTGGTTCTAATCCATGTGAAGTTTTTAAGCAGTTTCTGCCTACCTGAGGCCTGACAGGACAGCTCTCCAGGTGTTCCTATTTGCACATGCTTCCATTGCTGTCAGGTAGAGATTTTCTTCAGAGTCATTTTACATGCTCAGTGCTGTGCTGCCTTGCATGGAAAATACCATTTACAGATTAAGCGTCTTGCCTTCTCTTTTCTTTCTCCACAGAGGCGAACTTCAAGTCATGGACATGCCAGAAAAAGAGCCAAGGTATGACCTCTTCTGATGTCCCGTTCTTTTGGCTGCTCTGAGCCGTGATCCCAGCCTTACTCTCAATGTCTCCAGAAGCAACATGCAGCATGTGGCGGTTCAGGACAGTAACTTCCCATGCACTGAAGCACGAGTGATCCTTTTTAACACACGCTTACCCGTGAAGGAACTCTTTGCTGCTATTAACTGCCACACCTGTGCCTTCCCCAGAGCCCAAAATACCAGAATGAAATTCAGAGGTGTCAATGGAGGAACAGGGCAGCACACTCCAGTTTTTTAACTCTGAAAAAAAGAGAGTTAAGCATAACTGCCTGGTTTCACATAAGATCGCTCTTCTTCAGGGAATACCACATTTGCTCCCGTAACAATGGTACATGCATGTTAGTGAATCCAGAACTCTTGCAATAATAAGCACCAGGACACAGCTGTTCTAGAATGTTGTTTGTAGGCAAAATCCCAGGGTAAAATGTGGCCATTATGTGATTTTTTTTTTTTTTCTTTTTTTTTGTACCTTTATTAGCCTTAGCCTCAGACTTTCTTTGCAAAATCTGATATTAACTACTGAACCAGTTTATCAAGAGTTGCCATGGATTTTCCAGGCTTGGCAGTTGTAGAAACATAGCATAATTCAGGAGTCCAGCTCATTTAGTCCAGCCTCCTATTCAAAACAGGGTCAGCTATGACATCTGACTAGGTTATTCAGAGCTTGATTTTAAAACCGTGATTGGGAGGGTGAAGGTCTCTTCCCCCCACCCCCTTTTTTTTTTTTTTTTTTTTTTTATCTTTCACAAAAGTTCAAATCCAAATGAAGACAGTTTCTGCCCTGAGGCATGGGAGGGAGGGGAGACCAGTTAAATTTGTAACAGGGGTGCCGTCTGCGTTTATTTTTGATGAAAGTAACGTGTGAAAGAGATTTGTTCTTATGACCTACAGAGTCATTTTCTTTCAGAAAAAATATTCTAATGGTTCTGTTTGTTTGTAAAAGCCAGGACTTTGTGCAGTACCCGCACAGGCTGATTCCAGTTCCTGCCCTGTCTATACCTAGGACAGAATGTGTCTGTGCACCTCAAGCCTTTCTCCATATTGTTGATCCTGCCTGGGATCTCATGTGACTGGTTGATATATTTTTTTCCTATTTGTCACCCAAGTGAGTCGACTTGCCAAGAGTCCTGAAGTACAGGTTTTATTTTAAGCGTTTTCTCTAAGGATTACTACATTACCCAAAATAACCAAAGTCATCAGGTCAGACAGGCAAGGTGTAAATGGGATGACAGCCTTTTACTTAAGAATAGTAACAATCTTGGCATATTAAAAAACAAAATAGTTGGTTTCAGCTGTATCCTTTGTTAATGGTTTTAATTCTTGACAGGTGAGGAGGGGAGAGGCTGGAATTGCTCTGGCTGAAGAGGTCAAAGAGTGCATGAATTAAGCAGTGATCTTTCTCACCTAAAATTTGGTTGGTTCAAATCCTAATCAATGACTGAAAGAAGAAAATAACTGATGTGCTCTAGAACTCCAAGCCTTTTTATATTCCTGTTTGTTGCAAGAAGCTGGTTTGGTAGTCCCTCTTTTTTAGCAGTTTAATTAACAATGACTGCATGAGTGGCTTGGTAATGCAGCAGCATGAGCTCTAGTGTGTGTGTTTTGACTGAGGTATCTTAACTATACTCTTTTTTTTCCTTCCCCAGTCTAATTCAAAGCTTAAACTGGTCAGGAGTTTGGCTGTATGTGAAGAATCGTCTAGCCCTTTTGTAGATGGGCTGCTGGAGTCCCAGGTAGGCCTAAAATGAGACAAGCTGTGGAGTGTGGAAGCCCAGAAAATCCACGTTTTGCTAGAAGTGATGTCCTATCCTGGGCTTGTTCCTCTTGGAAGACAACAATTTTCCACAAGAGGCTGCTTTCGAAGGAAGCGGTCATGCCTGTGAGCACTGCTCGTATGTGTACAGTCACAACCCTTCTCTTAGGAGGAATCATCTGCCTTAGCTCACTGGGCACCCACAACTATTCAAGTTGTGCAAGTTTATGCCCCTGAAAATAGAATGACACTTGGCCTTCACAAAGCCCCTGGGGTTTTTGTCATGGAAAGGAAGTATTTATGCAAGCCCTTTCCTTGCAGCTTAGGCTGCAGTGGCTGAAAGCAGCCAGCTCGCAGAGAAGTGGTATGCGGTGTTCTGCAGAGATGGTCCCCATCTGTGGTCACTGTGGGCAGTGACAGAGAAGCTGAAGCTTGAAGGTGAGCAGCAGTCAGGGAGGCACTGAGAACCTGTCAGCCCTGGCAAGAGCAGATGGGTTGAGCTGTCTCTGCCCACACGGGCTTTGGAAGCACAGGATGGCGCAGCATGTGGAGGTCGGCTGGCTCCCTGTAGATCAGGTTGTGGGTAGCCCATCTTCGTTGTGCTGATGTAGTAGCACAGTGCACAGAATCACCAGATGAGGTCTGTGGCACTAGATCAGAGACCTCTACGCTACTTTCCCCTGACAGGGACAAACCTGGCCTGTGCCAGGGCTAAGCGCTGCCCAGACCACCTCACCCTTGTGGTTCATGGGCTGCTTGGCCTCTGAGCCTTCCTTGTGTTGAGGCTCCCAGCTCCAGAGGCAGCTTCCCTGTCTTTTGTTTGGGTTTCACTTAGAACTGTAGGGTCACTAGGGGAGGACTTTTAAAGGAACTGGTGCCAGGGGACTGCACTAGCGTAAAGGCAGAAAGACAGGGGAAGATTAATTGGCACAAAAGATAGTGGGTTTTTAGTCAGTTTTAAATTGAATTTGAGCAGTGCATCATCTGACTTTGCCTTTGACAGTCCCACTGGTGTTTAACATTTCTTCCCATGGAGCAGGGTGAATCCTCAGGCCATGCTGGGCAGTTGCAACTCCAAAGAGGAGGTGAAAGGAAATATCAGAAAGTCCCATGTGACACAAGGACCACTCATCACACCACATATGCTTTTTGCTGTGTATTCTGTTTTGCACTCGTGCCCTTTCTCTTTCCAGGTTAGACAGTAGAGTCTTACCGAAACAGTGCAGGACCTACCTCACCTTAGGCACCCCTGAGTCCAAAATGCAATAGCATTTTATCAGCTTCGAATAGGGAAGTGTGTGACTGAGATGCTGAGGTGATGTGGGCAAGGCAGGTTTTCAACAGTGACAAATGCCGTTTAGAGTCCCTGTCAGAGCCTGCCGAAGGCTTGTTGTTGGGAGGAGGGTGGGGGAGCTCTTGGAACAGGGCCTTTTATGAAATGTCTCAGGTCTGCAACCTGAATCCGCTGCCTTTCTGTGATGCCTTTCTCAGCTGCCAACATCTCCAGCTATGGCAGTGATTCCAGGGAGTATCCAAGTGACTCAGACCAGCCTGGTTTGTTTTGTTCTAGGACATCATTCAGTTGCACGTTAGCTGCCCCTCTGACAAGGAAGAGGAAAAGTCCACGAAAGATGGGGCTGAGAAAGAAGAAAAAGACAAGAATAAAGAAAAGGCGCCAAGGAAAATGCTGTCTCGAGGTCAGGTGCTCATTTGAACAGGGCAGGTCCTGTGTTACCTGCTTTGAGGATTCTGCTGGCCAGTGGTGCAGTTGTTGGAAGCAGAGCAAGTTACCTCTGCTGATGACTGTACAGGAGTGTATTTTTTTTATCCTTTCTGGAGCAAAGCATGGGGAAGGAGGGAGAGGGTTTCTCTAGACTGGCATGTACCCCAACAGACATGCAGGCTTCCTGCATAGTTCATAGTGATCTGGTGGCTTTTCAAATGTGCAGATGCAAACCCAAGAGGACCCACCGTGCTTTCAGGTTAGATTTGATTTTATAAAACCTGCCACTGGTGGCAAGGAGGTGAGCTAAGGTCCTGCTGTATGATCCAGTATGTATGATTTTCAGGCTAAAAGATACACATTTAGTCCGGTGAGCAAACTGCACCTGAAATCCTTGTACAGACAGCAACTCTGCACTGGTGCAGACTCAGTTTCACTTACTGCTTTTGCTGCGATTACTTTTCAATTAAAAATGGTGGGAGGAGAGGGGAAGAACAACGCCAGCAGGGCTTTCCAGTTAAATAGCTTGTGGGATCAAAGGTGCAGAAGTGGCTTGTACAAAGGTATGGTGTACTACACTTGCAGGGGCCTCCTGTGACAGCGTGGAATATCCTGAGTGCACTCCAGGTGGTTGGTTTTAGGGGCAAGGTTTCCTTTCGTGAACTGCTCTGATCTCCCTCTCTCTGGCATCCTCCTAACGGGGCTTGCGCTCCTGGTGCCTTGTCTGTAGCACTCTGGTCCTGCTGCTGCCCAGGGGGCAAAGGGTCCCTGTTCTGCAGACTGGAAAACTTGACCTAGAGGTTGCAGTCAGAGCCTGTGCTAGAACTGGACTTGACCCCAGGTGATATGGGTCCCAACCTGTGCAGTTTGTAACGAGGTGGGCTTTTCTTCCTCTCTTCTTGTTGTGAATAGTCAATGCTGAGGATGAGGCTGAATTTCCTCCAGCAGCAATGTGGGGACATCATGCTCATGCATGTAGTGAGACGCACACCTCTTCCCTTCAGTCTGTTCTATTGCAGTGCTTTGTTAATTTGTTCTGCTGCTGTTGTTGTTTCAGATTCCAGCCAGGAATATACAGACTCCACTGGAATAGATTTGCATGAATTTTTAGTAAATACACTGAAAAAAAACCCACGGTAGGTCCCTAGTCAGTAAAACAACTTGCTGATGGAGTGAAGGGAGGGAGTACCTGGCATCCAAGGCTTCTTTGATTGGCTCTTAAACCCGTGGTGTTTGTGTGCATGTGTGTATATGTATGTATATATTCATGTGTCTTGGGAGGAGGGGGGACTTCAGAAAGTACCTGAAAGTGTGCTTTACTTTTTGGAATTCAGAGAGCGTTACTAGAAGCTGGGGCAGTGTAGAAACAAAAAGCACGACTGTAATTTTACATGCTGCAGTCAATCAAAACATCTAATTGTATATTACAGAGAGACAGAAAGAGGAAAAATCATTTGTTTGAATGCAAGCAGGAAGGAATCTTGATTGCTTTAAAACCCTTTCTATAAATGATTGTCAAATACCAGCCTCTAAAGGAACTGCTGCTGTGTCAGTAATAAATGTAATCAAGCCAAACGCTGGCATAGGAGTAGCAAAGCTGGAGTCTCTACCAGTGGAGCTTCCAGCAGAGCAGAGATTCAGTATTACCAGAAGCCAAGTACTGTTAGCAAAACAACAACTTTAAACTGAAAAAATCTGGCAATTAATGTACTATGTATGAAAAAAATGTGGAGTTCTTTAGTTCATTCCTGTGGAGGATGTCTGAAGCCTGGTTAATAGTGTTGCTTGCTCCAGATATCTGTGACTTTCCTCTGTTGCAGGGAGGGGGGTTACCAAGCAGAGAAAGCTGTGTTTCACTGTCTCTAAAGGCAGCCTTTTGCTTTTTCTTTTCTTGACAGGGATAGAATGATGCTACTAAAGTTAGAACAGGAGATTCTGGAATTTATTAGTGACAACAAGTAAGTTATCATCAATTTGTGTCAAGCAAAAGAGTTTTGTAACTTACAGTTTAGGGGTTTGGGCACCCAGGGGAGAAGGGAGTGTCTTTTGAACGCACCGTTTAGGAGTCCTGTTCTCTTGTACATCCTCCACCTCCTTTTGTCCATACACAAGGTTTCTGAGTATCCTATTGATTTGGTCTCAGTTGCCTTGACACCATATCCACTGTGAAGGAGGTTAGTGCCATTGTGCATCTCTTCCTAGCATAAATTGGGGGTAGAGAAACCAGGGGCAGGATTCACATCCCAGAACGTGAGCTAGAATTGGTGTCTGCAGCAGAGCTTGCAAACTTCATCTAATAGGATCAGAGAAGTTGCAGTGTAAGTTTTCTGGCTCCTGTTCCTGCTTAGAAACAAACGTGCACTTCTGCACAAACTGGTCTTGTTTCAGGAAAGGCCTATTCAACTTGAGCCCTTGAATCAGCCCAGCTCTTGTCTGGCAAAGCAGTGCCCATGCTCATGCTCAGCATAAGAAGCAGCACTTGAGTCATGACTAACTGCTTGGAATAGGTCGTGTGGTCTGATCTGGGGTCTGATCTCTGGCCTTGATCTTGCTTTTGGTGTCAGATTATCTTTCTCTGTTTCAAGACCTTCTAATGCTTTCTCCCCTCTTCTCAGCAATCAGTTTAAGAAGTTCCCTCAGATGACCTCATACCATCGGATGCTGCTGCACCGGGTAGCTGCCTACTTCGGCATGGACCATAACGTTGACCAAACGGGGAAGGCAGTCATTATCAACAAGACCAGTAACACACGAATGTAAGGGGGAGGGAGGGAGGGAGAACTGGGCTGGCATCCACTTCCCTTCCTTGCATGGTGCTACTGATCTGCAGACACAGAGCCCTGGCATGGTCCAGAGCAGGATGGATTCCACACCACATTTTTTTTTCCTCCATAAGAAGGGCAGGTCCCCTCTGTAGAAGAAAAGAATCCTTCATTTCCAGTCCTAAGCGTATGTATTTGTAAGCCTTTCCTAGCTCTCTTTAGTTGTCAGAGAATGGGCAGGAGCTCTTGTTGCCAGACAAGAAGAGGAGAGAGGAGACATTTAACAAACAAACATCTTTGCACACCCCCTCACTCCCTACAAAGCAGCAGTTTTATGAAGAGAGTTATATGACTATTTTTGCCCTTCTAACAGCTGGTTCTTCTTGCAGCCCTGAGCAGAGGTTCTCTGAGCACATCAAAGATGAGAAGAATGCAGAGTTCCCACAGAGGTTTATCCTAAAACGAGATGATACCAGCATGGACCGAGATGATAATCAGGTAAGGGGTGGCAATGGAGTATATGCATACTTTATGAAAGTCCAGTGCAACTTCTCTAAGATGAGAACAACTCCTAAATTTCTCTTGGGTTTCCTGCGGTTTCCTACCTTCTTTAATAGAAGCTTCCACCCCACCCAAGCAGCAGCATCTAGATATATCATGAAAACTTGACAAAATACTGTGGATATGCATGAAGAATTTGTGTGGATTCGATGGGGGGTACTTTTCTGTACCCTGAATATCGCAGGTGGCTGGGCCAGGCTTTAAGGTGAAGCCTTTTGCTAAGGTTTCCTTGGAAATGCCCCAGAGCTGAGTGTTGACAAGCATCTCTCCCATCTCTCCCTGGGGCTTGCAGCGAGTCAAGCTGTGAAGTCATCAGGACCTCGCAGTGCTGCTGGAAGGAAACCATCGGCAAAATGAAACACTTTGAGCTCAGCAGCATTGCCAGTCATCGGAGCTAAAAACCCTCCTGAATCTCTGGCTGCCTTCATACTGCCACAGGTGGCACCACACCCGTAAAGCAGAGCTAGCTTGTTCATCTGTGGCTGTTTTCCCAGCCTGTGTCAGACAGAATCTTGAACATCAAAAATGGGGCAAGAGACAGGAGACCTCTTCACCAGGGATCTCATGCTCTTTGCTCTTGTAGCTCCTATCTTTACATCACCCCAGCATACCACTGTCCCTTGCTTTGGGTCGTGTTTCTGAACTTAAGTCGTCGGGATGGGAAGCTGGTCATTTCAATCAGTATCAGTTTCTGGTTTCCCCATGGTGGCACTCTGCAGGTGATGCAGCTACCCATGAAGCACAGAATCCATGACTGAGCAGGAGTTTGCTGTGTTGGCATGTGCTCCAAAGAGTGGCCTTTAGCTTTTGACCCCTGGGAACAGACTGTCTTTCAGAAGCACATGGTGATCTGTCCTTTCTAAATCAGGCAGAGTTCAGGCAGAGTGGTTGTGCTTGATCCAGGAGGTTGAGTGCATTGAGACCTCCAGGATGTTCATCCCTAGACGTAGGTGTCCAGAAGGTAGGTTCAAAGGCAGAGGCTGTGTCATTACATCGAGGCATCATGCACACACTCCGTAATCCACATCCACGTACACTGCTACGTAAAAATAGCAGCTGACTGCGCCCCCTGCTCCCATTGGCAACTGCTGACCCGCTGAGATGTGTTTGTCCCTTCAGATCAGACTCCCCTTGCAGGATGGGAGAAGGAGCAAATCTATAGAAGAGCGAGAGGAAGAGTATCAGCGGGTCAGGGAGCGGATATTTGCACGAGAGGTAAGCTTGGATGACTCACTTGCCAGGTACCCACCTGGAACTTTGTGGCAGAAGGTGTCCTTGAGTGTACTAAGAGGTCAGGTCTCGTCATTGCCTTTTCTACAAATTTCCCAGTGTTCTTGGTATCTACCATTGAATTCCAACTCTTAACAAAGATGTCTGAGACACTGAGATAGAGGAGCCACACCTCCACTCCTCAGTCTGCTCCTTCCCTGAATTGCCTGTTTCAGGGGGCAATAGATGTGTGGGGACTGACAGAGGAGGCAGTTTTGCTCCTTGCTGCCCAGCAAGATTATAAGCTTATGCAGTGGCATTTCTGGGATGACTAGAAAATCAGTTGATGAACCCGAAAGGAGCAGCAGCTGTCTCCCCCAGCTTCTCTCCAGTGCTGCAGGTTCGACCTCCTGACCAAGCAGTGCTGCCCTTGGAGTACCAGGCAGGGCTCTGTGCCTTTACAGGATGAATCTGGCCAGTACGTTTATTGTCCTTCTTACCAAGTGTCCAGCTTGGTTGTTGCTTCCTTGAGATCTCCACTCCCTGTGTGGAACTCCTCTAAGCTGGAGCTGTGTTCCTTGCTCACGTCTGGCTCAGAGAGGCTGCTGTGCTCTGCTGTGTTGAGTACTGTCTGCCAGCTGGAGGCAGCTCTCCAGGCTGTGCCAAGTGGCAAATGATGGAATCAGGGACGATTCCAAGGGCCCATCTGCCATGGATCATGTTCAAAGTCCAGCTCCTTGCCTGCTGCTTTTGAGCGTCTTGGGGACAATGCCTGTCATTTGTCCTAATGGGAATTGCCATGTGCCTGCCCAAGGAGGATATTAAGGCAACCACTGTGCTGACTCCCTAGCCAAGTCACCAAGCTTCAGCTGATGACTCTCCAGCCAGTTGTGATCATGGACTTGTCTTACATGCACAGGCCCAAAGCCATCCAGACACGTTAGTAAGCAGCTCTGCCTGTAGTCCTAGACTAGAGCAGGTGCTGTCCCACGTTAGCACAACACTGGGTGGGCATGGACTTACCCTCACTCTGTGTTCATGGGCTGAGCCAGTGCTTTGCATCTGACTTCCAGAGGCAGGGGTGACTATTGCACGGCGGGCTGGGCTCAGCCCTCTGCCTTTTTTTCATGGCTCTGATAATTGTACCTGCATTTAGCAAATTAGGATCATTGTATTTCTGGCCTCGATTGTTCTGTTGACAAAGCTACCATCAAAGCTGCCGTAGAGCAATGGAGTAGGGAGTGGAGGACTCAGATTTGCAAACCCTTGAGGGATCTCAGGGTTGCAGGTATCAGGAAAGGTTCCTAATGGACCTGGATGGAGAGCCAAATGGGACTGGTGTGCAGAAGGATCAGGAAGATTCCTGAGTGAATATGTAACTGGTGCACAAGACAAACTGTGTCTGAGTCCTGTATTGTTAATGCTTTGCTCTTCTTTGCTTTGAAATTTCCTGGGTTTGTTGCTTTCGAAGTTATTAAGTCTCTCTTTTCTTTCCTTTCCATCTCCATGTCTTTTCCGTGCTTCCAGACTGGCCAGAATGGATATCTCACTGACAGCAGGTTAGTACTGTTTAGCAGACACTATTTGTATCTCTGGCTTTCTCTACAGAGGACTGCATGACTCTATAATGATGCTTTTTTCTGATGTCAACCGACAGAATCTCCAAAGAAGGCTTTTCTTCTAGTTCTCACAAACGGAGGCAGATTTTTAGGTATCTCTGTGTGACTTACTTTGTACATTGTCCTGCTGAGTAAGTTTACCCCATGCATGGCTGCTTGTGAAGTTCTTCAAGTTGTATTTTTTGCAACATCAATTTCTGAGTCCTTTTTTGCTGATTCATCAATTAAAATGGAGGGGTGGAAGGTGGGAATGGCAGGGAGGAGTGGGGAAGCCAGAGGATTCCAGCAGTTTTCAAACTATTCTGCCTCTTGTTTCCCAAAATGATAGGAAAACCCCTGCTCTTACAGTGACAGGATCAGCATCCAGAGAAGGTGGAATTGTCCCTAACCCCTGATTATAAAGGCTGGATTACTTCATGGTGTCAATGAAGTGTCTCAGGCTTCCATTTCAACCAGAGTGTGCTGCAGAGGGCACTGGGAACATGTTTGAGCAGCATTTTGTTATTAAGTAGTTTTCCTGTGGATGAAAGGGCTGGAAGGATGGACTTAGCCTGATGAGTCACCTTGCACTGGCCCCTGCTGCAGAAAGCTGCAGGAGGTGTGAGGATAAAGAACAGGATGAAAATGGAGAGACCCTCATGCCTGCTTCCTCTTGTTTGACAGCCAAAGCTCTAGAGATGAAGCATCTCTGTGTATGAAGAGGACAGGAGGATCTAAGCAAGTGTAGGAACAGCTTTGCCCCTCTCCTCAGTTCGTGATATGGCCCAGGCTGTCCTTGGAGGGACGCTGTCCTTGAAAACCAAGATTCCTCAGCACAGTTACAGGGACTGTGTCCTGGACTCTGTGTGTGGCAGTGGTGTTAAGGCAGGAGGTATAGTTTTCAGATCAGCCACGGGGCTGTAGTAAAACTCACACAGCAAGTGGCAAAAAACCCCATTGCTGCTGTGATTGCTGCTGTGATTTAGGAGCTCAGCTGCAGCCAGAGCTGCACTAGGAGCTTTTCTGACTGTTGTGCCTGATCCCAACAGAGCTTGGCTAACCTGCTGTCTTTGTTTTGTGGTTCCCATAGTGGGGAGAGGGAGAATACATGGGCCTCAGGACTATTTTGAGCTGTGGACAAATAGACAAGCTCTTAAGGAGATTGGGGTTCCCTCAGTGGTGGTGCTGGAGATGACGTCTGTGTGAACTCCAGAGACAGAGACTTACCGTTCTCAAGGCCCAGCATTCAGCGCAGTACAGCTGCCTTTCAGTCACCTGGAAGTGCTGTATGAATGCTGCTGAAGCACAGGTATGATTGCAGAGAGCTCTCTGCTGGTGGACACGTTTGGAAACAGGCTGATGGAGAGAAAGGCACGGCTGAAGCTGCTAGGGCAGTTCTCTCAGAAAGCAAGGGTGTAGCAGAACTGTTAACGCTGCTGGGATAGAAGTAATCAGCTTGAGAGGGCTCTGGGTTCTCAGGGAACCAGAGTTTGCAGCTGTGTCAGAGCAGAAGCCATGACATGCCCCTTCCCTGCACATGCACAAACATGAACATCCCCAGGAACAGCCTTCAGAGTTTAGGTTGTAGAGGCCCCAAGAGCTTGACAGTGGTGTTTGTTAGGCCAGCTGTAATTTAGGGTTTAAGGCTGTGCAGTCCAATTCCTTGACTTCTTTAGGGATACAACCATTGTACTGGTTTTCCAATAGACGTATTTTCTTTGGCTCTCTTGTGCTCCCAGCAGCTGAGGACATCACCTCAGAAGTTGCTTCCAAGCCGATATTTTCCCCTCCACAACTGTGTGTGGAGCAGCTGCCAGGCTCAGCCTGAAGTGTTATATGAGCTACTTCTTCCTCACCGCTCCTCCCCAGTGAGGGCCCAGAAACCCATTACTGTGCTTGTGATCCTTAGCTGGGCTGATAAACCAGGCTCATGGCTTGGGGTGTTTTGCTGATGCTCCATAAGGTCCTGCTGTGGCCAGACCTGGCCTGAGGCTAAGGGAGGGTGATCAGTGGGAGCACAGATCTGAGCGTAGCAATATCCCAGCATGTAGCTGCTCCAGCTGGCAGAAGGCCTTACCAGGGCTGGTGTGGAAAGTGGTCTTGCACGATCTTGATCAGCCTTGTCTCAAGGCCTCTGTTAAAAGCTCCCTGTTCTGGAACAAGGAGGGCTTTAGCAAGGGATCATGCTCTGACCCTGCTGGCGTCTCTTACAGGCTGGGATCTGGCATGGGAAAAGGGCCAAGAGCCAGCTCTCAACACACAGCAAGGAAGATCAGCAGTGTCTGGGTCTTCACAGTGCATGCCCAAGAAAGCTGTGACCCAGGGTGTTTGTTTGCTGTCAGATCCCTGTGCAGAGTGCCAACATGCTGTGTCACAGAGCCGGCTGCCAACTGGGCTCACCACCCCGGTGTGGCAGGTCCTGCTGCTGCTGCCCCTTTCCGCTGGAGGTGCGGTCTAACTCCTCTGGTCTCTGCAGGGGCAACCGGGACAGTTTGAACCGGGCCTCAGGCAGCCGCCAGAGCAGCACAGAGAGTGAGATAAAGTCGCTGGAGCCTCGGCCGTGGAGCAGCACCGACTCAGATGGCTCCATCCGCAGCCTGCGACCGCCTGTTACCAAAGCCAGCAGCTTCAGCGGCATCTCCATCCTGACGCGGGGGGACAGCATCGGGAGCAGCAAGGGCAGCGCTGCCAGCAGAACGTCCCGGGCAGGTACTGTACTGTTTCCCCTCCACACCTTCTGCCAGAGGGCACCCAGCAGACATAGCCTTCAGGCTGCGGAGTGGCGCCTCCTGGTGCTCTGCTCAGAGGCTGCTTGGAATGGGACGTGGCTGGTGTCACCTGAACGTGTTCATTGCCTGGGCAGGAATGTGCCAGGTGGTTCATCTGGTTTTTCAATACTCGCTATCAGATCTTCCTTCTCTTTAGCAGAGTTGTCTAGGACAAAGGACATTGTTTAATGCCATACCCTGGAACTCAAGCTACTAGTTTTCTGTTGTTTTCTCTCCCCTGCTGTGCTGCAAGTTCTGTTGCCATTCCTTTCTGCTCCCCAGAATCCCTCACAGCCCTAAGGAGACTTAGTCAGGGTGAACCATCTGGCACTTTTCCTTGCTTTCCAACAAAGGAGGTCCAGGAAGAGTGTCACCAATTAGTCTATCTCATCAGACACACAGTCTGTCTCATAAGACAAAGGCTGTGTTAATTTGTATCTGCCTACGATGTTCTCTCAAAATGATTCACTATACTCCTGAGAGCAAACATAACAGCAGGCAGCTAGGCCTGCAGCTCTTCCAGAGCTCGAATACACCTGAAGGTTTCAGGAGCACCAAAGGGAATTAGGATCACAAGTCTCTTGGCTTGCTTCAGGTCAGTTCTTCCTTCTCCATCTAGGTAGCACGAAGGTTAGCCCATGCATGGCAAATGTTACTGTGGGGTATCACTGGTGATCTGTTACTGACAGCAGCTTCCTGAGAGGATGTGTGCTGCACTTGGCAGGGCACCAGCCCTTCTATTAGTGGGGAGCAGAGTCCTTTATTTTCAACTGACTGCTTGTGAAAGGCATTTGTGGAAGAGGCAGCACAGGTCTTTGCTCTTATTTTAATGGTCCAGTGATAACTGAGGAGCCATGTGGTAGCTGGTTACAATTACTGTGAAATATCAATGAGCAAAATTCAGTGTTGTCTCACTGTCTAGCTTCCTCCATTCTTATTGGTAGGCAGCAGGTCCCCAAATACTTGAGAGCTGTCATTTTGCTGGGGAGGGCAGGCAGATTGGTGCTTGTGGGTGATTAGACTGCTCCACAAGAATCCTTTCAAATAAAAAGGGATGGATCTAAAAGGCAGCCAGGCTGCTGTTCTAGCATCCAGGCTGGCTTTGAAAACCACACATTCATCTTGCAGTTTGAAGGTGCCTGCATCATCTCTTGGGACCCTGTTTCCATTGTGCTCAGGGCTGCACTTATTCTGATTATTGCAACCACCTCCAGGACTGATTCATCAACTGATGGGAGCAGTTATTTGAAGATCTGTCCCAGCCGTGTGCAAAGCAGAGCAAGAGAGGATCTGCTTTGTTGCTCTTTCTGTATTTTTCCTCCAGGTCTCCCCTGGGAACAGAAGCCACTTGCTCTCCAGGCTTTACATAATGGGGAGTGATTAGAAATGTTGGGGTGGGGGGAGCAAAGGAATTTTCACTTGGAGGGGGGCGGGGGGGGGAATAAACCAACACCTTCCATATCCTCATGTAGGAGGAAGTGTTTAGGTCTCTGGGGCTCTTTTCCCATCTCAGCATTTAGGCCCTGGGCAACTCTCAGCAAAATATTTCCTTCTTTGCACCATGTGGCTGATGATACAGACCTCCTTAGCAGAATGCCTGAAGATTAGCTGTTGAAATACAGTAGATCAGAGGCAGAATTAGTTAAATAGCAGCTACTGAGCAGCAAGCAATAGTCTCACAGCCCTTTTATTTCTGGAAATAAGACTGAATACTGAGGAGGGCACTTCCCAGGTGGGTGCCCTGCAGCATGTATCACACTCCTTCCTAACAATTTTTCCTACCATGGGAAGAAATTGCTTTCAGCCTACCATCCCTTAGCCTTGCACTCAAAAGATGTGCATGTGCTGGGTCTGTGTGGCTATAAAATAGGATTGCCTCACTCCCATCTCTGTTCTGGACAAGCAATCTAGCAGATCATGACCATGCCTTAGTGTCCAGGTGGGGGCCGTGCCTAGCTGCAGAACTGTGACTGGGAACAGCTCTCCAGCTTCTTTCCAGGGACTGGTTTATGGTGCTGAGCTGACATGAGTATATCCAGCAGCTCCCTCTTTTAGGAATCTCTGCCTCATGCTGGGGTGGAGAGCCCTCCACCAGGCAGGTGCTGCTGTTAACAGCCAGATTCCTCTTCCCAGCAGAAGGTCCATGCCTTTTATAGAAGGCCCTGACATGTGCCTGGTGCTTTCCAGGCAAGACAGAGAGCGTGTCCCTCCAAAGAATCAGTTGCAACAGAGATGGTTTTCACTACCCTGTGCCAATCCTGCCAGCACCTGCACCAGACATATATTGTCCTGTGGGCAGAGGCCAGATAGATTCATCATATGGGCCTGGCACTGGCCTTTTCATTTCCTGCAGCTCTGAGTAATATTGACAGCAACTGCCTGAGAATTGTGGATGGAGTCTGCTGTGTAGGCTGTCCGCGTGGAGTGAGGGTGCTAGGTTGGGGTCAGGGAAGAGAACATGCTCTTGGGAATAACAGCTGTACAATCCATGGCTATAGTCTGCAACAGGAATTGCATCCTGGTCTTCCCTGTGTGGAGCAGGGCATGCGTGGGGCAGGGGGAGAAGAAGATGCTGTGACCAGCTGTGGAGGGTCAGTGTGTGTGTGTGTGGACATGGAGAGGAAAGAGGTACAATCACCTGGAGTCCTGGGGGTGTCAACACCTTGCTTTGCTGTGAAGCAAACTAGTGACTTAGCCTGCAGCTGCTCACCCTGTCCCCCGTGGAAGCTCCCACATGGACAGCAGAGAATGCAAGCTGGGTGCAGTACAGGAAGCAGTGACAGGATCCACCCCCTGCCTTCCCCGTCAATGAATCGATGCTTTTCTCTCCCAGGTACCAACCCTGCCATGCCTTTCTCTGTTCAAGGTTTGGTACTAGGTGCCCCTGAAGCATGCAGCCAGTCCCCTTCTTCACAGCCCAGCCGTGGCCTCCTCCCCTGCACAGCCCAGCAGCCTCAAGCGCAGCCACCCCAACAGCCCCCACCGCAGCCCCAAGGACTCCCGCCGGCGGCCCAGCAGCAGCCAGCCCTGAGTAACCACATGATATCCCAGGTGAGTTGCTGCTCAGCATCCAGGGCTCCATAAGCTCCTTGGGCACACAGGTGGGGGTGGAAGCAGAGCCAGCATACATCGAGGGTGCTCTGGCCTCACACTTGCCCAGTGGTTTTGGCTGTCCTCACACTTGCTGCCTGTTTGGGAGTGACAGTCCCTCTGTGCTATTGGCAGAGAGCAGGAGAAGGTCCAGGGCCTTGCTGTGCCTGAATACGATGCTGTGTGATGTCTCAGCTGGCCAGCCTCTTCTGTATCTGCTTGGGCCAGCAGCCCTCCTGGCGAGGGGTCTGTAGCCCTTGCTGAGCGTCAGAGTTATGTTCCGGAACAAGCTGCCCTCCTGGTGAGGGACTGTCACAGTGGTAGTTGGGTTTGAGCTTCCCAATACCGAAATCCCATGGCTGGTCACCAGATGTCCTGGGGAGACAGACCTGGAACTGTGCCGGGGTGTATTCTCCAGACTCTCCCCAAGTTAAACCCGAGTGATGTTCCACAGCCTGCAGGGCTATTTCTGAGGATGGAGCCCTCTGGAAAGCACTTGGGGCTGTCATTCCTACATACTTGATTCTGCTCTGGAGGCTGTAAAAAAACACAGCACAAGAGCTGCCCTTGTACCACTGCAGGGCTGGGGAAGAGGTGGGAGCCAGCTCTGGTGGGCACGTTTGGAGAGCAAAGCTGTCTCGTATTCAGCAGGTGCAGAGCTGGGTGGTGTGCGTGGGGAGGACCCTCAGTCCCTGCCCATCCTGCCTCATTCAGAGCAGCAGGTCAGAGCTGACCTCAGCCTGCCTATGAGTTTTATAGGGATCCTTTTTGGTGCATCATCTCATACTTACGATGTCTCCTACAGCAAAGAACTAGAAGTTACACTGGAGGTTTTCAAGATGCAATTGGACAGGGAGGGTGCTAGATAATCTTATCTAGGTTCCCTTTCCCATGAAAGGTTGGACCAGATGATCTTCCGAGGTCCCTTCCAACCTGGGCTGTTCTGTGATTCTGAGTGTTTTCAGTGGGCTGGGAAGGGAGGAGGAAACAAGCCTCCTCAAAGAGCTTTTGCCGCAGACAACGTGAACAGTTGCTGTCTGTATGAGGGTGGGGGGAACTTGTAGTTCCTGGGTCCTGGACTGGCTCCAGGGTTGTGGCTCTGTTTGCAGAGGATACTGAGACTCAAGAGAAACATCTCAGTTCTACAAATGAGGTGTCTCCCTGAGCTAGCCTGGGTCCAGCACTAAGACCAGCAGGAGTATGTCTGAAGCTGTAGCGTGGCATGGGACAGAGTACAGTGCCCAGAGTGGGAGGTTTGAACACACAGCAGACTTCTGGGCTTGTACAGGATTGCTCTGTCTTGTTGAGGTTTTATTTTGTATCTTGTACTGTTTGGCAGTTCTAATGGTTTAGATCACAGAATCACAGAATGGTTTGGGTTGGAATGGACCTTAAAGATTGTCCAGTCCCACCACCGTGCCACAGGCCAGGACACCTTCCACTAGCCCAGGTTGCCCAAAGCCCCGTCCAACCTGGCCTTGAACCCTTCTAGGGAGGGGGCAGCCACAGCTTCTCTGGGTAGCCTGTGCCAGGGCCTCACCACCCTCATATTAAAGAATTTCTTCCTTATGTCTAATCTAAATCTACCCTTTATCAGTTTAAAACCATCACCCCTCGTCCTATCCCTCCCCCCTGATGACGAGTCCCTCCCCCCTTTCCTGCAGCCCCTTTCAGCCCTGGGGGGCCGCTCTAAGGTCTCCCCGGAGCCTTCTCTTCTCCAGCTGAACCCCCCAACTCTCCCAGCCTGTCTTCACAGGGGGGTGCTCCAGCCCCCTGAGCATCTTTGTGGCCTCCTCTGGACTCTCTCCAGCAGATCTATGTCCTTGTTTGTCCAGGAAAACCTTTTTTCATGTGTTTGACTGTTGGTGAAAGGTCTGAAAATGCACTGTCCCTCATGTGCGTGCACCTTCTGACTAAAGGTCAAACCAAATAATGAAAAAAACAATCCAGTGCTGACCATTACAGGTTCAGTGCCCAAAGCACAGTATGTGGTGCTTGAGTTAGATGTTGTCTTAAACAGGCATCAGCAGGTCCTCCCAGTGACAAAGTGAGAGGGGCCCCTACAGAAGGTGAGGGTGAAGGAAGGACATTACCAGCAGGAAAGGCCAAGAAGCCCTGCAGAGAGAGCTGGGAGTCAGTGCCATGCACAAGTGGGCAGGGGAGGGGGAGAGACACAAAGGTTGTGCTGGGGGGAAGTGACTCTTCTGCTGCTGTTGGCCGTAGCTGGCCTTTGTGAACTCGTGTCACTGTTCGTGCCAGGCAAGAGCTGCTTTGCGGACATGGTCAGCCTCCCCAGCCTCCGCAAAGCAACTGGCCAGGCTGTGTGTCTTCACAGAGAGATGAATGCTCCCCCATTCTGGTCTCTGTGCTTTCCAGTCCTCTGCAATGCCCTGCTCTGTGTGTTTGCAGTTGGCTCAGTTGACTAACCTTGTTGTTCCTTCTTTCTCTCCTTCCTCCTACCCTTCCTCCCCCCACTCCTTTTCCCACCTGAATCTCTCTCCTCTGCTCCCTTCGCTGCTGGTCTTAGCCGGTCCCAGCGCTGCAGCCTGTTCAGTATTCTCCAAGCTCCTGCCCCCAAGTCCTCTTGCCAGTCTCTCCACCCCAGCAGTACAACTTGGTATAAACCCCATTTCCTCTTCTGCACTGTCTCTGTTGTACTCCTGTAGTGTGTTTGTATTGTATGAGCTTTTGCTGATCATGTATGTTGTGGACGCTGCACCCAGTGGGTTTGGGAATCATAGAGGCTCTGCGCTGCAGTGGGGCCAAGGCAGTGGGATGCCTGAGACTGGGGGACCCACCAGGGCCAGGCACTGCTGGAGTGGCTGATCTTGGGAAGAGCCTGGGGAGGAGCGAGAGCCAAGCCCAGAGCTCCACCAGATAGCGATGCTTGTGCCCAGCACTGGGGTCTGGGGGCCGTGGCTGCCCTGTGGTCTCAGTCAGCCCCCATGTTGTCTCCACCAGGTCTTTTGGGAACAATGAGCCCCGTAGGAAACCCCTGCCTTTGTGGGGCCCCACACATCACCTGTGTCCACTGAGTATTTGGGCCCCCCCAGCAGCTCGCATGACCCTACCCCCTGTCCTGCAGAATGCTTTTGGTCTGTGGCTCATTTCTGGGGACCCTTCTTGGGCGAGCTCCTCCACAAAGTAGGGAGAAGGGGTCTGCAATCCACTCATCAGAGCTATGTCCTACATGCTGTCTGCCTCCATCCTCCCCACTTACACAGGCCGACGAACTCAGCAACCCCTTTGGGCAGATCAGCCTCAGCCGACAGGGCTCTACGGAAGCACCGGATCCTTCCTCGGCGATGTTCCAGTCATCCCTCATCTCCCAGCATCCTCAGCAGACAGGATTCATCATGGCAACCCCTGGGCAGCCTATCCCCACCTCCAACTACTCCGCCTCAGGGCACACGGCCCCCCCACAGCAGGTGCTGCAGCCCCAGGGCTACATTCAGCCTCCCCAGCAAGTAAGGACATGCGCGAGCCTGGAGGGGTTGTGCCCCTCGGCCCAGAGCTGTCAGGCGAGGGGCTGCTGGGGAGCACTCCAGAGAACAGTTCCTTGACAGTGGGTCCTCTCTTTTTCTGCTGCTCATTTGTGACAGACCAAAATACAGGGGTCCGGGCTCTGGGTTGGCACACAGCCTTGCTAAGTGCAGGATCATCTCTGCCCCCTTGGCCCTCTGAGCTCACAAGGCCCTTATCTCAGGACCCCTCTGACCATTCCTGGCTCATAGTGTTGGGAAAGAGACAGTGACCAGCTTCAGGGCTGATGGCTCTAAGCTCTCTTTGGGGTCCTGGAGGGCATTATGACCTCTGGGATTGTTCCCTTGAGCTGTGATGAGAGTTGTGCCTACTGTGTTCTTGCACTACTGTGCTGGGAAAGGCTTGGATGTGGAGGCTGGGAGGAGTGGGAAGGGCTGCGGTTCCCTGAGGAGCTATTTCATCTGGCCAGAGCCAAAGAAAACCAACCAGGTGTTGGTTTCCTTCAGCAGAAGCCGGGCCAGGTGAGATAGAAAACTGGTCCTGGGGGACCAGCTTTCTTGGTCCCACTCTCTCTTGTGTTCTCATCACTGTGTTTTCTTGTTTCTGATAGATTCAGGTTTCTTACTACCCTCCTGGGCAGTACCCGAACTCCAGCCAGCAATACCGATCTCTCAGTCACACAGTGGCCTACAGTTCCCAGCGCACTCAGCAGCTCCCCCAGCAGTCTCAGCAGCCTGGTAAGGGGGTGTAGAAGTGGGGAGGGGGCATCTTTCCCTTTCCTGCTGCTCTTGTTGGCTCTTAAAGATCTTCCATTCACTGTCTGGGGCCAGGCTGCTCTTCCCTGTCTCCCACTCTTTGCTGGACTTGCTGACTGTAGAGTGCCTCTTGACTGTGCAAAGGAAAGTTGAAACTTGGCCTGGCTGCAAAAGCTGTTTTAGTCTTTTCCCTCCTGCACAGCATGTAGCATGCACTGAGGTGCTGCAAGGTGGATTTAAAGCCAGGAGCTTCCTTCAAGTCTTTTTACATCTGCCATAAGGGAAGGCCTTTTCCAACTCTTTAGAAAGAGATGGGGGCAAAGCAGGATCTGAGCCTTCATATGCCAAGTCTTAGGCTGTCTCCTGTGGCCAGCTGGGAAGCTGCTCCATTTAAACACTGTTTCGACAGGTTTACAGCCAATGATGTCCAACCAGCAGCAAACATACCAAGGTGTAATGGGAGTGCAGCAGGCACAGCCCCCCGGGCTCCTCAACAGCCAGAGGAACAGCATGGGGGGCCAGATGCAGAGTATGATGGGAGTGCAGCAGGCACAGCCCCCTGGCCTTCTCGGCAGCCAAAGGAGCAGTATGGGGAGCCAGATGCAAGGCCTGATGGTCCAGTACACTCCACTGCCTTCGTACCAGGTAGGCATCGGTTGCTCTCTGATGAGGGGCTGCAGGGGAGGGGGCCTCAGCCGTGCAGGCCTTGCAGGAAGTTCCCCATTCCTGTGCCTGAGTGATGGAGCCAAAGGTGGAAACTTACTCGCCTTGAGAAGATGGTGCATGCTTGACAGCTTGGGGAGGGCTTGTCCACATTTGAATCTGTGTGGGACATGCCTTGAGAAGGAGAACTGAGTGCGGCTGGTCCCTCTGCCGTTCTGCTCACAGAAGAGCTGGGAGGATCTGCCCTTGCCTGCACAAGATTGCTCTGGGCTGCCGCAGACAATCATCTGGCATTTTTACCTTGTATGGATCTTGCTGGTGTCTCTTTGGGGCCAGTTCTCCCTGCTACTGGTCTGTGTTACCTGGCATTCCACAGGACTCCTTCTTTCCTCCCTGTTCAGGTTCCTGTGGCCAATGAGTCCCAGAGTGTGGTCCAGCAGCCCTTCCAGCAGCCAGTGCTTGTACCAGCCAGCCAGTCTGTTCAGGGGGGACTGCAGGCTGGAGGGGTGCCCATCTACTACAGCGTCATCCCCACTGCCCAGCAGAATGGCACCAGGTAAAGCTGCTGTCTCTCGGGCCTCCCGTGGGGAGGAGGGGTCCTACTGTCCTGCTGCAAGGACACAGCGTCCTGCTGCTGCAGCTAGAGGAGATGGCAGGGCACCACAGATGCTGCCCATCTTTTGAGCTTGCCCAGTCCTAGCTCCCACAGTCAGCGCTTCCTTGGACACAGCTGTCCTGCAGCACACGGCACTTCCCGTGCCCCTCCAGAGGCAGCTCAAATACTGAGGAAGCTGGTGGTTGCCCGCACGGGTGGGAAGGCTATTTCTCCCCATCCCCAACACCTCACCAGAGCACTCTCTGCTTCACAGCCCTTCGGTGGGGTTCCTTCATCCGCCTGGCTCTGAACAGTATCAGATGCCACAGTCCCCGTCACCCTGCAGCCCGCCACAGATGCAGCAGCAGTATTCAGGTATGAGGGGCCAGCAGTCAAGGTTGGAACTGATTCTGCACAGTTTGGATCAGGTTTTATAGGGCCTGCAGTGAACAGAGCTGCCAATTAAGAGCCAAGTCAGGCAGCTTCTGTGCAGTGGGTTTGTTAGTCTTATCCATCCCATGGCCCGCTGGGCGTTATCAGGACGTGGCACAGCGGCTTTGCTCCGGGCTGCATCTCCTTGCCACGGTGGGCAGGGTGGGAGCGGGTGGCAGGAGCCGCTGTGGGCTGCGGCCTCCCTCTGCTGGCAACGCGGCTTAGTGTCACCAGGGCAGCTCATGGGACAAGAGGAGCATCAGGATTCCTGCATCCTGTCCCAGCTGCAGGGAAATGAGCTGGGGCCTGGTGAATCGGTGCGAGAGCTGGAACCAGGATACTTGAGCTCTGCGCCCAGCTGTGTGATTAGATCCTCTGCCTGAAGTTTTGCTGTGATGCTCAGAGGAGTCACCCAAGTTGCCTTCAACGTGTCCCCTCTGCTTGCGTTTCTCCTAGATTAAAAGTCATCACTCTGATGTCAGCTGTGATATCAGAGAGGGATCCCGACCAGGTCTTGGTGGGGCCTTTTTTCCACCTACCTGGGCAGGCAGGAGTGGCGGAGGAGAGAGCACAGAGCGGGTGTTGCAGGGCAGAGTGCAGAGTTGCACAGACAGGCAGGCTGCCTCTTGTCCCACAGCAAGTAGCAGCAGAAGTGCACAGAACCTGGGCAATATTGCTGCTGTCGTCTCTCCCCAGGGGTGTCTCCATCAGGCCCTGGTGTGGTTGTGATGCAGCTGAATGTACCCAATGGCCCCCAGGCCCCCCAGAATCCCCCTGTGGTGCAGTGGAGCCACTGTAAGTACTACAGCCTGGACCAGCGGGGGCAGAAGCCAGGAGACCTGTACAACCCAGACACCAGTGCTCAGGTATTGGGAGGGCTGGGAAGAAGGCAGCTCATCTTTTGGGAGCAGCCTGGCGGGAGAGAGAACCCCAGCATCCGTGCTGTCTGGATGGTCTGGGAGATGGGGTGGTGTCATCCCTTGGTGGTGAGGCAGGTATGGGACTGGTCACAAGTGCTGGGGCTGTCTAATGCTCTCCCTCCCCCAGGCCAGCACCCAGCTGAACAGTCCCATCACGTCCCCCACCCAATCCCCGACACCGTCTCCTGTCACCAACCTCAACAGTGTCTGCACAGGGCTGAGCCCCCTCCCTGTCCTCACACAGTTTCCCCGGCCCATGGGCCCAGCACAAGGTAAGGGGAAGGAGTGGGGACCGCACAGGGCTAGGTCTTCCCTGTGGTTTCTTCAGACCCCTAAAACATTTTTTTCCTTTTTTGCAGGTGATGGGCGCTACTCGTTGCTGGGCCAGCCACTGCAGTATAACCTGTCTATCTGTCCCCCACCGCTGCTCCACAACCAGCCCAACTACAGTGCACACCAGGTAAAACTCGGCTAAACTCCCACCCACCCTTTCACTGTCCTGGGAGCAGAGCAAGACCACCCCCTCCCAACCCCCTGGACAACCCTCCTCTGGGCAGTTAGGAAGTGAGTCTCACACCGAGCCCTGTGCTTGGACACCCCTTGATGAGGTGGCAGACTGCCTGCCCCATGCTCTTGCCATCCATCCAGCTGAGCTGCCATTGTAAATGGATTTCCCTAGAGCCTGGCACAAATATCATCCTGCTCCCAGCTTTGTCCAGAAGCTGTGTCAGCCCCAAGTCCTTTGAGTGTCTGGAACCGTGGCTGTGCCTTGATCTCATCTAACTTACCCAAGCGTGATGTCACCTCAAAGGTGCCAGGGGGTGCAAGGTTCAGCCAGGTGTCTTCATTCCCTTTCACAACCATGGCCTAGTCCAGTCTGGTCTTGCTCCCTGCTCCAGGGATGCTCTGTGGGCACAGCATCTCCTCCGGTGACACACTACTGTTTTTATTCTTTAAGGGGCAGACTGGAATGAAACACGGAAACCGGAGCAAGAGACAGGCCCTCAAGTCAGCATCCACTGACCTTGGGACAAGTGATGTAGGCAAGTGACTCCCTGTGTCCTTTGACTGGTCCCCACTGGCATGGGCATAGCTGGCAGTGGCCAAGGCTTCAAACGCCACCTCTGCCCACACCAGTAGTACCTCACAGAACCCACTGCTGGAGGTGGTTGTGGAAAGCAGTTGCTGCCTGCCACTGACTCCCCTACGCACACAGACGCGCACCCCCCGCAGCCCACATGAGGCCTGGCTAGGGCTCAGAGATGCAGCAGAGCCAGTCCCAGGCAGCTGTGCCCGTCAGGATGGGGAGGACAGGTTGCTCACAAACCCAGTAAACGCTGCCTGCACTGAGCAAAGCTTTTGAGGAAGAGCAGGGAGAAACTGGAGAGTCGGTGATGAGCACCAGGACCCCTGGGCCCTATTCCTGCTCCTGTGAGGGTTGAAATGATGGAGCGGGTGGAACGGGCAGAACTCCTAGGATTTTATTCCTTTTTGTCAGCAGAAAGTGAGTGTCCAGATGCCTGAGGTCTTGTTCCCACCATTGCCTCCCCAAGCGACCCTTCCCTCTCGTGTTTCCGTTTCCCAGTGGGGCTAGGAGCCACAGAGCCTGTGTCTTCGTAGAGGGCTTTGAGATCTTCCAGGGGTAGCTGTGAGGGCTGAAATCCCCAGTGGATCATTTCTCTCCAAAGGGGAAGGGACTCCCTATTCCTCACCCTGGGACGTCTCCACTTGGTCATCGGCAGGGAAGGAGAGGCACATGCAATTACAAGACTTGCTAGTTGGTCCTGAGCCAGACAGCCTGGAAGGAAGGCAGGCTTCACTGACTCTCTGGAGTCTTCAGACTTGTCCCCCTTGTCACCTCCATGTCACCGCCACCAACAGCAGCTGGTTGCAGGGGGCCCTTTAAGAGCTGCGTGCTGGAGAGCTGCCCCCCTCCCTGCAGCTGGCATGTTCATTACATGCCACGTTAATATTAGCAAAGAATCCTTTCAGCCAGCCCCTCCACTAAGCCCAAAAGCCAGGGCTGGAGCCAGGAGCAGCAGAAGTGTTTGGGTACCACAGAGCAGAGGCGAAGAGGTGACACTGGGCTGGGCACAAAAGGGGATCCTCCCCTCAGGTGAAGCACACAAGGCAGCATCACATTCAGGTGCCGCACATGTCAACGTCTTTCTCCTTTCCAGGGACAGAGGGCAGGAGAACTGGGTTAGCTCCCAGTCCTGGTACCCGAGGATCAGGATAGGAAGATGGGCAGAGCACCTGGGAAAGCCCTAACTGAAAAGCCAAGCCCAGCCAAAGGAAGCAGGGAGGACTTGGTGTTGCTGGAGCAAATGGGAAATGCCGGTGTCCTCTTGGCACAGGCCACGTGGGGACCAGGATATGGGCATCAGAAAGGGCCAGGGTGTGGCACTCTAGGGAGCAGAATGGTAGGGGCAGTTTTGAAGGGGAAGAAGTGACTGGCTTAAAAAAATACATTCCTAATGTGGGGGAAGTTTAGCAAAGCGCTGCTTTCATGAGCAGAGGTGACTGCTCCGACCCCAGAGCTGCTGAGGAGCCCACACGTCAGCTCTCATTGGGCTGTTGCCACTCAGGAACCTGCTGCTGCTGACAAGTGCTGTCTTTTCCACTGCAGTGCTGGGCCGGGTGCTGGAGGTGACGGACCTGCCCGAGGGCATCACGCGGACAGAGGCTGACAAGCTCTTCACCCAGCTTGCCATGGCTGGTGCCAAAATCCAGTGGCTGAAAGAGACTCAGGGGCGCCGCGGAGATGGAGGCGGTGGGGACAACGGGACTCCAGAGAACGGCAGGCACAGTGACCTCGCTGCCTTATATACCATCGTGGCCGTGTTCCCCAGCCCACTGGCTGCCCAGAATGCCTCCCTCCGCCTCAACAACTCCCTCAGCCGCTTCAAGCTGCGTGTGGCCAAAAAGAACTATGACTTGCGGGTGCTGGAGCGTGCCAGCTCACAGTAGGGCTCACGCATGGGCACAGAGCACACTGGACTGCGGGCACTTCCCTCTGCCTTCTCTTTTCCTTTCTGCCCTCCCTTCCTCTCGCCTTCCTTCCTGGATATATTTATATGGACATAATTAAGAGACAAGAAATTGATTTTTTTTATTATTATTATTATTATTATTTTTGGAGTGATGCCCGTGCCCGCCCACCTTACCCTGTGTATATTGTTTTGTTAAGCACTGTGTTGAACCGCACATACAGGTGTTGACTGGTATGTTCACTGCACATTTTATTTAATCTGATTATTATTTGGGGGGTAATTTTGGTTTTATTTTATTTGGGGGGTTGTTTTTAAATATAAAAAGAAAACTTGTCCATCACTTTAACGCTGCTTTCCCATTCTCTGCCAGTACCAGTGCTAGGGGCTGTCTCTGCTGCCTCTTCACAGTGAGATGACAGCCAAGGAGCAGAAGGGGCACTCACAGGAGGATGCGTTCCTGCCCGGGTCCTGTCCCACACTTGGCACATACAAGGGCTGTGAGCCCGTGGCTTGCCAAGCCTGGGAGCTGAGACTGAGAGAGGAGCACTGAGCACTTTGACCTCGTGCTGGTCCCCCCGTCAGATACTCATAACCTCTTTTTCCAGCTGCTGGCCCCGTGCAAGAATGGGGGCGTGGGGTGTTCCCAGCTGTATCCACTGCCAGGAAGCAGCATACTCCTGGTGAGAGGGGAGCAGCCCTTGAGCTGACAGGTGCAGGTATCCCTGTGTCCTCCTGCCCTGCGGGTGCCAGAGTTGGGCTGGCACCACCCTCACCGTGGCATTGCATACAGCAGCTGGAGCCTCTTGGCAGCATCTGGATGTTACTTCCAAGAGCAGGTGCAAGCGGAGAGGTGAGAGCTGCGTGGAAGGGGTGGGCTCCAACCCCAGGCTTGGTGCAAACTGCTACCCCACTGCCACCCGCAGCCTGGCAGGGACATAGGTGCAGGGACTGGCACTGGGGTGCCTGTCCAGCTCCAGGGATTGGCACCCACTGCAGGGCAGCATGACAGCAGCGGGGTCCCCAGCTCTCTCCTCCGTGGCAGCTCTGTCTCAGTGGAGAGTGGACCAGCAGGATTTTCTGCCAAAGGGTATGGGACAGCCAGGAGAGCTGCCCCATGAGAGACCCCACTGCTGCCACCCTTTTCCCCTCCCAGCTGCAGGGGCCTCAACCGCAAGAGCAAATGAGACATCAAGGCTGGAGCTCTTGGTGTGCCCTGCTCTGCTGCTGCCCCATGCCAGGGGGTGGGTGGGCCTCTGGCACGCCCAGCAACCCACTAACGCAAATAGCCAGTGGCTCCTCTCCGCCCCGCTCCCCTCCTGGTTCACGCACGGGCTCCAATTTCTCGGCGTCAGCCGCCGCCAGCACTCAGCTGTCGGTTCCCCTCTGGCCTGTCACTCCCGCTCTCTACGGGACTGGGGCGGCTGCCCCCCTCCCTGCGCGCCCGGCACAGAGGGCTGGGGGCTCTGCAGGCAACGGGGTCCCAGCATCGGCCACTCTTTGTGGGGTTTTTCATCGCAGGACGAGAGCTCCAAACACAGTGTAAGTGTGTTTCCGTGTGCGGCTCCCCCTCATTGTGGCCACTGACCCCTGCAGGCCCCTGCTCCACGCATGGGGCTGCAAGACCCTGGGGCTCTTTGCCTCTGTAGCACCCCTTTCTCCAGGACTCCCCAGTCCCCATCACTGTCTCCCTGATGGTCACCCTGGCTGGTTTCCACGGGAGCATGGGGGGGCCTTCTGTTAGGCATCACGAAAATAGTGATGTGTGGCTGGAAGGACTGTGGGGATGGTTGACAGTGAGAGGTGGAATCGGACATGTTTTGGGGGATGCAGGAGCAGATCCTGCCCCCGTGGCAGCACGGGGCTTCTGTGGAGATGCAAGCAGGGCTGTGCAGTGATGTCAGACAGCATCATAGGCATGCTTGTCCTAGGGGGCCACGAGTGGCACCGTTAGCAGTGTAATTGTGGGATGAAGATGTCTAGACAGAGATGGACATGTGCAGGTAGCCCAGGGTCTGGCCCAGAGTGCTTGGCACCATGCCCACCAAGGAAGCAGCAGTGCTGTGCATGCTGGACTGGGAGCCTGCTGCTCTCCAGTCCATGCAGCAGGGCCCAGCAGTACCCCAGGGCCCTGAGACTGGCCCTTGCTGGCACAGGACCCGCAGGCAGGGGGGCAGGAGGTGCTGCTGCTGGGGTACTGGGAGGCACTGGCTTGGGAGATGCTTCCCATCCAGCAAGATCTGGTGGTTCCTGCCCCCACCTGCAGTACAAACAGCCCCAGCCAATGTGGTGTCTCTCTTTTCCCCTTATAGCATGACAGAGAAGGAAGTGCCAGAGCCACCAGCTTCACCTGCTTCAGGTGGGAAACCCAAGAGCCAGGTAAGTGGGTGCCCATCAGGCATCTTGGGTGGGTGGGGGAAGCCACCTTCTTAGCATCGTCTCTGCCCCAGCCCCAGGAGTCTTTGTGGGGCCAGGGATGCCTGGTGGGGTCCTGATCTAGCAGGGCAGGGGGTGGCCATTTCCCAGCCTGAATCTTTCCCAGAGTGCCCACATCCACATGGTGATCAGGAGCCAGTTTGTCCTTTTGTGGGGACCTCACGGGGCCAGGAGAAATGTCCCTGTCCTCACAGCTTTTCTGTCCCAGGATGCCTGGGGTCTCTTCCCCCTTGGGGAAGAAGGAGTCTCTAGATCAGAGCAAAGAGGCGGGGAGCTAGGCACCAGCTTGCCTGCCTCACCCCACATGCCTGCAGTGTGCAATGCATCCTCTCCTGCCCCAGCAGCTACGGAAGCTGAAGCAACTTTTCCAGCGAAAGCCCAAGGAGGAGAGAGTGCCAGAGCCGCAGCCCAACGGGGAGCTGGTCAGCCCCTCGGGGGGACCCATCTACTACATCTATGAGGAGGAGGAAGAGGAGGAAGAGGAGGAGGAACCTGAGCCCCCTCCAGAGCCCCAGAAACTCGTCAATGACAAACCCCACAAGTTCAAAGATCATTACTTCAAAAAGCCCAAGTTTTGTGACGTTTGTGCGCGCATGATTGTCCGTGAGTCCTGAGGGGGCTGGGGCTGGGGGCCGTGGTCAGGGGGAGGGCTGGGGGCCAAGACTGGTGAGGGCTCCCACCCAGGCGTCCCTACAGCTGCAGTGTCACATTGCCTCTCCTTTCCACCCCTCTGCCCCTGTCCCTGCTAGTCAACAACAAATTTGGCCTGAGGTGCAAGAACTGCAAAACCAACATCCACCACCACTGCCAGTCCTATGTGGAGATGCAGCGCTGCTTCGGCAAAATCGTGAGTGTTCCCACCAGCCCTGGGCATGCGGCAGCCCCTCACAGGGAAGACCAAAGCGCTGTGGCAGGGAACGGCCGGCTCGGTCCCTGCGGGCATGCCCCAGGCGCCAGGGCCCACCTCTGCTCCCGATGCCAAGGGCTGGGTCCAGCATCACGCTTTGCTGGGTGCTGACCCTCTGGGTGCCCAGCATCCCCCCGCTCCCCCACCCAGCTCTCACGGGAGGGCCTACGGGTCTGGGTGCTGGGTGATGCTCTGACCTTTTTCCTTCCAGCCCCCAGGGTTTCGCCGGGCATACAGCTCCCCCCTCTACAGTGACCAGCAATATGCCTGCACCAAGGAGCTGCTCTGTAAGTACCGTCCCCACTGCCCCATCTCCTCGTGTCCCGTAGCTGAACTACTCTCACTGTCCCTGTGCCCCAGCAGCAGCCAACAGGAGCGACCCTGTGTTCGAGACCCTGCGGACAGGCGTCATCATGGCCAACAAGGAGCGCAAGAAAGGGCAGGATGACAAGAAAAACGTGAGTGTGGGCTCAGCCTGTGTCTCCAAATGCCCAAGGGGTCCTGGCACCACAGCCTGCACCCCATTGCCACCCCCACCCCCTGATAGCTCTTTGTCTTGCAGCCTTTGGCTGCTATGATGGATGAGGAGCCGGAGGCCACAAAGCCAGAAGGAGGCAAAACTGAGGGTGGTGAGTGCTGCAACTGCAGCAGGCTCGCTGCACGGGGAGGGGTGGCAAGGAACTGGGGGGGGGACAAGGAACTGGGGGGGCCAAGCTCCAGCCACAGGGCAGGGAAGGAGACTGTATTTGGGAGGCCCACTGGGGTGGGTTTTACCCTGCAGCAAGAGGGTCTTTAGGTCTCCACCCTGGGGTACTCTCTGCTTCCCCTTGTTGACCTGGGCACAGTAAATCCTTGAGAGGAGGCTGGTTCCCAGGTCAGGAGGCAGGACCAGGAGAGATGTAACCATACTCCTCCCATTTCTAGGCACCTCTGAAGGGGACAAGAAGACCGAGAAAAGCCCAACAGATGACAAGGTAGCCGTCATACTCACATACACCCCAAAGGCCCCTGGGCTTGGAGCAGCGTGGACAGAGGCTGTAGGGATCTCCCTGCTGGGCTCCGCAGGGCTGTCCTCAGCCTCTCTGGGGCCCCAAACCCCTCTTTCCTCCTCCCCCAGAACAAGAAGCCACAGCCAGGGATTCGTGGTGGCTATCTGCAGTCCCATTACTTCGTGGCACTTTATCGCTTCAAAGCCCTAGAGAAAGATGACCTGGATTTCCCGTAAGTTCCCAGCCACACAGTGGGCCCAGGGGTGTGATGAGGGGAAGGACATGGGGTGTCCAGTGGGGAGGGAGAGAAGTCTTCACCTCAACAATGAGGCTCTACGGCCCAGAGGGGTCTGTGAATGAATGAGTGAGGGCAGAAATTAGAGCTGTGCTGGCTGTGGTTTGGGTTTTGTGGCTTTTCTGCCAGCCCCAATGGGCCACACATCAAGCAGGGGCCCTGGCTCCTGCTGGGCCAGCTCTCCCAGCTCCCAGGTTTTGGGCACAAGCCTTATCTCCAAGGCTGCTGGTTTGTCTTGATGTGGTTTCACTGATTTCCTGCACCCCAGACTTGAGGCTGAGCTGCTCACGCACAGGATCTGTCTGTTCCTGTGCGTGTTCCTTGACCTCACCTGACACAGGGCACTGGGAGCTGGTGCTGTGGGAAGAGCAATTTTCGCTGCCAACCTCAGAGTCTCCCATGGCAGGGGGTCCCTGCCCCCTCCTCACGCTTGACCCCTTCCTTCCCTTCACAGGCCAGGGGAGAAGATCACAGTGGTCGATGACTCCAATGAGGAGTGGTGGCGGGTAAGGCTGGTGTGCAGAGGGGAGAGATGTGGAGCTTAAAGCTAAGGGTGAGGTCAGCTGGGAGTGGAACTGCACTCTAAGGGTGGACAAAGCCCCTTAAACCTGCTGTGCCCTCATGCCAACCCACAGCCTGCAGGCTGGTTGTCACAGGGGAATTGGGGGTCATACAGATTGGCTCCAACACCCCCCTCGCACCCATCCGCCGACCTTTTTCAGGGGAAGATTGGTGAAAAAATTGGCTACTTCCCTCCAAACTTCATCATCCGGGTGCGGGCAGGCGAGCGGGTGCACAAGGTGACGCGCTCCTTTGTGGGCAACCGGGAGATCGGGCAGATCACGCTCAAGAAGGATCAGGTGAGGTGGGACTCGGGTGGTCACAGCCCGCGGCCACGCTGCCCCCCAGGCCCTGGGACAAAACCCGCTCTGCCCAGCCCACACCCCTCTCCCTGGGGGTTGCCGCCTTCCCCCTGCCTGGTGGGGCCCCGGCAGCCTCACCCGCACCCCTGTCACCCCTAGATCGTGGTGCAGAAGGGCGAGGAGGTGAATGGGTACGTGAAGGTCTACACCGGCCGCAAAGTGGGGCTCTTCCCCGTGGACTTCCTGCAGGAGATCTGAACCAGGCGGTGTCCTGGGGACCCCGGTGGGGAGGCAGAGGGGGCCTGGCTGCGGGGAGCTGCTGGAGCCGGGCAGGGGTGGGGACGGGGGTGCCAAGCACTCCCATCCCTGATGCCCGCAGCAGTGGGGTCTCCGGTGGGGGCCCTCTCTGCCAGGACCGGAGCAGGCCGGGGTGTGGGAGGTGCCTCTCGGGCTGTTTCCCCTGCGGGGTTTTTGGTGCCTTCAGAGATAGAGGGTGCGAGGAGGGGCACCCCCATACTCGCTCTGGAGGCCGCCCAGCCCCCCCTGCCTGCAGTGCTGGGTGCTGGGTGCCCCGGGGGTGTCGGGGCTGTCCTGTCCCGCCGCTCAGGGCTGTGTGATCCTGTGGTTTGGCAATACACGTCTGCTCCCCCCCCCCTCCCGAGCTCTCCCTGGTTTGGATTTCCTTGGGGGGGGGGGGGGGGGGGGCCGGTACAGCCCCCACCCCAGCGCGGCACCAGGATCCCGCGCGGGGTCCCCGCACCCCAAGGCTGCTCCCAGCGGCCGGGTTTCGGCGGGGCGCGGGCGGCACGAGGGGAAGGGGCCGGGAGCCCCCCCCGGCCCGCACCCCCGCCGCAAGGGCCCGGCCGCTGGCGCGGGGCCCGGCGGAGCCCGAATAGGGGCCGCGGGCGACAGGTGACGGAGCCGGGGCAGGACGAGTCCTTGGACGGGGCCGCGCCAGGAACAGGTGCCCGGGCAGGGGCGGCCCGTGACGTCCCGGAGCCGTGACGGCGGCGGTAACCACGGCGACCGGGGCCGGTACCGCGCGCCGCCCGTCGCCATGGTGACAGGCAGCCGTGGGGGGGCGCGAGCCGGGGGCGGGCGACCGGCCGGGCGGGGGCGCTGCTGACGCGCCAGGCGGCCTCCCTGTATGCAAAGATATGCAAAGATATGCAAATGAGCCGGCTGGCGCGGGGGAGGCCGCGGCGACCCCGGGCGGGCGGCTCGCGGGGCCGCCCCCCCCCCCCCAGCACCGGCCGCTGGCCCCGTCTCTGCCGCCGCTATCAACATCTAGCGCTGCCAGGGTGGGGAGAGGAGAGGGGGCCCAAGGGCAAAGCAGCCCCCCCCCGAGCCCAGCCCCTCTGGGAGGGCGCCGCCGGCTCCGCAGCCCTGCCCCGGGGGTCGGGAGGGGTCCCGATGCTCCCCCCGCCTGCAGAATAACCGGGAGATGGAAACGCATCGAGGGGCCGGGACGCGCCTCCGCGGGAGCGAAGTGGCGGTGGGAGTGACGCCGGGGCGGGGGCGTGGAGGCGGCTCCGGCCCCCCCCCCGGGGCCGGGGGGCTCCGGCTGGCACCGCTGCCGGCCGAAGGAGCTGTGCGGGGACTGCTGGTGCCCCGGAGCAGCTCCCGGTGACGCGCCGGGCACCGCCGGTCTCTGCACTCCGGAGTTCGCCGCCAGCCGACGGGGGAAGTTGGTGGCCCTCGGTCCCGGCTGGTCCTGACCCGCCTGGCGTGGCGGAGGGGGGCGCAGGGGGGCACGGGCACAGGTGCCTGGTCTCCGCACTGGGGTCCCCCCTGGTCCCAGCATCTCAGGCACCAGCTGGGAGATGAGCGGCGCCGGGGCAGCCGAGAATAACGGCAACGGGGGAGTGAGGGCCTGGGGGCGATACGCAGCTCCCGGGACTGTTTCCTCCCTGCTCGCTCATGTCCCTGCCTCCTGTCAGACAGCTTTTAAATGCCGAACCATTAAAATTTTCCACCTCATTTGCAGCTCCTCATATGGTTAATTTTACAGGGACTGTCTATTTATTTATTTGCAGAGCCCTGCGGGGGGGCGGGGGGAAGGGGGCTGGAAGCTGATTTGCTGCATCTGACAAGTAGGGAGGGGAAGGGGGGGAACCACCCGGGGAAGGGGAGAGTGCTCCAGCTAATTTAACAGCTGAAGAGAACAACTTAATTAGAGTCATCTGGAAAATTGGGTAAAACCCTTTCATCAGCCTCCCATCCCCAGACCCCTTCCCTGCCAGCACTCGGGGCCTTCTCTCAGGATAGCACATGCTTTGGGGTGGGATGGGAGTGCTGGGGCCCAGCCCTACCAAGCAGATGGCCTTCATTACATGCAGGATCTAATTGGATTGATCAGCAGTTAACGGAAAATTAAGAGGTGAATCCCTTCCCCCCTCCCAGCTCCGCCATGTGTATCCTGGCTGCCCTGGTGCTCTGCGCAGCCTCTGCGGCCGGGTGCAGCCCAGTCCCCTGCCGCCCTCCTCCTTCCCCAGAGGGGTGCAGCTTCATGGCAAGTGAGGTGTGAGGGGCAAGAGTCATCTGAGCCCGATGGGCAAATAGTTGCGAGTGGCACGGCCCTGGTGCGTGGGGGAGGATGGGCTCTGCTGGTGGATGTGCCTGCCTCTGCAGCCAGGAGGGCCCACGCTCCCGCTGGGGACACGGCTGCCTGTGTTCCAGAGGCACTCCGATGTGCACCCATCAGTATGGCTGCTGAGCAGAAGTTTAGGGTTTGGTTTTGCTTATGTTTTTCCCATTCCTGGTGCCCGCAGCCTAGCATTTCCCTGCGAAACCCTCTGCAGCTGGTTTATGCAAAGCGTCTGCCACTCACCCCAGCCCATGTAACACAGGGAATGTCAGAGTGGAGGAGCCACCCTGACCTGCCAGATTAATCACCTCAATTTCTCTCCGCATCTTGTGAAAGGTCAGGAGTCTTTGCAAGGCCCAGAAATTAATTGAAATACCACTGGTCCTGTGCTGGATCCATACATCATCCCAGGAGAGCGGTGCTGGTGTGGAGGGGATGGGGGCTCCTGCACACATGAAGTGAGCCCCAGGGAGTGCGGTGGAGGTGAAGATGTCTGGGTGCTGCACCCCACAGCCTGCCCACCTTTTGTCCCCCCAGGTGAGGCCCCGGGGTGCTCCCACCTGCGTGGCACTGCTGGAATCATCTCCTCTGTTTTAGCAGATGCAGTGCTGGGAGATTGTTCTCCATCTCAAGGCAGGGAAATAAATGTATTAAAATAAACTAAACCGTCTCTGCTCCCCACCTGCCCCCCCAGCCATAAATCAGCATAAATGCAATTTACATATTCATGGTATTTATCCAATAACTGTCCTGTCCCAGATTAAACGTGCCCTGGGGATCGCCGGAGCTCCTTATCTGTGCCAGGATGCTCCCAGGAAGGAGCAGCTCTGCTTGGGGATTCGGGGGGAGGGGGAAGCTGTGCTCATCATCATCCTCCATCTCTTCTGCTCCAGGTGTGTCCTGGGAGAGGAACTTGGAGGGGAAAATCCAGGCAGGGCTCGGCAGCAGTCCTGTCCCACAGCCCTGCCCTCCTGCCCAGAGCTCCCTCCCACCCTGGTCAGTGGTCACTGTCGCCCACCTGGCCCAACGCCTCTCTGCCCAGGGCTCCCTGCCTCTCTCCTTGTGCCCCTTCCCTCCTTCCCTGGTCTCCCTTTGGCCACAGCAGTGCTGCCAGTGGAGCCCCAGGGTCCCCACAGAGCTCCCTGTGCCCTGAATCTCACCCCATCCTCAAACAGCAGCGTGAGCAAGGATAGGGAGCCCATCCTGCACTGGCACCCAGAGGGGGTCACACTGACCTTCCTGCTTGGCTTGGAGGGAAGGGCCTGAGGAGACTTGGCAAGGTTTTGGGGTCGCTGTCCCCAGCTCTGTGGTGCTCCCCTGCCGTGTGCCCCACTGGCTGTGCTGTGCATGGGGGAACACACACACACACACACCACACCTCCCACTTTGACAGGTCCTTGTCAGCAGTAATGACCAGCTCTGGGTCCAGCGGGGCCCCAGGGCTCAGTGCTGAGCTCGTTAGGGGGGATTTAATGAGGGCAGGAGGCAGGCACTGCCTCTGGCTGTTTGTCACTGTCTCTGGCCTCACAGCCTGCCTAGTCCCTGAGCCGTGCTGCAGGTCCCCCATGGCCTAGCAGAGCATGGTGCCCTCCATAGCTCCCAGCTCAGCCCCTGATTCTTTCTGCCCTTGGGTACAGCTGGGGGGGCTGGGACTGCAGGCTCTTGCTCTGGCACCCACACAGCTCAGTGAGAGCTGGTGGGACCAGCATCCTGCCTCTGGGGCTGTCCCCACCTCCAGGCTGCACCCCTGGGAGACAGGGACCCACTCAGGGGTCATCTACATTCCTTTCCCCCACGCAGGGACTGGCATACCCGACCTTCCAGTGCTGTGAACAGCCAACTCAGCCAAAGATGGGGGTGGACGACGACGACGACAACGACGACGGACAGCTGGGCAGTGCCCTCCCACCTCCTGCCCCTGCTCTAGGCCTCTCTGGTGCTGCAGAGGAGGAACAGTGTTGCTCAGGGATGCTGATGGACTCACACAGAGGAGTTGGGGCCCTTGAGCTGTGCGGTGGAAGTGAGAGGCACTGGGAAAGCCGGATTTCAGGGGGCAGGAGAGCCAGGGGCAAAGGGGGCTGCAGCCAGGGCATGAGAGCCTGACACAGGGGGATGGTGCTGGTGTCTGTCCCACCCACAGAAGCAGGGGGGTGGGGGGGGGGGGGGGGGGGGGGGGTGTTTCTCCCAGGGCCGAGCCACCAGCCGCCCAGCATGCATGTCCCCCAGATCCTGGTGGCTGCGTCATGCTCATGGGACAGGGCTGGTCTCAGATGTGGGCTGTGCAGCACTGGGAACGGGGGGGGGGGCATGCAGGGCTGTGCACAGGGTGCCAGTGCTGGGGGGGCTTGGTCGCAGGCAGCAGTGGGGAGAGCCCAGGTGCTCCAGCCTTTCTGGGGGGGGTTCAGCTTTGTGCCTGGGGGTCCCGGCTGCAGTTTGCACTGTCTTTGCTCTGAGGCAGCCAGGAGGCCTTCTTGGCTCGACAACAAGCTGCGTAAACAGGAGCCTGCGGGCAGCATTAATTAGTTAAATATTTGGCAAAGGAGGCGGCACAGGCAGAATCTGAAAGAGCTGGGGGGGGGCTGTGCTGTCACCTGCCCCACCACAGAGCAAGGCAGACCCTAGGCAGCCGAGAATGGTCACATCCTGCTGGGTGCTGCTGGCCTGTCCCAGCTGGGCTAGAGCTGGGACCACTGCGCTCCCCAGCGCACGGCAGCGCAGCCTCCAGACCAGACCTCCATCTACATTTTAAAGGCTGATGGTGAAGAGGGGCCCCCCGGGACCCCCCCCGCCACCGCCTGTCACTGCCTCACTCTGAGCTGTGCAATGCTCCTCGCTCCAGCCCCCGAAGGGCCCAAGTCCCTGGGTGGCGAGATCCCCCTCTCCCTGGCACCCCGTATGTGCCCCCTCAGCTTTGTTCATTACCTCTGTGGCCCGGCAATATCCCCCATGGGCATTAATCAGGGGCAGCGTTAATCGGGGGCAGCGCTAAATTCTCGGGTCTGGGAGGGGCAGATTTGGCTCCAGCATGGGGGGGGGGGGGGGGGGGGGGGGGGAGGCCCCAGTGAGGGGTGAGGGAGGGGCCAGCTGGCACAGGGATCCTGGGCGGGGCCTGGGCGTTGCAGAGGGACCAGGCGTTTTGGAGCAATCCCCACTGCACCTGCTGCCCCCACCCTGACTCCTGACCTCCAGACTGTGGGGTCCGCCCTGCCAAATCATTAACTGAGGATGAAACACCCCAAAGCCTGGCTGGGAAGTGACGACCGTGTGCAGCGTCTGTCCCCACAGCCCCTGTGGTGTGAACTAAATCCATCCTAATTAGCACTGATTTGCATGGGGAAATGAAAATTAATCTAGCCTGGGTTCACTGGAATTAGTGATTCTAGTTGGGCAGATCGGAAGGTGGCAGACGTCCGGGAAGGCAGGACGTGGTGTGGCAGAAAGCTGTATGCCCCCGCCTCTCCCTGCCCAGCCCTGTTCTGGGGGCCCTTGCTCAGCACCACCTGCCCCCCATTCATTGGTGTGGCCGCACTGTAGAGCCCTGGGGCTGCCAGGGACCGTCCGCTGGGACTGGGCTCGGACCCCTGAGTTCTGCCCTTCCTGGGTGGCATAGGGACGTGGGTCTGCCCCGTGCCCCCCCACCCCCGGGTGTCCCTGGTTGTGGGATATGGAAAAGAGCACCTTGCTGACCCTGTTGCCCCATCCCACAGGTTGTTTCTGGGCACGGCAGGAAGAGAGCGAAGGGCGGGGAAGACACTGGCTCTGGCACCTCCAGGGTGGGAGATGCTGCAAAGCTCCCAGGCTGTCAGGTTGCTGTGGGGGCAGGTGTGACGTGCACACGCGTGTACGTCTATTCGCGTGCCTCCACGCACCCATCTCTGTGCCTGTGTTTCCACTGGAGCATCTGTGTGTGTCCCTGAAAGCCCATTCCCGCGCATCCTCCCCTGCGTGTCGGTACATGTGTCCCCCCGTGCACACCCCGTGTGTGTGTGTTCCCTCGCAGGAGCACATTCTCATTCTGGAGGCAGGGGCCCACCAGGGAATGGGCACAGTGGGGCGAGACCTGGCTGTGCCCCCTTTGGAGACCTCTGGCCCTGGCTCTCTCCCAACGCGGGTGCTGCCTGGCCCAGGGGTAGCACCATGGCTCATTGTTATGGGGTCCGTGGCAATGCGGTGAGCAGAATTATCATCGTGCTCATGAAAAATTAACAAGGAGCAAACAGCTGGGCAGGAGCTTTGTCTGCCAGGGCTGGGGGTGGCACAGTGTAGGCCCGTTGGTGTTGGCCACAGGATAGAGTATGGTGCCTGTCACTTCTTCACAGATCACCCCTCCTTGGTGTGATCCTTCCAGACCCAAAACCTGCCCATCCCTCTGGGATCGTGTCTCCCCACCGGGCAGGAGGACCCAGACCTTGGGAAGGTTTGTCCCCGTGCCCCATCACCACCTCCAGGACACGTCTGGATGTAGTGGACCACCCCCCACCCCCCCACCCCCCCCCCCTTGGGCTGGCCCCGGAGATTTCAGACTGGCTGACAGGAGCAAGACCTCCAGCTCCTGCAGATGCATTTGCAAGTCAACCAGAAGCTCAAGGGCTGCCGGTGGTGATGGTGGCAGGGGCCACCTGTCCTGTCTACCTGGGGACAGGGACGAGGACACCCTGGGGAGGGGCCGAGGACAGAGCAAATGGAGGGAGCTGTACTCTCCCCCGAGTCTTCTCTGGCTGGGGTGGGGGGGTTGCTTTTCTGTAGAGCTGTTGTTGCCCACCCCGGGCTGTAAACACTCAATTAAGCACGAGCGCATGGTCCTGCCTTCCCTGTCGCTGCTGGTAATTATGTAGGTTTTTCGGTGTCAGGCGCTGCGGGGAAGCGCGATTACAGCTAATTGGAGCGGCTCTCCCCAGCCCAGGCCCTTCTGCAGCTGCTGGAGCTGCCGCGTGACAGCGGCTCCGAGCCCCCCGGAGTGCGCGCCCGCAGGTGCCGGGGTCCTGCCCACCCGTGCACCCCATCCTTTGGTGCTGCGGGTCTGGGCGAGGAGCTGCTGGGGGCCTTCCAGCCCCACTCGGATCCGTGACGGGTATGGGCCCCCCCCCCCCGCGACGTTGCAGGGACCCGTTTGGGCCCCCCGGGCCCCCCCCGCCACCTCGGGGGCTGCAGCAGGATGGGACCAGCCAGCGCTTCTGGCTGGGGCAGGGGGGTCTGCGCTGCGGGCGGGGAGTAGCAAGGCCCTGCGCGACAGCGAGGGGCTGCGCGGGCCTCTGCGGAGCCGGGGAAGGGTCTGCAGGCGAGAAGGGGGCTGCGCTGCAGCCTGGGCCCCCCCACCAGACCGGGGTGGGTCTGCTGAGGGAGCCCGGGATCTGGGGGGCGCTGGGGGCGGAGCGCGAGGACCTGCCGCCGCCTGTCCCCGGGGAGATGCGTCAGGAGAGCAGCGCCTGCCATTGATTTCTTCTTATGGAGTTCAGCAAGAAAAATGAGGCGCTGGGGCTGCGGAGCAGCAGCCGTGATTTGTCGCCTTCTCGCCGTGTCCTGGCGGGGATGGGAATTGATTTTGGAGTCTCTGGCATCAGTCAGCAGGCCTGGGGGTGGGAGATGGGGAGCAGGCGAGGGGGCGGCTGCCGGGGCTCGGCGCAGGCACCCGCGCTGGGGGAGACAGGACCCGCGCCTGGCGCCGAGGCAGCTCCCCGGCGCCAGGGCCCCACTCCCGGCCCGGAGCCGCGGGGGCCTCCCGGGAGGGGTCGAGGCCCCTCTGGGCGGGGGTCGCGGCTCGGGGCCGGGCCGGCTCGCGGGGACCTGCCGGTTCTGCCTGAGGCGCCTCCGGCCCGGGCCCGGGCCCCGCCGCGGCCACGAGAGGGCGCACCGGGACTCCCGGAGGCCCCGGGGCGGCCCCACGCGGGACGGAGGCGGGGGGGGCGCCCGGCCACGAGCCCGCGCGGCCCCGCCGGGGCGGCCCTGCGTGTCCCAGCCCCGTGCGCGCGTGTCCACGCGTGTCCCAGCCGTGCGCGTGTCTCAGCCATGTGCACGTGTGTCCATGCGTGTCCCAGCCGTGGGCGTTTCTCAGCCATGTGCACGCGTGTCCATGCGTGTCCCAGCCGTGCGCGTTTCTCAGCCATGTGCACGCGTGTCCATGTGTGTCCCAGTCGTGTGCGTGTCCCAGCCATGTGCACGTGTGTCCATGCGTGTCCCAGCCGTGCGCGTATCTCAGCCATGTGCACGCGTGTCCATGCGTGTCCCAGCCGTGTGCGTGTCTCAGCCATGTGTACGTGTGTCCCCAGCTCCGTGCACGCGTGTCCCAGCTGTGCGCGTGTCTCAGCCATGTGCACGCATGTCCCAGCCGCGTGTTCCCCTGCTCGGCGCTCTCCATACCCACCAGTGTCTCTGTCACAATGAAGGAAGAGCCTATTATGTTTATTAAATTGTATCAAGGCAGCATTACAGCAATTGGCAGCTGGTGACCCCGGTTATTTATAAAACAGGCTTTGGAAATCGCAGCTCTGGGCTTGGGCTTTTCTTCAGAGAATTATAGAAAAAAAAAAATCAATATTGCGGGACGGGGCCAAGCCGGTGGTTAATTGTGGGGTCGGTTCCAGAAAATGCCTCCTGGTGCGACGGCAGCCGTGGAAGAGCTGACGTCCCCCTGCACCCCCGGCCCCAGCCAGGGCTCCTGCCCTGCAACCCCCACCCTCTGCAGTGGCTGCAGGGGGGACACCCCCTCTTTCCCAGCACCCGGGCACTGCCCAGGCTGGCGGCTCTGGGGCCAGGAAAGGCTGAGGGAGAGCGAGTGGCGCTGGGTCCCCGGGCTGGCGGGGACAGGGCAGGGAGGGGCAGCTCCTCCACCCTTTGCAGTGCTCCCGGGGTGTCAGCGTCTCGGTGTGTCGGGCTGGGGTATTCCCCTCCCACCCTGCAGCAGCTGTGGGTCAGAGAGCGGCTCTCCTGGTGCTCATCACACAGCGCCCCGTGATTAATGGGGGGAATTAGGATGATAATAGGCCTTTAAATGAAGGTGCCAGTTACAAATGACATGTGCCCGTGCTCTGTGATGGATGGTGCCAGGGTGCTGGCAGGCAGGCGTGCGCAGAGGCACATTATGGCCAGGGCAGAAGCAAGGAGGGGACTGTGATGTCAGAGAGATGGGTGACATCATGGGGTGGGCATGACATCACAGCTCAAAGTGAGGGGACGTGGGACAAGCCCAGCGCTGTGCACTCACGGTGGTCTGGCAGGGAAGAAGGGCAGTGGTTTTGCCACCATTATGTGTCTGTGCAAGTCATCATGACATGTCACGATAGTGCTGGCACTGGCTCTCCATGGAGCTGCTGGTGCTGCCCAGCCTTGCCAGCCCCCTCAGGGCCACTCGCGCCCTCCGGCGCGGCTCTGCTGGGGCCTGGGCGAGGGGTCCCAGGCCCAGTCCCCTCCTCAGGATCCAGCTCCTTCTCCCCGTGCTGGGGCTCGTCCTGCAGCGTGGCTCTGTGGGGCTGTGAAATATATCCCGTTAATTCACCATTTAATTATTGGCTGTTTGTTTATTGTTTGTTTGCTTTAGTTGGTATGAATTTTTTATGATGGTTTCCATTGCACCCCGCCAAAAGCCGGTGAGATTTACAGCTTCAGCATGAGCAGAGCCTTAACGAGGGAAAGGTCCCCGTTAGCAGCAAGGGATGACCCCGTGTCACCATCAGAGCAGGGTTTGCAGTGGCTCCCTCCAGGGCTGGGGGGGGTGCAACCAGTGGGTGCCAGCTGTGGGGCCAGGGAGGCTGGGGGGGGGGGCTATGAACTGCGGGGCAGCGGCCCCGGCACCGGGGGCTGTGCGGAGCAGGGAGGGTGGTTGCGGGGCTGGGGGGGCTGCGTGGGGACGGGGTCTGAGTGCTAGGGCTGGGAGCCAGAGGAAACAGTGTGCTCAGGTGCAGGCACGTTCAGCCCCGAGCCGCAGCATCTCCCATTAATGAAGCACTTCATCACCGCGGCGTTGCGGGGGGGGGGGGGCACCCAATTCGGAATGATAAATTCCCCGCGACGGCCCTGTGCTCGCTCGCAGCAGCCGTGATTCTCCTTCATCTTGAATAATATTTTTGGAGTGGTTGTAAAATAACCCGCCACAGCAGCTGCGCGTGGAGACACCAAGGCCCAGCGGCTCTCTCCAGCCCCCCACCCCATTTGTCTTCGCAGCTCCCCACCCTGCGGGGGCAGCTCCCCACAGCCCTTGTGTGCGGGGACCTGCCCACACGTGTGGGCACATGCCTGAGTGTGCACCTAGACACACGTGTTTGTGTGCATGCACGTGTGCAAGCTTGTGTCTGCTTGTAAAGGTGCGTGTGTCCATGTGTCCATGGGCATCTGCTGGGGGGGGGGTGGGGGGGGGGGGTGTACAGGTGTGCGCACAGGGTGTCTGTGCACATGTCTGTGCAGGTGTGTGTGACCGTACGGGCAGGTCTGCGTCTGTGCACACGTCTGTGCAGGTGTGTGTGACCGTACGGGCAGGTCTGCGTCTGTGCACACGCGTGTGTGCGCACCTCCCTGTAGTGCTGCGTTTGCAGGTGAGTGTCCACACATGTGTGCGCTTCCCGAGGGCTGCTGCTCTAATTCTTTTCTCTCCAGGAAGTACCCGTGGGTGTCTTGTTCCTCCCAGGAGCACCGACCCCCCCTGCTCTGTGTGCAGGCAGGGGCAGCCGTGAAGGAGAAGAAGCGTCTCTTCGCTGGTGTTGGTTGTGTCCCCCTCGGGGCAGGGGATGGGCAGCACTGGAGCCCCCCAGCACGCTGCAGGCTGAGACCCTCGCAGCGGCCGCAGCCCACCCAGGAGGGCTCGGGAGCAGTGGGACACACGCTGTAGTCACCACAGAAGAGGCAAGCACCGCACAGAATTAAACTATCTCTTAATTACAGTCATTAATGAGCATGGAGGCAGCTGGGCTTTGTGGGCAGGCAATCCTGCTGCATCTCCAGGGGAAGGCCAGGACTCGTTCTCAGGGAGCCGGAGCAGGGCAGGGTGCTCTGAAGCAGAGCTGGCTGTGGTGGCACTGGGACACCCTGGGCTCTCGATGCTGCTGGACGCACCTGCGGGATCCCTGCTCAGCGCGTCGGTGCTCCGAAGGGGATGTGGCACTGCACGAGTCCCACCTCTTACCCATGGCCTCCTCCCGCACACCTCTGCCGTGAGCCCACTCCTGCAGCCCTGCGCTGCTGTCCCCGTGCCGCAGCAACCGCTGGCAGAGAACACGGCGAAGGACACGCGCGTGCCTGTGCTGAGGGCAGGATGCACTCTGTCTTGGGGAGTGGCACTTAATCAATCCCATTTCAAAACTCTAATTATATCAACAAAGGCCTCAACACGGCGCGGCTGGCTGAAATTCAGGTCTTGTTTATTTATTTCCACACACTCCAGAGAAGTTTCTCCCCTTTGTCCTTTCATACTTCGCTGAAAGAAGTGAGGTTCAGGAGGAGTGGCACTGACGGGGCTGTGCTGTGCCGGGCAGAGGGTGCTGGGGTGGGGAGGGCGGCTGGACTGCTGGGCTGGGGGAGCAGCAGTGGGCTCTGGGGGTGTGTGGGAGAGCGGAGACTCCCTGGGGTGCTCCAAGCCAAAAATGCAAAGTGGGGGGCTTACAGGTCAGCGGTAGAAAGAATTGCCAGAGCTCTTGTGAGCGTGCACACACGCGCAGGGGTGTTCCTGTGCAAGCGCCTGCTGCCGTGTCAGTGTGTGTGTCGCCTCCCTGTGCACCCGCATGAGCAAAAGCTGGTCTCCAGGGAGGCCACTGGCTTTTGGCCGCCAGCCCTCGGTGGAAGGGGACTGGCCTGTGCCGGTCAGGCGGGTGACACTGCCGCCATCAGCACCGTGCTCTGCCCCCACCTGCCCCCAGACACGAGCTGCACTGGCTTCTGCCACTGCCAGAGCATGAACAACACCCCCTTGGTGAGGGCACGGGAGGCCCAGTCCCTGCTCAGTTCCAGCCTGCTGCTGTCGGCTGCCCACTCTGTCCATCTCCCCAGTCTTTTGTTAAGAGCCAGTGGATACAAATAGCTGGTTTCCATATGCACAGCAGCATCTGTTACTGCCAGGGAGATTTGCATTGCTAAATGTAAATTGGGTGTTATATCATTTATCATAAATGGGAGGGTGGAGGGGGGCGCTGAGGGGAGGCAGCAAACATCAGTGAAGTTGTCATAACAAATCACAGGACTCATCGTTCGCCCTGGCAGGAAGGTGCGGAGCACTCTGTGAAGGATCCGCATGTGGCAGGAAGGGACTGGCCCCTTGGACAGAGAGAGACAACAAGGCACGAATGCGCTCTGGGGTGCATCAGCATGTGGGGAGCTCAGGCAGCTAAAGCTCGTCATTGCTCCAGTGATTGGGACTCGCTATGGGAGAGGCTGGGAGGGGCAGGGGCTCAGGACCTGGTCCTCAGCCTCCCTCTCCCAGCTTGCAGTGTCCCTGGGCCGGGATCCCCATCCTGTCCCGCCCCGTCCCTCCCAGCCCTGCTGCAGACGCCTCCCTTGCGTCTCCTGCCCAGCCTTCGTCCTCCGACGGCACTCGGGGACCTGCCATCGCAGCCGGACCTTCCTCACATCCTCGCCATGAAGGGCCCCCTTCTCGGACCCATGTTCTCCCGGCACGTCAAGCGGCACCCCGGAGTGAGTCCCCTACACCCTCTCTCTCCAGGGCCACCCCCCTGGTTCCTCTCCATCCTTCTGCGTCCCTCTGCCCCTCTCCAATTCCCAGGGACATCCCGCAGCCTCCGTCCCTCCTTCCCACCCTCCCCATTCCTCCTGCCCTCCTCTGCCCTTTGTGCTCTTTGCGAGCTCCCTCTTCCACTCCTCAAACCCCTTCCCAGCCTCCTGGTCCAGCTGCTCTGCCCTCCCCGTGCCCTCCCAGCCTGTCCCTTCTCTCCAGCTTCCCCTTCACACCGTCCTCCTGGCTCTCACAGCATCCTCCAGGTAAGCCGGGGGATCCTGGCGGTCCCCAGCCCTCCTTCACCAAGGAGAGGTGGGACCACCCTGCTGACCCACTCCCTCCATCCAGTGCTGCCGAGGGGCCAGGGCTCCTTCGCTGAGCCGGGCTGGGCTTTGAGCACATCGACCCTTACTTACCCTGACAGACACGCCTGTGGCAGCTGGTGCAGAGTGCAGGGTGCTGCTCCGTGTCCTCTCCCCATGCTACAGCCTGCTCCGGGGGCATCTTGGAGGGTGGGAGAGTGGAAATCAAGCCCTCTCCCCACTCGCCCTGGCAGCCCCGGGTTTGAAGTGCCAAGTCCCATCCTTCCAGCCCTGATCTGTCCCTGTCCCCTGCCATCAAAATTTCAAGCTGATGGTTTTGTGTACAAAGATGCTTAAACCCTCATCAACTACAGACCCCCGAGGCAGCGGCAGCCGGGCCAGTGCCCCCGCCTTGCCAGGACGGGCCTCTTGCTGCCGGGCTGGGTCCCCTCCTGCAGCAGAGACCTGGCTCTTGTCAGAAGGTCTCCAGCCCCTGTCCCATCCCCATCCCTGTCCTCATCCCTGCTGCCTAGTGCCCTTCCTGGAGACCTGGCAGTAGCTGGTGGCCTGGGGAGGGTTTACGAGCTGCAGGCGCCGGGCTGAAAGTCACGTAAGCTGTTGGCAGTTGGGTTTGGGGCGGGTAGAGCAGCCAGGCTGGAAAGGATGATGAGCCATGGCTGCGTGTCCGACGCCTGGCTCGCCGGCACGCTGGGGCAGGGGAGGGGAGACCAGGGCTGGAGCAGGAGGCACTTCCAGGGGAAGGCAAGTGCCTGCGCGCTGCCAGCACCGCGGGCACAGGCAGCCAGCATGCCTGGGTGCTTTTCCCATCCTTGGAGAGAGCGGATGATGGACAGCACAGGCCAGGGCTCCTGCGCTATCTTCACTGATGTGTGTTTCTGTGTGGAGAATGGGGAGATTTGGGTCTTTTCTGTTCATGACTGTGTATGACCTGGGGGGCACAGAGAGGCCTCCAGACAGTACGTGTAAAGGCGGGTTGGTCCTGGGTGCCAGCACTGAAGTGCCTGGCATGCGCCCAGTGCCGTTAAGGGGGATTACTGGTGGCAGAGGTTGCTGGGGCAATTTTTGACATGTCATCCATTACACGTGATCAGCTGCAGCTCGTGCTGGTCAGGTACATCAGCACTTTCACCTGGCAATAGACTCTCCCACCACAGCATGCCCGGCTGCCTGCCCGCCTGGCAGTGATTAATGTCCCAGGCACGCCGGTGGAGCACTGGGGTGGTGAAGCGCAGGAGGACGCAAACCTGCCTGGCGCATCAGTCCAAGGGCTGCACAGCTCAACAGGTGCCTTTTGGGCACTGGGCAGAGCCTGGCACTGTGTCCCACCATCCTCTTGCCTCGGCACGTGGTCCTGCCGCTGGAGGGGAAGCTGGCTTGAGGCACTCATCCTACCTGGTCCAGGCACGGGGCACCTGCCTCACCCAGCAACTGCACATGTGTGTTTTCTCCTTCCTATTTCTGTAGCCGCAGCGGTAGGAATGGGACCGGATCCCCACTCCAGCAGAGCTGGCGCTGGCTCACTGCTGGGTCACTTGGAAGTGCTGGGTGGTGGCTGGGGCTGCAGCCAGCCTGCGGCAGGGACCGGCTGTGCCTGGCCAGGGGGCTCGGCCCCACTGCTGGCAGAGACGGGGTCCTGGGGAGCAGGATGACATCTGCCTCGCTCCAACAGGTCCCCACCATCAGGGTTAAAGGGCAAACGCTGCACGTACACGAGCAGCATTTTAATTCTCCATATGCTTAAGGTCAATCTCTCAGCACATCTTGTTTATTTCTGTGTGTGTCTCAGGAGGGATCGGGCCCTGCTGCCTGCACCTGCAGCTCTGGAGACCCTTGCCTGCTGCATGAGCAGTCCCCCAGCTCCCCCTTACCCTTAATTCTTCCCAGGCATTAATTACCCAGAAGGTGTCAGCAGCAGATGGTGAGATGAACCCGTCGCCCCGAATCTCCTCCAACAGACACCGCAATTCCCGGCACTGTGGAGTTCGTCTTGATTAGCCGGCGCAGTTGGGTAGCGGCTACTGCCAGATCCTCTTGGCACCCAGCCGCACACGGCGCAAAAGATCATTATCTGCTGATGCCTCCGACCTCCCGACTTGGCGCTGGCATCTGCCGGGCATTTGATCACCCGGCGCAGACGCAGAGCGCTGCTTGGCTTGGGCACGGGCGCTGCTGGGCTGTGCTGGGGGCACTGGGAGAGGATGGGGGGGGGCTCTAGCTGGGCACTGATGGCTGGGCAGGGAGCACTTGGGAGGGGGACACATCTGGCTGCCTGCGTGTCGACCACCTCCCCATGCAGGTCATGGAGGTGCTTGGCAGAGAGCAGAGAGGTTTGGACAGGCCCTTTCCTTCATGTTTTAGAGTCATGTCTCCCCCGGTCTCATCCAAGTGGGGAAACTGAGTCACCATGCGGTGGGTGGTCGGGTGGGGGTTCGGAGACACTTGCTAAGAGCTCAAGCTGCCAAGCAGAACTACAAATATAACCGAGGCGCTCAGGTGCTGGTAACGCAAACTGCGCGGCGCGCATGGCACTCGCAGCTCCACCGGCCCCCGCTCCCTGCTCGCGCTAATGGGCACTGCGCGGCGCCGGCCATGTTTGCCTTCCCAGGGGCGCAGGTTGGAGGGAGGTTCATTACGCTCAGACAGTCTTCCCTGGTGCAGGGGCCGCAGCAATTTGGGGGAGGTCAAAGCAGCCTCGTCTCGGCTCCAATTGAGGCCACGTCCCCCTGGGCACTGGGGGATTGGCAGCGCGAGTGGAGGGGGGGAGCGGAGATGAGAAGATGGAGCTGGTTGCCCTGCAAAGGCTCGATGAAAGCCCCTGTGTGCACAGAGCGGGGCAAAGGGACCTCCCGCCCACTGCGGGGCTGAGGCAGCTCCGGGGGGGGGAGGGGAGGGGGGTGTGTGTGCTGAGCACCCCCCCCCATGCTGTGCTGTCACCGCGTCCCCAGGACCTGCTCGGGACCCAGCTGCTCGGCCACCCACGTGATGCCTGGCCCCAGTGTGTCCCAGTCCATCTCTGCTGCAGGCACAGGGGAAGATGAACTGAACCCTCTTCATCTCATGCTTCACCAGGAGATGGTGTGGAAGGGGTGAAGGGCCTGGCAGGGGGGGCAGCTGCAGGGGGACAGAGAGACTGCCCGAGCAGGGCAGTGGGGCTCCCAAACCCTGCCCAGGCTCGAGTCTCTCGAGGAGGAAACGTTAGCCAGGGCTCAGCAGCTGACTGGGGGCACCACACACGCCAAGAACGGGGCCCCTGGGCCCTCACCCGTGGCCACACCAGGCAGTGCCAGCACCGGGCATCAGCAGGTGGAGGGGAAGTGATTTTTCATTCCAAATCCAATTCCTCTCCAACACGAGCCGATTTTTCTCTCCCTCTTTTAATTCAGTCACTCAAGCTGACAGCTACACTGTGTACTGCAGCCCAGCTACAGGATTGCTCTGCCATATTTCCCCTGTAAATCTCCCAGTGTGTCAGCTCTCCCTTTCACTCTCCAGTCGGCCTGATAAATATTCATTTTATTGGGGTATTTTTCATTTCTCTCTCTCTCTCTCTCTCTCTGCAGCTCATTCCCCTCATTGGCTTCATCAGTGTGGGCCTGGGCAGCGCTGTCCTGTACTTGCTGAGGCTGGCCCTGTACAGCCCGGACGTCAGGTACGGGCGGGGTGGCCCCGGGCCCTCCCTGGCACTTGCCCCGCGCCCCCCGGGGGCTGAGGGGCGGACGCCCCCCGGGTGGGGGTGGGCGCTGGGGTGCACAAGGCGCCTGAACACACTCTGACACCTTCATGGCAAGGGGGGGCAAACCCGGGTGCTGTGGTGCCCAGAGGGGGTGAGGGAAGCGGGGGCCCCATCCGCCTTCTCCATGCTCAGGGGTGGGGGGGACGAGGGCCCCCTCAACCTGCTGCTCTGGGCCCTGCACCAGCTGCTGTGAACCCAGCAGCGGGTGGGAGAGAACCGCAGTGAGGTTACGGGGACGGCGGAGGGAGCGGGATGGAGGGTGGATGACGAGGCAGATAAAAGCAGTATGTGACTGACGAGAGAGGGAAAGACTGTGGGGAGGGAGATTGACAGAGGAATGGGAAACCAGTGGGATGGAAGGTTGAAGAAGGAATGGGGAGAGAGGAAGAGTGGGAGGGATGGACAGACATAAAAACAGTGTGCAAGGATGAATGGAGAGGGAGAGAAGGGAGAGGGAGAGAAGGTGTGAGGCTGGATTGATGAGGAGCAGAGGGCGGATGGATTGGCACAGGACAGACAGGAACGCTGTGGCGCATGAGGCTGTTTTTTCTTTTTCCCTTGTAGCTCAGTGGCCCACGGTCCCTGCAGCCCCACGCTGTCTAATGCCTATCTAATATTTGTTTGCTCCCGGTAAAACGCTCATTGATTTAATTTGACGCCAGCTGCCCAGGGTACTTAGCTCAGCAATTAGCAGATCCAGGCACCTTGTCTTTGATGGTGGAAGCGCAGGGGTGTGCTGTGCATGTGTGTGTGTGGGGGGGATAAAACAACAGCAGAATCCCCACAGCACATTAATGCTATTAAACAGCTCCAGGGGTCTGCATTTACAGCACAGCCCCCCCTCCAGCCCCCAACGTGCACGCACACACACACACTGGCGCGTCTTCCCAGATGGAAAATGCTGCTCTTGGCCAACACCAGCAGATTGCAGGGGAACCGGAGAGGGGGAGCCATGAGCCGCTCTCCAGGGACCCATCCCACGGCTTTGCTGGCCTTCCACAACCTCTCCCGGGGCCGGATGGGACGGCTCTGCTCCGGGAAGGGTTCACCCGACCAGCACCAGCCCCCGTGCCGCCGCCTCGCACACTCACCAGCACTGCGTGCTCCGGGGGGCTGCCCGGGGCTGCCCACGGGGCCCCCCACGGCAGGAGGGCACCAGCCTCCCCGCCGAACTGGGAGCAAAGGCCCCGGGCTTGCAGGGGGCTGGGGAGGCCTTTGGGAGAGGGAAGGGGGGCAGAGCAGGCGAGGCCAGAGGGCAGCCTGTCCCGGGGGGGGCGCGGCGGGGCTGTGTGTGCAGAGGAGCGGGCTGGGGGAGCAGGGGGGGCAGGCAGACGTGCACCGCTGCACACACGACCGACAACGCGGCTCGTGGCTGGCCCCGCGCGGGGCGGCAGCCAGGTTGTGGTTTGGGTGAGTCCGGCCATGGCCCTGGCACAAGCCTGGGCAGGGATGCTCCAGCCTAGCCCCCCCACCCCGCTCCTCAGCCCAGGGGGCTTGGAGGGACCCGGTCAGAGCCTCCCAGCCTGCCCCCCCCCCCCAGCAGAACAGGGGAGCGCAGTTATGGCAGCATCTGGGATTATTTCTGCAGAAAGGGCTGGGGGCATCCACAGGGGTAAGATTGGGGGGGAGGGGGGGGGCTGTCTCCCCCACCTTCCTTACAGGTGCTGATGGCCCCATCACCCCTTGCAGCTGGGATCGAAAAAATAATCCTGAACCCTGGAATAAGCTGAGCCCCACGGACCAGTATAAAGTGAGCACTGGGTGAACCAGGGGCCTGGCACACTCTGGGGTGGGGGAACGGCCACGTTTAGGGCAAGACATGGCGTTTTCCTGGGGGAAAGGGGAGAGGTGGCATCCGCCCCGGGACAGAGGTGCATGAGCCCTCCAGCTCCTTGTGTTCAGGTTTGGGGAGGGGAGCGCTGTACCCCCACCCACAGTGACGGCCACAGGGGACACAATCCCCTCTCATGTCCCTCCCTTCTCCAGTTTCTGGCAGTTTCCACCGACTACAAGAGCCTCAAGAAAGATCGTCCCAGTTTCTGAGCTGACCCCAGGATGTGCTGGGGCAGGGGAGCGCACACCCACCCCCCAGCAGCACCGCCATGGCCCCCACCAGCCCCCCCCGGCTCTCGCCTGTCCCCCAGCTCTGCAACAGTCACTGCGCACACAGGTCCAGCCGCTTCCCCAGCACCCCCGAGCCCCGGGGCCGTGCCCCCTGCCATAAACCACATCGCTCTGGAGGAACACGCCCGCTGAGGCCAGTGCCCTCCGCCTGGCACAGGCTTTGGCACCGTCTCACCTACATGAAACGCAAAGGACAGTAATAAATTACTGGGGGCAGGGAAGCAGTGACGTAGATGATGTGTGCGGTTCCCAAGCCCATAAACAGCCGCCCCCCCCCCCGTGAAGGCTGGGGTGGGGGCTCCGGTCCCACTGGAAGCAGCAGTTCACGGCCCCCAGGCACGGCGTTTCCTCTCTCCCACGCTCCAGGGCCCCGGGGAATGCCCAGGGTCCCAACCCAGCCCCTCCAAGGGGGAAGGAGCAGGTGGGGGGGCCACACAAACACACACGCACAGGGGTGCATGCGCGCGTCCTGCACCCATGCTCAGCTCCTGCTGCTCCAGGGCTACGTGCCACGGGGCAGCGGCCTGGCTGGAGGCTGAGGCATCCCGCCTGCCCCTGTTTGGTTTGGCCAAGGCCATAGCAGGGAACTCGCGGCCACAAAATCCGGAGCAGATGACCCAGGACAAGGGGACGCGCCAGGGAACAGGCCTGGCAGGGGCGCTGGGGGGTCACCCCACAGGAGCAGGGCAGCAGGGAGGGCAGCCTGGGCCACAGCCCCCCACTGTACCCATCCTATTCCAGGGTTCAGCATGACCCCCCCGCTTCTCCCCCACCCTCAGAGCAGCCGAGTGAAGCAGCAGGGAGGAGGAGAAGTGGTGGGGACACTGAGGCACAACAGCGGTCAGCAAGGCCCAGGAGTCTGTGCCCCAGACCCACCACAGCACCCTGCCACGGTCTGAGGGGCGCCAGGGCCCTGTCCCCCACGACGTCTCATCACCAATCTCTCCTTCCCCAGCTCAGCACCCACACACCTCTGAGCTGGCAGGCTTTGCCCCCACTTTTATTAGCAATGCTCCCCCTCATAGAAAAGTGCAATACTTGCTTGGACAGAGGGGACAAGGCTGGAGCAAGGACTGGTCCCTGCCCCCAGCGGGTCAAGGGGGGGATCTCTGTACCCCAACACTGAGAGCAGGGGTGGGTCACCCCCACCCGAAAGGTGCTGGTGGGTATGGAGGAGAGTAGGGAAGGGAATGCAGAGGGTGGTTTTAAGCCTCCCCTCAGCCCAGGTAGCCCTGGCCTGGCAGGAGGGGCGAGAGCCCCTGCTCAGTGGTCACTGAAGCCGGGCATGGGGAAGGCACGAGCAAAGGTCTCCACGCGCTGGCGCAGGTCAGCCAAGCGCTGCTGGGTCTCCGTGTCCTGCAGCAAGAAAGTCTTGAACTCCTGGAGCTTGCCTGGGGGTGCACAGGGAGCCAGTGAGAAGGGCGGGGGGTGTTACAGCAGCCCTGTCCCTGCCCAGGCAAGGGGGGAGGCTGCCAGTAGCCAGAGAGGTGCTGACTGGCACCCAGGAGGGGGGGAGACGGGAGTCCCCCTCACTCACTGGTTTTGCTTTTGACATCCAGGGCCAGTGCGATGCCCTCGTCGATGAAAGCCACAACTTTCTGGAAATCCTCCTCGCAGAAGTGGCGGGAGGTCAGCGCGGGGGCACCTGAGGGACAGAGCCCATCAGGGCCGGGAGCTGCTGGGGGGCACCCTCTGCACAAGCCAATCCCACCAAGGGGGTCCCCAAGTCCCAGCCCCCGTGGGGACCTGTGCCCCTCTCCGAGACAGAAACCGGCTCCAAATTCCCAGGCGATGTCCTCAGAGAGGGACGGAACAGAGCGGGGATGCTCCAGTGTGAAAGCCTGGGCATCCCTGCCCAGGGGAGGGGCTGGGTGGAGGCAGGAAGACCCCCCCGAGCAGGGCCCGTCCCTCACCCAGGCGCAGCCCCCCTGGTGTCAGCGCGCTCTTGTCCCCCGGGCAAGTGTTCTTGTTGGCAGTGATGGAGACGAGCTCCAGCACCCGCTCAGCCCGCGCCCCATCGATGCCCTTGGGCCGCAGGTCCACCAGCACCAGGTGGTTGTCGGTGCCGCCTGGGGAGGAAGGGAGAGGGGTGAGGAGCGCCAGCCCCGAGCACCCTAGCCACCCCCCTCCTCACTGCCACGTCCCCGTGCTGCAGCGCTGCCCCTGTTCCCCCTCGCAGCCCCCCTCTGCCCCCCAACCCGCCCACGCTCGCCCCTGCTGCCTCGGGGTGCTGAGACCGGGCAGTGCCACTGTCCCCTGCCACCTCGCCCCTCCTCGTCCTGGGCAGGGAGGGAGGGGTTACCTGACACCAGGGTGTACCCGCGTTGCAGCAGGGCCTGCGCCATGGCTTTGGCGTTCTTCAGCACCTGCTGGCAGTACTGGCGGAAAGCCGGCGAGCTGGCCTGGGAGAGGAGGCCGTGTCAGCGTGGGGCCTGGGCCGCCCGCAGCCCCGAGCCTGCCGCCCTGGCACAGACCTGTTTGAGGGCCACAGCCACAGCAGCAATGGCGTGGTTGTGGGGCCCCCCTTGCAGGGAGGGGAAGACAGCGAAGTTGATCCTGTCTTCCAGGTCATAGAGCGTCTCCTTGCCCGTCTTCTTGTCCACGGAGCGCACGCCCTTGCGGTAGAAGATCAGTCCCGACCTGGCAGCGAGAGTGAGCTGGTACCGCTCCTCCCGCCCGCCTGCCACTCTCCCCACGCCACGGGAGGTGCCGACACGGCGGCCGCCATCCCACGGGTCCTTCCCTGGCCCCCGCCAGAGCACAAAACACCACCTCAGCCTCATGTGCCCCAGCCGTGCCACGGGCGGACCCTCACCCTCACGGGGGAGGGGGTGGCAGGACGCAGCCTCACCTGGCGCCGCGCAGGGTCTTGTGTGTGGTGCTGGTGACCAGGTCGGCATGCTCGAAGGGCGAGGGGATGACCTTGGCTGCCACCAGCCCACTGATGTGCGCCATGTCTGCCAGCAGGTACGCCTTCACCTCCTCGCACACCTGGGGACATGGGACTCGCGGGCTGCCCATCCCCGTGGCCACGAGGGGTGCGACCACCCTCGAGCTGCCACAGGCGCCAGAGCTCCCATCATCTGTCACCTGGGACGGAGCCCGCCGCCACGTACCTTCTTCATGCGAGCGTAGTCAATGAGGCGGGCATACGCGCTGGTGCCGGCGATGACGAGACGAGGACGGAAGAGCCGCGCCGTCACCTCCAGCTGGTCATAGTCAATCAGCCCCGTGGCTGGCTGCGGGGGACAGACAGACAGACAGCTCGCACGTGCACCACCCCTGTCCCCAGCTCAGAGCACAGCACGTCTGGCTGAAGCGCAGGCAGCTCCCGAGCGCCCCACGGCACCGGGGCGCGCTTGGGACGCGGGGAGGGTGGGGCAGGGGGTGGCAGAGCAACTCGGGAGCTGCCCGGACACCCCTGGGATTGACAGCTTGGGCAGCAGACGCCCCCTTCCCCCAGGAACCTGCACCCCTTGGCTCACGTCAAGTTTGTAAGGCATCGACTCAAAGAAGATGGAAGTTGCTGAGATTCTCTTGACGTCCGACATGTACCCATGCGTGAGGCTGGAGGGGAATGCAGAGGTGGGGGATCAGGCTGGGCCCCCCAGCAGGCTCCAGGCAGCCCCACCCCACTACGTACTGTCCCCCGTCGGGCAGGTCGAGCCCCATCAGGCGGTCGTGCGGCTGCAGCAGGGCCGTGTAGGCGGCGAAGTTGGCTGGAGACCCCGAGTAGGGCTGGACGTTGACACCCCAGTGGGCAGGATCCAGGTCAAACGCCTCCAGCGCCCGCTGCTCGCACAGCAGCTCGATCTGGTCCACCACCTCAGCCCCCCCGTAGTACCTGGGGGAGAAGGGAGGTGGTTATGGGGGGCCTTCCCCCTACCTGCGCACAGCAGACCAGGGTGGAGGGGTCGGTCCCTCCCCGAGGCTCCCCTTAACCCTTCCTGCGCCCCAACCCCCAATGCCGTTGGTGCCCTCGCACCCCCTGAGGAGCCTGCCCCCCGCCCCTACCTCTTGCCAGGGTACCCCTCCGAGTACTTGTTGTTGAGGCAGGAGCCCAGGGCCTCCAGTGCTGCCCGGCTGCAGAAATTCTGGGGGAAAAAGGGGGTCAGAAACGGGGCAGCAGAGCTCCCACCTGAGCAGGGGTCCCCCAGGACTGCCACCACCCCTCGCCCCGAGCACCCCGCACCCACCTCGGAGGCGATGAGCTCCAGCCCCCGGCACTGCCGATCCTTCTCCTTCTGGACCAGGGTCCACATCTCAGGGTCGCTCTCAGCCAGACTCTCCTGCCCTGTCCAGCCAGGCACGTGCCCGGTGGCAGCTGCCGCGGCGGTGCCGCGCTGTGCCCGCTGGCTGCCAGTGGCCACCCGGCCGCCACATCGTTGCAGGGCCTGCGCAGGAGAGGGGGGGCTGACAGGCTGTGACCCCACGCAGTGGGTGCCGGCCCCCCTACCAGCAGGTGACAGTGCCAGGAGCAAGACACTGGTGTTCTGCCTCCAGCCACCCCCAGGGAGGGCACGTGGGGACCCCCAAGGTCCTCACAATGCACACGGGGACCCCCCAGAAGGTCCCGGTGCCCTGGGCGGGGGCTGGAGCATCTCGCTTCCGCCAAGAGCCAGCGCGGAAGCAGCAGGAAGGGCCGAACCCGCTGCGGGCGCGCAGCACGTGCTTAGCAGAGCTGCACACGCGTGTGCATGTGCGCGAGCGTGCATGTGCGTGAGTGTGTCTGAGCCTGTTTGTCTGTCCGTGCACATCCCCGCGGGCCCCCGCGGGTCACACCGACCCTCCACCGCCCTGCCGGCCCCCCCCGCTGTGCCCGGTGCTGCGGGGGGGTTCGTGTTCGGGTTCTCACCCCCCGCACGCAGCCCCGGGCACAACGGGGGGGGTGGGGGGGGTGTCCCACTGCTCCCCGCGGCGCGCTGAAGAGGCACCGACCCCTCCCGCCGGGTGATGTAACCGCCGCCGCCCCGTTGCATCACCCGCGGGGCCGCGGTCAAGGCCGGTGGCGGCGGCTGCCCCGGCCCCGGGACTTTGGGACGGATGCAAAGTCCGCGGTGGCGGGGCCGGGGGGGGGCACTGCCCAGCCCGGGGCGAGGGCGGGACCGGGCACCGCTGCCCCGACACCCACCGGGCAGGAGCGGAGCCCCCCGACTGCAAAGGGGCGGGCGGGGGACCGGGAAAAACGGGCACACAGGGAGCGAACCCCCGCGCACCGGGAACCCCCAACAGGTACCGGGACCCCCCCCGTGCACCAGACCACGCCAGGGACCGGGACCCCTGCGGGCACCGGGACCCCCACAAGCACTGGGACTTCCCCGTTCACCGGGACCCCCCCGGGCATCGGGGACACCTGCGGGCAGCGGCACTGCCCGGGCACCGGGACCCCCCCGGCACCGGGACGCCCCCCCGCCGGGCACCGAGACCCCCTCCCCGGGCACCGGGACCCCCCCAGCTCCGGGACTCACCCTGCCCAGGCGGAGCGGCCACATCGCGCTCCGCGCTCCAGGCGGGTCCCGGCCGGGTCCCGGCCCCGGCCCCGGTCCCTGCCCGGCCCCGCCCCGCCCGGTCCTGCGCGAGCGCTGCCGGGGCGGGGCGGGGCCAAGGGGCTGCCGGCACCGCGGGGCCCGACGGGAAACTGGAGGTCCAGCACCCCTCCCCCCCTTCCCCGCGCTGGGGTACCCCCATCCCTGTCCCCCCCGTCCCTCCACCCCGGGGGCAGCGGGAGGACCGTGGGCTCCGCCGCGGCGGTATGAGATCAGCACACTCTACCACTTCTCCTTTTTTTTTCCTTCCCCAATGTTTTTCTTTATTTTCCACTTTTTTTCCATTTTAATTTTCTTAAAAAAATATGAAGAAGTCCCTGCCCGGAGCCAGGGTGGGGCAGCCCGCAGCGAGGGCCGGGCGGGCGGGGGGACGGGGACCCCCGGGCGCTTCTTCACGGCGGGGCGGCGGGTGGCGGCGGATCTGGGCAGGGTCCTCCGCGGCGGGGGGCGCGCCGTGGGGCACCCGGGCTTGGTTCGGAGCCCCAAAGCCGCCGCAGCCTGGGCGGCCGGGGGGGGACACGGCTCCAGATACCTGGAGAGGTGCCCTGGCACATGCAGAGGCCGGTGTGCGCACACGTGTCCTGTCCGCATATGCTGCTCATCTCCCGCGGCTGCAGACAGACAAACCCCCCCCCGCAAACAGGGTGAAGCCCGAGCTCCGCATCCTCGGCTCCGCACCCCCCGCCCCTGCCCACCCCAGAGCTGACACGTGCCCAGCTGATGCCATCGCATGCGGCTCTACCCCCCCGACTCGCCCACAGGCTGCCGGGGACCCCAGCCCAGACCCCGGCGTGTGGTGGGGGGCCCGTGCCCGTGCCTGCACCCCCGGCCCAGCGGCGGGGATGGGAGCGCAGCGGGCGGTGGGGCTGGGACCCCTGTGCCGGTTGTGCCCCGAGGGTGCTGGCCCTGGCCCTGTGCCCCACGGCGGTGCTGCAGGGATGAAGGTGGGGGCCGGTGCGGGGGCGATGGGGGGCACTGTGCAGCCAGGACAGGGTGCAGGAGCCCCTGGCCCCCATCTGCCTCCAGCTCCAGCACCAGCCGCCCCTTCCCACGGCCGTCAGCCAAAGTAGGGGTTGTCGTGCTGGAAGTTGTAGTCAGGGCAGACCTTCTGGACCAGCTTGTAGTCGATGCTGAGGAAGGAGATGAAGATGCAGATGACCTTGAAGGGCTTGGCGCAGAGCCAGGCAGCATGGCTCTGCGTGTGCTCGGTGAAGCACACCTTGGAGGGGTCGTACAGACAGGGCTTGTTCTTCCGCGCCCGGTTGGTCTTCTCATACTCCACGTGGCAGTTGAGGGCCTTGGCCGGGCGGCCCTCGGGCAGGGTGCTCTGCTGGGGGGGTGGCAGGGGGAGCGGCGGGGGGGCTGGCACCAGCACCTCGAAGCCCACCGCCTTGGAGGGGGGCACAATGCTGACCGAGACGTTGCCCAGGCTGGAGGAGTTGTGGCGGAAGTAGACACTGAAGGTCCCGTTGATGTGGTCGACAATCTTCCCCGTCACCAGGAGGCTGAACTTCAGCGTCTTGATGTTGAAGTAGAAGTCACCCCAGCCGAAGATCTTCTTGGTGCGGCCGGACTTGAGCGAGGGCTTGCGCCGGGTGCGGGGGCTCGGCAGCTCCCCAGCCGTCTGGTTCTTCTGCCAGTCCCAGGGGCTCTGCACAGAGGGCATCCCTGCGCCCTGGGGGGGCTCAGCTGGAATCAGCCGCCCAGGGTTGAGCACTGGGGGCTTCAGGGAGCCATACGGGACATCCTTGAGGAGGCCGGAGGTGCCCAGCTCCAGGTACCCCAGGGTCTTGGCGATGTGGCCCCCCGCACACACCGTCTGGGGGAAAGAGGGCAGAGACTGCATGAGCTGTGCCTGCCACCCCCTCGCTCATCCTCCTGCCTGTCCCCATGCACCCTTCTGTGTCCGCGTACCCCCCCTGCACCCCTTCTGTGGCCATGCACCCTTCGGCACCGTGTCCCCAGCCCTCCCGGAGCCAAGCAAAGCTGCACTCTGCCCATGCCACCCCCGAGCCTGCTCAGCCTCGCACAGGCCTGTCCCAGACACACCCCAGCAGCTGACGCCGCTTCTCCAGCATCACCCCAGTGCCTGAGGCAGGACGAAGCAGGATGCCAGACCACTCATAACTGGCTGCCCCACCACAGCTGAGGCCTATTAAAATGCGTGGAGGTGGCGGGCAGCAACTTGCACAGAGACGGGGAGGCATCAGAGCCCCGCACTGCCTGCCAGGGAAGCCTAATTGCATTACCCAGCGCCTCTGATCTGCCGCTGAAATTACAGAGACCCCCGCCAGGCTGCACGGCAGCCGCTCCGCCCTCCGTGATAATTGCACTGGGCGGACACGGCTGAAGAGTGGGGTGCACTGTGTGCGGGGGTGGCACTGTGTGCGGGGGGCACACGAGGAATGAGAAAGGGGACCCCTCGCTTTGCGCGGGGGTGGGGCCTGGGTTCATTTTCTGCATCCTGACGAGGGAGGGAATTTGCAGCAAAAGCAGAACAGACAGGCAGCGGAGGGGAGGAAACGCCAGCCAGCTGCAAGGCCTCTGCACTGGCACAGGGACACCCCCTCGTCCAGCCCAGGGCCAGGGGCCCTTTGCAAGGGCTCTCACAGCGTGGGGAGAGGCAGCTCCTCTCCTGGTGGGGCAAACCAGGGCAGGGATGCGATCGAGACCAGCTGCCTGGTCTCTCCAACATCGGTGAGCCGCCAGCCCAGTTAAGGAGGCGCCAACAGGCACTGGCACACCAGGACCCCAGAGGTGCAGTCAGTGCTGGGGTGTCACGTGGCAGCTCCCAGCCATGCCAGTCGTGAAAGGAACCCCCCACACCGAGGGGGCTGGGATGCCCTGGATGGGACTCCCCCCCACCCCTGACAGGCACCAGCTGGGATGGGACTGGTGGCCCCTTCCTGGGGTTTGCCCAGGTTCTGCGTGTCCGGCTGCCGGCACCAACATCGCACAGCTCAGTGGTGGTGAGCAGAGCCAGCCGGCACCTTGTCAGCCCTGGGACCCCGGCTCTGACATGTCCCATGTCCCTCTCCCTTGCCTCCCCCCCTGCTTCCCCGTCCCTCAGCCTGGCTGCTGCTGGCTCCACACCCCGGTGCCCCTGCCTGCCCTGCCAGCTGCTCCCGGTGTGCAGGATGCTGCTCCGGCGCCCCGGCCTCGTCAATCACTGTCGCCCGTGAGCTGGCAGGTGCTCGGGCTGCTCTGGCAGTTTTTGCTCTAGACAACCTGTTTCCCGAGGGGGATGCGGGGAGGAGGGGAGCAGGGAAGGAGGGCAGCGAGCAGAAGCACCAGCTGGAAGGGCCTGGGGGGAGCGGGGGGACTGTGCTCCCATAGGAAACTGAGGCACGCCTCGGCACTGAATGCGGCCAGCGGGGCTGGAGGGAGGGCAGAGGTGCCGGGGACGGCTCCTACCTGCCCTTGCTGGGGTCTCAGACTGGCACCAGCCCCCCTGCAGCACCGTCAGAACAGTCCATGCTGCTTCCCCCTCGGAGTGCAGTGTCCTCATGACCCCCATCAGGGAGGGGTGACACCCCGCAGCCCTCCTCCGCGGCCAGGCCGCTCTGTGTGCGGGGACGAGTCTCTGCTGGGCACCCACCAGGGCTGGAGCAGCACCTCGGCCGTCCTGCTCCGCGCTGGGGGGGGGTCTGCTGCCTTATCCCCGCTCTGCATGTGCCAGGCTGAGCCATAAATCTGCTCCGGCCTGTGCAGAGGAGGCAGCGCGGGCAGGAGCGAGCAGGAGCAGGCAGGAGCGGGCATCCCTGCCTGCTGCTGCCGGCACTGGCCACTCTGGGCGGGCTCTGCCTCTGCCCAAGGAACTGGCCAGTCCAGGCAGGGCTGCCTGTCCCGGGCCTGTGGGCAGGGGAGGAGGATTTATGGGGTCTCAGTCCAGCCCGGGGAGGGGGCACAGGGGCTGTGCAGTGCGAAGCTGCGGCTGAGCACCCCCGCAGCCCCCCGCTCCGGTCTGGCCGTCCCCCGGCTCCCTCCCGTCTCTCTTTGAGCACGGCGGCTGCCTTCGCCCTTATCTATATTTCAACGCAGCTTCAAAGCCGGGTGCCTTCACCAGGCAGAGAGGGAGCAAGCGCGGCAGGACCGCGAGATGGAGAGATAAATGGGGGAGGGGGAGAAGGGCAGCCCCCCAGCACCCCCCCTCCAGCCAGGAGACCGGCGTTTTGCAGGGGGTGGGGTGCGGACGGTGGCCCCAGCGACACAGGCACTTGCCCTCCACCCTGGCTGCGCTCCATCATCAACCCCTCGTGCATATTCACAAGCCAGGGAGCCCCCGTGACCCACCGTGGGGGCAGTGGGAGACAGGCGGGTGAGGGGCACTGGTCACCCTGCAGCTGGGGCGGGGGTAGCCCCCCAAACCCACCTGCACCCACGGAGCGGGGCCAGGGAGCAGCATGGAGGCTGCAGCCCACGGGAGAACACACACACAAGCCCCCACCAGCCCGGGAACGACTTCTGGGGGCTTCTCAGCTCTGTGCTGGCTTCCCACCTCAGCTGGGGCTGCAGGCCAGGACAACTGGGTCCCCCAGCAGGGCTACATGAGCCACATGGGCCTCCTCCCCCTGCCTCAGTTTCCCCCAACTCACCCCCCTTCCATGATCCCCTGCTAGCAGTGAGGGGGATCCAGAGGAGATGGGGATGTGATGGGAACGGGGCTGTGATGGGGAACTGATGGAGACAGAGGCAGCAGGGACAGGGCAGTTCCAGGGACGGGCACGCACTGGTGAAGGAGGTACTGGCACCAGGTCTCTCCATGACCGAGGCCTGTGGGTCCCCAGGCCAGGCCAGTGGGGCACGGGCAGGGCACTCCCACGGGAGAGAGGCCCCTGTCCCTGTGTGGGGAGAGGTGCCCCCCAGCCCCTCAGGGCGAGGGGCCGGGCTGGCAGCCTTCCCCCACTCGCAGGTCCCTCCCCAGGAGCTGCTGGGGAGCGGGGGATGAAAGGGAATTGCAGAGCAGGGCAGCGACTGCCAGCGCAGCCGGGGCTATTGATTGCGGCGGCTGGACCACGGGCAGCGCGGGGGCATGCGGGAGACCCTCACCACCGCAGCCCCTGCTGCAGCCCCAGGATGGCTTCCCCTGCCCGGCTGGGGGTCTTGGGGCCTGTGGGCAAGGGGCACAGTGGAGCAGGGCCCTGGCAAATGCCGAGGGGAGCCAAGGTCACCCCCCTGCACCCTGCCAGCACTGTCAGCATTCAGGGCAGGTCCCACTCACACCTCGCGTTAAATATTAATGTTTCTGCTTGTGAGTGATCGGGGTGCAGCACGCACACACGTGCACGTGAATGTCTCAGACACGCTTCATGGGCGCACATGGGGGTCCCAGAGCCTCCCGACCCTGCACGGGTGTGTGCAGAGTCCCCACCCTCCGTGGCTGCACCAGCACAGTCCCCCATGCCAGAGGCGACCGTGCCCTGGCCCTGCGGCGCTCCGGGCTCCGCCGTGATGCACCAGTCGTGTGTCTGGTATGCTTGTTTTTTACTGTTACACATGCATGCGCTGCTACATCCACGCATTACTCCAAGACAACAATATATGGTTTTGCTGCTCTCAAGACCCTTGTACACTTTTTTTGTGCGCATGTGGAGCCGTGCAGGGCTGCCAGGCGTCTGCAGGCACCCGCGTGTCGCTCCACATGTCCACAAGCAGCAGGCAAGGATGCAGGAAGGGCTGCGGGTGGCTGTGGAGGGACTGGGAAGGCTCTCGGTGCCGGCATCAATTTGGCTTGTCAGGACCAGCAGTGATGGCTACTCACATCCCATTTGCTGGCAGGGCCAAGCGCCGTCAGCTGCTCCCCCGAGACCCACGGTCACCTTGGCAGAGGTGAGCAGATCAGCGCGGAGAGGGACAGGGTGGACTGGCTGCCCTGGTGCAGGCTGTGATGAGCTCCCAGCACCCCGAGAACAGGCTGAGGCTGATGGGGTACCACCTCAAGGCTAAACAGCCCCTGCCTGCGCTGGGAGCAGAGCACGTGCCACAACCCTCCCCAAAAGCCTCGTTCCTGCAGCCAGCCTGCCCCTGCGCCTGGCTCTGAGCCATCCCCCCTCCTTGCTGCGGGCTGAACAGGCGTCGATCTGCTGATTGGGGTCTCCAGCTCTCCCCATGGGCGCAGGGTCAAGCTGGTCTCTTCCCTGTCACCCCGCTGCCTTCGTTAGTGCAAGGAGATTAATTGGAGGTGGTGAGCGACAATCCCCGTGGGCCTGCTCCCCCCCCCCCGGCGCAGCGCAGCCCGGGGCGCTGTGGCATTTCCAAAGGTTAGCAGCAAACAAGGTGCCTCTGACAGCTCCCATTTATCTCGCTGGCGCCGTGCGGGTGCTAATGCGGTGGCAGGGTGACGCGGTGCGGCGGTGGGCTCTGCTGGGCCGCGGGGAGGGACCCGAGCGCATGCCCGAGCACACCGAGGCGTGTGATACACGTCTGAGCGACTGCATGTGGGCGAGAGCACACGGTGAGCTCCGAGTGCGCGTGCTCCCGTGTCTGCGTGAGCTGCGCCCAGACCACCCAGTGCCTGCCCGGCCCAGTGTGCACCTGCAGCAAGTGTGCAGGTGAACGCAGCAAATGAACAAATGCCTGCGGTTCCTTGCGCACACAGGTGCTGCTCTGTGTGCAGCCGAATGCCTTCACGCTTCCCTGCGAGCACGTCTGTGTGCACACGTGCACAATTACACATGCATGTACCAACGGTGCCTCTGCACGTGCCTTTCTGGGGAGCCCCCACTCCTCGGTGTGTCTGTGCACCCCAGGATGACACGTCCCTGTGCTGCCGGTGCACCTGCCCCAGCGCGTGTCAGGGTATGGCCACGCACCCGCCTCTGCCATGGCCACTGCTGCTGCCGCGCTGGGCACAAGCAGCTGCTTGGCTCGGCAGGTGCGGATGGGGCTGGTGAGTGGCAGGCTGCTAATGAAAGTCCCCGTGAGGCAAAAGCACTGTGATGATTCCTTGGTGCCAGGGCAACGACTTAACCTGCTGTTGGGCACATCTGGGCTGGGCCCAGGGAGCTGGTGGGGCCGGGATGAGCCCAGGGGCTGCAGACCAGAAGCGCAGGGCGAGACCCAGCCTGGCTGCCCATCCCTGCCTGGGGAGGCTGCGGCCGAGGGTGCTGCTCTTCCAGCAGCGAGGACTCGAGGGCAGATGGACAGGGACACAGGACAGGGAGCGGGGCAGGTGAGGGGGCCCGGGATGGCAGCAGCGTGCAGCCCGGCAGGGCGATCGGGGAGGGCTGCAGGCAGGCATGGGGTGTCGCAGGCCGGGGCTGCAGGGATGGGGTGCAGGACCGTGTCGGGAGGAGGGGCAGAGGCCCCCATCTCAGCCTCTCAAGGGCAAGAGGAGAAACCCATTTGGCTGTCCCAGCAGTCACCCCTGTGCCCCACTGACTCCTAGCCTGAAGATGGTTGAAAGCCTGTCCCCAGCCCACAGCTCCAGGGTCAGGACACCCGGGGGGGGCAGCTCTGCTCAGTGCTCCCCCCCGACGCTGGCACAGCCAGCACCGGCCCTGCCATGCATGGCACACTGCCCCCCTGCATCTGTGCAGGCAGCAGCCTGCCCCACAGCCTGTCCCCTCCTCATCTTGCAGCCCCCCCTGGCGTCCCTCAGCGCCCTCCTCCTGCCCCCACCCAGCCACGGGCAGCAGCTTCAGCTGCCCCCTCACCCCAGCACCATGGGGCGGGATGGACACGGGGGGGTGAAAGGGCGTCGTGCTCCAGTGGATGCTGAACCTGCCCCAGTCCCAGGCACCAAGGGGTCGAGCGGGTGACAGGTGGGGACACGTCGGGATGTGCTCAGGCACGGCCACCCTGCCACGCCACGGCCGGACAAGTCCTGCCCCGGAGGTGAGCTCAGCCTGACCACCCAAAGGCCTCGTGGTCTCTCCTCAGCCTCTGCCGTGCTGGCGCAGTGGCCCGCACACACCCCGGCACCGTGGTCAGGCACCGGCAGAGCCCCAACACCGGGATGGGCAAACCCAGCACCAGCATGTCCTCAGCAGGGGGAGCCCGGACGCGCTGGCCAAAGTCACCCTGGGGTCATTCTGGTGCCACGGTGCTGCCGGCACCCACCCTGGGCACGCCGGGGTCCCGCTCTGGTGACACCCCTGCCCAAAGCAACGCTCGCGCAAGGGCTGGTGTCACCTCGTGCAGGAGCGTGACCTGCACAGGGCTGGGAGAAACTGGCTCCCTACAGGCGCGTTTGCCTTCACCCCCTAAACAGACACCTCGCTCCTCACAGACGGAAAAAATATGCAAATGCTGAGGCTTTATTAACGCGCTCGGCACGCGCTGGCTAATAAATATTTCATAGCCCGAGTAGGACTTTTTTTTTCCTTCTTCTTTCTTTCGTTTTGGTTCCTTTTCCCTGTCACTCGTTTCCTGCCTTTCTTTTCTCAGCCATTGTTTTATTTATTTATTACTTTTAAGGGTTTCATGGTGAGACAGGAGCTGGTAGGTGGCTGCGGGGGGAGCAGGGAAAAATGTACATCCCCAGTCTCTCCCCCCACGGGTGAAAAAGAAAAGTGCTGTTAAGAGCAAAGGAAAAAATATAATAGAAGGGAGGAGACAGCACCAGGCAAAGGATTCAGGGCTTGTGTGACTCATTGGACTCAAGGAAGAAAAGAGAATGAATGAGAAAATGAGGAGATAAACGGAGCGGGAAGGGGGAGAGGGCTGTGCAGGCGTGTGTGTGCAAGCCAGCGGCGAGGGGGCACGGGGTGGCTGGAGGGACAGGGACACGTGGGCTGGTGGGCTCGGAGGAAATTGAATCCTGCTCACCCAGGCAGCGCGTCGCCAGGCTCCCCCACAGCCAGCCAGAGCCCACCCTGCCCCGAAGGCCCAGCTCTGCTCGGCCGGTGGGACCTGGCACCATGTGGGGACAGGGCAGAAGGGGCTGGGGGTCACTGGGGAGAGGGGTTGCTCCCCTCCCGCGTGCTGCCAGGCCCGCGGCTCCCTCGGCTGAGCCCCCTCGCGCACAGGAACAGGCAGACACGGGCAGCTCACACGGATGGCGTGTGGGGAAACGGAGGCAGAACCGGCAGGGACTAATCTCAGGTCACTCCTGCATCTCCAGCAGCCAGGGGTGCCCAGCCAGGACGCCCCTGTTCCCCCTCCTCAGCCCTTGCAGCTCTGCCTCAGTTTCCTCACCGTGGAGCAGGCTGTGCCCAGGGCTCCCTCGGCCCTTCCGGAGCTGCCTCAGCTCTTCAGCACGCGAGGTCTTTCCTGGGGGTGTAGAGAGCTGGCAGCGTCCCCTGAGCCCCCCCAGACCAGAGGGACCCCAGGCCCTGAGGGACACAGCCCCCCCACCTTCTGCCCAGCTGCCTCTCCTCCCCCTCAGCCTGCCCCCACCCCCTCGCCTCACCATTTCACTTTATTATTGCAATAAATGTAGCCATAAAAGTGGCAGGTATCGGCGTGTGAGGAGATCGCTTCTCCTGAGCTATGGAAATGTAATTTCGAGTGTGCCCGGGAAATTTTATAAGATCGTATCAGGCGGGATCATAAATTGCATTTCCAGCCCCCCCTCCCCCCTGCACCACTGCCACCCCTCTCCGATGAGGCAGGGCTGGTGCGAAGGTCACCACGGAGAGAGGCAAACACGGGGCTGACCCCTCAGTGGGGACCCTGTCCCCTTACCCCCCCTCCAGCTCTGCATCGCAGCCGCTGCCCCCATCTGCCCCCCAGCACATTCCCAGGGCCAGCCGGGGTCTATTCTCCCCGGGAGGGGAAGGAAGGGAGGAGCAGCGGCAGGGACACAGCTGTCCCCCGCCCCCCCCGGCAGCAGAAGCTGATCAAGAGCCTCCAAAGGACCCAGGGGCGCAGGGGACCCTCAAGGGCATCGCTGGGGCCGCAGGTCCTCTGGGGCTGCTGTCCTGGGGTGACAAGGACCGTGCCCCACCTCAGCCAGGCAGCGGCTCCGGCCAGGAGCAGGGGGTGAGGGGTCCCTGCAGCCCGATGTCCTCCGGGACCCCCCTCGTGACCCCCAGCCGAGGACAGAGGCTCGCTGCCCAGTGCTGTCGGGGGGACAGGAGGAGGAACAAGAGGGTCTTTGCCCCCCGTGACCCCTGCCAAGGCCAGCCCAGCTGCTGGGACAGCTGCGGGGTTGGAGGGGTCTGTGCCGCCGGCACCCGTGTGTCTGGGTTACAGCAGCCAGCCCCCATCCCAGCAAGAGAGGCTGATGGGGATTTATTTGGGGAGGGAAAAATTAATCCCACGGCGAGCGCAGGGCCCTGCAGGCTCTTTGCAGCTGATCATTTCTGCAGGCTGGGCGCTCATTTCCACAATGACTTTCCTTTTGCAACAGCGATCAGGAAAAAAGGCGGGGAGGGGGGAACACGGGCACAGGGACGTGATTATTTCTTTAGTAGCAATCCAAGCGGCTGGAGAGGAAGCTTCATCTTTCCTGGGCCATTTACCTTCAGCGCCCAAGCGCGAAGGCTGAGCCAGGCACCTCTTCAGAGATGCTGGAGCTTGGCCAGGGCAGGCAGGGGGGTGGGAGCTTTCAGCTGCCGGGATCTCAGTGCGGCATCACCCCACTGTTGGCCACTGGCTGCCGGGACCTTGGCTCCCTGAGAGGAGGAGCTGTGGATGCAGGGAGGGGGGACAAAAGTCATTAATCTGGGACTGTTAATTGGCACAGGTGTGCTTAGCAGTGGGGCTGAGGGGCGCTCGGCTCGGGGCTGCTGTCGCAGAGGGAAGCGCCCGCTTGGCCGCTGCCTCACTGTCCTAGCTCTGGCCACCCCCTCGCAGCCCCCCTGCGAGCACCCGGCAGAAAACCGAGAATTAAAAACAAGAGAGGGGGGGGAAAAGCAATAAAGCAGGCCCTGGATTTCAGCCGGAGCAACACAGTGGAAGAGCAGAAACGGGTCTGGCCGCGGGGCACCCCTGGGTGCCCCCCCCCTCCCCAGCCACTGCCCCCCCCCAGTGGGAGGCTGAGCCACGCTCCAGGCTCCAGCCTTATTGAATCTCCCAGCTCAGGGTGCAAAGGGCACCACAGGGAAGAGTTATTAAAAAAAGGGAAATGAGTCGCTTGGAAACCTTCTTTCGGAATAACAGCGTGTGTTTGTTTGGCGATAGATTAGCTCAGCCATGCTGAGCACACAGCACCCGCCGCAACCACGGTCAGCTCGGGAGATCCACAGGAGCTGGGAGCGGGGGGACGCACGGAGCTGTCTCCCCAGCCCCGGCCGTCCGGGCACCATCCTGCTGGGACCGGTCCCTGCAGCTCTGAGCCTAGAGGGACCCTGGGCCAAACGGGGGCTGCAGAGCAGCACTGCCACCCAAATCCCATTTACCCTCCCCTGGCCCCAAACGGGGTACATGTCTCTGAGCCAAGAAACTGTTAAATTCTCCCCACTAATGGGAGCCGGGGGGGTGGGTGAATAGGGGTGTCCTTGCACCAAAAGGGCTGGCAGCATCTGCTTAAGAGCAAAGCCATCTGTCAGCCAACAACCCAGCAGACGTGTGACAGCTCTTGGGTGACAGCAAGGGAAAGGGAATGAAGCGGGGTGAGTTTCCCAGAGGCTGGCGTCCCACGCCACTAGTCTTCTGCTGGCACGGCCACCAGCATTGCAAGGCAGGATTTTCCTGGGAAGGGTTAATCCAGGAAGGAAAACCTGCCAGCAACACTCCAGGTGCTTCACAGACACCCGCTATCTCACCTCCCCACCCGCCGGGAAGGAGGGAAACCGAGGCATGGTGCCGGGGAGGCACGTTCCTGCGAAGGCACAGGCAGGCAGCGGGGCCGGAGTGGGGGCGAGGAAGGACACCCGGTGTCCCAGCTCCAGCCCCACTGCTGCCCAGCCAGCACACGCTGCTCTCCGCCTGGGCAGCCTGACTACACCTGCCTGCTCCTGCCTGCGCCACGTGCCTGGTCTGGATCCCGCCGCCACCCGGGCATCGGGAAGCGGGGCTGAGGCTGGCATCAGCCTCCCGGGCAGGATCGGAAGCTGCTGGGTGGGAACTGCCCTTGCTCTGCAGAATTACAGCTGCCCCTCGAGCCCAGGGATGGCTGCAGGCAGCACCCAGGAGCTACACCCGGCCTGCCCCAGATGTGGGTCTCTGCTGTTGCTCCCAGTTGCCCCTGGGGGGCTGGACGGGACCCAAACCAGCGCTACCCTGAAGGACCCCCAAGTTTAATGCTCAATGCACAGAAAAAAATCTAATGCATAACCATAAACCAGCAGCCTGAGGAAGGCTGAGGCAGGGAGATCACCCGTGGGGAGCGCCGGGCAGCGTCTCTGCCGCCTGCCCAAGTGTTGCCATCCTGAGCCCAGGCGCAGGGAGGGAGAAGCGGCAGCCGTGGAGGGTGGGGGGCCCGGGGGAGGCGATGTGCACACACAGAGCGGAGCCGGGCGCCCGCTGGGCTGGGAGAGCTTGTCCATCGCAGCAGGGAGAGCACAGCCGCACACAGACCCAGCAGGGACAATCAGCAAACACACAGCTCGGCGGGAGGGGGGGGCACCGCGGGGGTCTGTCCTCCCTGCAGCAGGAATGCTCTCGCAAACACTCCCCAGGTGCTGGCCCGGGGGGGGCAGCCACATCTGCCTCCTTGCCCACCGCCATCACCACAAGCCCGGCTCCGGGCACTGGGTGCCCAGGTCCAGCGCAGTGACTGGGGCGCAGGGGAGCCGGCGGGGGCCCCCCACCTGCCAGGCCCCCCTCTCCAGTTCCCCGAGCGGGGGCCCGGAAAGTTTCTCCCCACCAGGCCCAGAGGCTGAGGGGGCAGGAGCGTCTCCAGCTCCCTTCCCCTGCGGCCTGGCCGGGCAGCCCCCGACCGCTGTCCCCCCCGACGCAGAGGCTGGGGCTCGCTGCCCCCGCCGGCACCTCCCGGGTTATTCCACCGCACATGGGGGAACCCCACACCCACATGCCTGCCCGGCTCGCCTGGGTGTGCCCGCTCCCCTCAGCTGCCAGCCCCCACCTCCCGCACCCCGCTGCTGCCTGTGCGGGCAGGGGGGGACAGGGGCAGCGCCCTGCTCCTGATTTCATCAAAACAAAACCATTTGTCTTGAAGCGGCTCCAGCACCGACAGATGCTCTGCGTTAGATGGACACGGGGAGGGGGGGTCATGCAGAGCCACCCCCACGCACAGACACACACACATCTCTCCATCTCTACACAGAGCGGAGCTGCCAGAGAGACAAGTTGCAAGAGCCTTCGCCTGGGGGGTAGGGTTGTGCAGGGGGGGGGGTGTGTGGGGTGTCCCTGATGTGCATCCAATTCCCGAGAGGGAATTGACTCGTTTGATTTTATTCATGAAACACAGAAAGTAAAAATGGAGTGTCAGGAAATCAGATCTGCTGGGTGATGAGCCCGGCCCCCCCGGCAGGGCCGGGGGGGGCACAAATCCCCCCATTCATGACCACCACAGACGCTGGCGCCAGATGCAGCTGTAGCCCCCAGACCCGGCGGCTCCCGCCGGGGGGGAAAAGCCTCGCTGGGCTCCAAGAGGACATGGCAGAGGGGGGACACGCAGGGGTGAGTGGCTTGGGAAGCGTTTGGGGTCTGTGCCCGGGGACGTGGCGGGGGGGGCTCTGCGGGCCGGGCGGGTGTCTGGGCGTCTGCAGCCTCTCCTCCACCCCCACAGCCAGGAGAAGGGACAGGAACGGGCACAGCCCCCCGCCCGCCTCAGCCAGGCCAAGCCTGTCCCCGGAGCAAACGCCCAGCGCAGCAACCCCCCAGCTGAGGGGCGCCCCGGCGAGATGGGGGCCGAAGCTGGGCGGGAGATGCCCCCCCGGGCAGAGGCAAAGGCCACGGCAGTGCTGGAGCTGAGCCCGCACCAAGTCAGGACAGCAGTGAGGCATCACCTCTGCAGGTGGTTTCAGTGCTCACACCCTCGGCGGAGCCGGGGAAGCCTCGGCTGCCCCAGCTCTGCTTCGGGGTGCAGAGGCCCCCCCGCGCTCCCCGGCACAGCAGACCGGGGGGACTCACCCTGCTCCCTCCCGCCGCAGGCCCGGGCCCGCCGCTCCCACCCGCAGGTGCGGTGCGGGTGCGGGACAAGAGCACCCCCGGGCGCGGGAGGCCACGGCCCCCCCCGCTGCGCCCCCCCGGCACAGGGACCGACCGGCCCACGCGGGGCCGCCCCCACGCTCACACGCGGCTCCGTCTCGCGGGTCCCCCCCCCGTCCCCCCCGCACCTGCCAGACGGCGCCTTCCGCGCTCTGCAGCGGAGGGGGCTGCTCGCAGCCGGGGGGTGTTCGGGGGCTGCATCAGCGGCGGGACCCGCCGCCGCCCCCCCGCCCCGGCCCCAACTGCGCCCGGTGTCCGAGCCCGGCTCCCCGCGACCCCGCGCAGAGTCCGGGACAGCCCCGAGCCCTCGCCAACTTGGGGCGAGCAGGACCCCCCCTCCGCCGTGCGAGCCCTGCCCGGCGCCCCCCCCCCCCCGCCACACAACTCTCCCGTTCACCTCCCCGCAAACGCCGCCGCCCCCCCCCCCCCCGTGACTGCACGACCCCCTCCCTCAGGACTGCACAAGCCCCCCGGTTGCCCGCTACCTCCGGGACTGAGCCCCCGCGCGATGGCACGACACCACCCCCGCCACCGCACGTCTCCCCAGAAGCCGCACGTCCCCCCCCCTCCACTGCACGTCCCCCACGCGGAACGGCGTGGACCCCCGCGATTGTGTCCCCCTCCCAACAACTGCACGACCACCCCCCCAGGAACCGCAACCCCCCGGTAACTGCGCGCCCCCCCGAGCCGCGCACCCCCCCGGCGGCAGCAGCAACTTTGCCGCCCGCGGGCGGGTGCGGGCGGGGCGCGCCCGGCCCCCCCGTACCTGCAGCAGCAGCCAGGGCCCGAGCAGGGGCAGGCGGCGGCGGAGCATCGCGGAGCTCCGCGGGGCTCCCGGGCTGGCGGGAGCGCGGCAGGGCGGGCGGCGGCGGGAGGCGGCGGCGAGGGGAGGCAGGAAGAAAGTTGGAGACTTGCTGGGGCCGGGCGGCGCCTCCGCCGAGCCCCGCCAATCCCGGCCCGCCGCCCCCGCGGGGGGGGCACCGGGCACCGGGCACCGGGCGGCGGCGGGGGCGGCTCCGGGGGGCGCCCGGGGACCCGTACCCCGGGCCCTGCCCGCACCTCGGGGCGGCCCCGGGCCAGCCCGGTGCCCGGGGAGGGGCCAGAGCCGCGGCTGCCCCCCTCTTCACGGAGACCCCGGCACCCCCCCGGTTCTGCCCCCCTCTCCCGGGAGACCCCGAGAACCCCCCGGTTCTGCTGCCCTTTTCCAGGACACCCTGGAACCCCCCCGGTCTTTCCCCCTCTTCCAGGAGACCCCGGCAGTCCCCCGCTCCTGCCCCCCTCTTCCAGGAGACCCCAGGACGCCCCCAGTCCTGCTCCTGTCTGGGGGGGGGGGGTGTTAGCATCCAAGGGGGATGCTCCTGCCCACCCCCATCCTGCCCAGCTGGGGGGGGAGAGGGTCCCCTGCTGCTGCGACCCCCGAAGACTCTGGCAGAACCACCCAACGGGAGGGTCTTTGGGGGGGGGGGGGGGGTATTCCCCAGGCTCCCTGCCCACACCGAGGGTGCCCACACACCCTGTGTCTCAGACTGGACACGCGACCCTCGTCGCCTGCATGTACACACGTGTGCACGCACATGCACACGCATGTGCTCGTCCCCCCAGCCCAGTGCCGGGCCCCTCTCCGAGGGGTCTGCCAGGTGTTCTCGCCCCCACCCAGCAGGGATCCCTCCCCAGCACTGACCCTTCATTGTTAACACTATTATTGTTCCTGTTATTACTATTATTATCTAGGCGCCTTCCCCAGGAAGCTGCCAGCAGGGGCTGGGGGCAAGCACAGGACGGGGGGGGAGCACTGCAGAACCAGGCGAACGTGTGAGACGGAATGAATAAAAGGTAAAGGAGAAATAAGCAACAGAAGGGAAGAGGGAGAGAAATGAAGGGAAACGAAGAGAAAAGAAGGGGAGAGGAGAGGGCAGAGCCGAGGTGGAGCAGGGGGATCCAGGCGTCCTGGCACCGTGGGGCCCCAGACAGCCCCATGCCAGCGCCACACAAACGCCCAGCAGCCCCCAGAAGCCCCCCAGCATCTCCCAGCAGCCCCCAGCATCCTCCAGCAGCCTCCCCAGTAGCCTCGGGCAGCGCAGGCCTGGCCTGTGCCAGCTCCTGGCCGCAGCACCTCGCTGGCACATGGCCCTTTGTGCTCGGGGTCTGCAGCCGGGGTGCGGGGACCCCTCACTCCAGGGAAGGGCCCCCCAGCCCCCCGCTCGGGGCTGGTGCTGCTCTCCCGGACGGTGCAAGAGCTGCTGCCAGCCCACGGCCCGCGCTCCGCTCCCCACACAGCCGGGATCCCCCGACACCCCCCCCCACCCCAGTGCTGCATTGACCCCGTTTGCCCCCGGGCTGCGGCCGAACCCCGGCTGGGGGCTGTGTGGGGCCACCCTCGCCCGCACGGGACCCGGGGGGTCCTGGGGTCCGCCACGGTCTCACCGTGGGAGGTCCGGGGGGGTCGGGCGGACCCCTCCCACACAATTAACAGCCCAGGGGCCTAAGATCGGGGAGGGCAGAGCACTGCGAGGGGAAACAAGTAAAGGTTTAAAATAATAAAAATGATTGAAGGAAAAAGAAAAGGGGGGGTGGGGAGGGAGAGGGGAAAGGGAAGAAAAAAACCTCTAGAGGAGATATAAGAAACCGATAAGTGAACAAAGAGCCGGTATTGAAATAGATCTGAGGGCCGCGCCGGATCCCTTTGCTGAGGGTTTGGGGCTTTTCAAAGGAGCGGCCGCGCCCTCGGCTCCGCACCGGCGGGAGGCGTGGTGGTGGTACGGGGGGGCTGCTGCGGGGGGGGTGCGGGGGGCTGCTGCGGGGCTGAGGGTCCGGCGCGGGGGGGGGGGTGCCAGGGGACCCGCTGCGGCCCTGCGCCCCCCCCGCAGCCCGCACCGGACGCTGCTGCCGCGGCCCGGGCGCACGGCGGGGCCGGGAGGGGCCGCCGGCCCGAGAGCCCTACACCCCGAGTCCCGGCCGGCCCGGCCCGGCCCCCCCGCCGCCGCCCGGGCGGCCCCTGCCGAGGCCCCCGCGGCAGCAGGTCCCGGTGCTGCCCCGGCCACCCCGCCCGGCCGCAGCCCGGTGTCCGGGGCCGTGCGGCACCGGCCGGTGCTCCCGGGGCACCCGCGGGCGACCCCCCCGCCCCGTTCTCGGGGGCGGCGGCGCCACCTGGTGGCGACTCCCGGGACCGCGCGCGCCGCCGCTGTCCGGTGCCGGTGCCCGGGGTCGGTGTTCGGGGTCGGTGCCTGGGGTCGGTGCCCGGTGCCGGTTGCCGGTGCTCAGGGCGTTCCTGCTCCCCGCAGCGCAGGGGAAGGCGCCGCTGTCGAGGCCGCGGCAGCAGCTTGGGCCACGGGAGCCCCGGGAGGTGCCACCAGCAGTGGGGAGCATCCGCACACACGCGTGTGCACACACATCACCCCGAGGGCGCACGCACCGGCACGGGCACCGCGCCCCGGTGAGCACCCAGGCTGCACGACGCGCACAAGCACGCTCAGCCTCGCACGAGAGCGCTCAGGCTCACACAAGCTCACAAGCACGCTCAGGCTCACAAGCACGCTCAGGCTCGCACAAGCATGATCAGCTCTCCCTTCCCTCCACGCTCCCCACCCGGGGTCTGTGAGGAAAACCCGGTGCCCCCCGTGCACCCCGTGCACAAGAGGCCCCGTGGGACCCTCCCACCTTACACCCCCTGCCTGTGACCCCCTCTCACCACTCTCGGCCTCCCCGGCATGTGCCTTCCCACCAACCAGGAGCCTGCACATCAATTTTTAAAAATTTTATTTATAACAATATCTGTTTTGTTTAGTTGTAAAGTAATCCAGCAAAAATTATTAAAACATTTCCCCCCAATAAAAGGATGGGGTCGCCCCCCGCCCTCCCCCCACATGCGTTTATTTATTTCTACTATAAAAGCTAGGTCATTTCCATGTTTGTTTTTTTTCCTGTTAAAAAATGTGCATGTTGGAGAGCGGGCACAGTGCAGGTGACAAGCCGGAGTGAGGGGCTGCGGGGCCGGGCCCGCTGGGGCTGGGGACCCTCCTCACCGCAGTGGGGCTGGGGGCAGCGGTGGGGACCCTCGTCCCTGTCCCCTGTAACAGTCGGGCAGAGCCGAGAACGGCAGGGAGAGAGGAGGGGGATTGGTGGAGGGAAAGGCGGGAGGGAGGGGACCAGGGGGGGGCCGAGGGAGGTTTGCAGAGGCCAAGCCGCAGAACGGGGGGACCCGGGGAGCAGCTGATTTGCGGGGGAAAGAAACAGGGCCCTGGAGAGGGGAGCTGCAGGGGCCGGGGGGGATGGAGCCGAGAGCCGGGGAGCACGCAGCCCCCGCCCTGCCTCCCCCTGCCTGCGCCCCACGCAGGCGTGACCCCGCGTCTCCCCACAGCCCTGGCCGCGGCGGCCCCGGCAAGCTCACGCCGGCACGCCGACCCCGGCGACATCCCTGCTCCAAAACGCTGGCGTGTCCCACGGCGGGGAGGGGGAGGGAGGGGGGCCCCAACGTAAGGAGATTTAAAATAAACCAAAGCCGGATCTGGCAATGAGAGGCGCCGAGGCCTGGTACCGGGGAATATACAGGTAATAATACTGCTCACATAGAAAAGTAATAATCCTTCATTTGTACATTTATACAGTGGCTCTTGGCTCCCCCGGCCCCCGCCCGCCTCCTGCAATGGGTCTGTGCCGGGCCCGGGCACCGTGGCCCAGCGGCCCTTCGCCCCCGTCCTGCCCTTATGCCAGGGGGTCCACCAGGTCATCGTCCGCACCCCGTGACAGCAGCTCCCGCTTCTCATCCGTGCTGGCCAGCGAGTTGCGGCTGTTGTGGGCACCCATGTACAGCGTGGCGTAGACGGGGTTGGTGAAGTTGGTGGGCTGCAGGGAGGGGGGGAGCCGGTGGGAGGGGGCATGGACACCCACCTCCCCAGAGGAGCCGTCCTGTGCTCCGTGGTGCCTCGGCAAGAGCCCCCCCCATCACCCTGTGGCTGCTGCCATCCCCTCTGGCCCCAAAGCCTCCGCAACCCCTCTGAGCCCCCCCAGCCTCCTCTGCACAGAGAGTGGCCTCAGGGAGCCCTGACACTGCTGCAGCAACGTGCCCCTGCCACACCCCCCGAGCCGGGCTGGACCCCCTGTGCCCACGGTCCCTCTGTGCCACGGTGGCGCCGCTCCGCACCTTGTCAGGGTCCAGGGCGAAGTCAGCGTCCAGCAGCTCCCCCACGTCATCGTCGGGCTCCCCCTCGTACATTTTGTAGGTGGGATTCCCGATCTCCACGTTCATGGCACCGTTCGTCATCCGCTGGTGCTGGAAGCCCTTGGCGCTGGGGAGGGTGAGACAGAGGGTCAGCGGCAGCAACATGGGGTGCAGTGAGTGGGGACCACCCCCCCCCCCATGCAGCCGTCCTGCTTGTTTGCCCCCACAGTCGAGGCAATGCTCCCTCCCGGTCCCAGCAGCCCGGGCTCACCCTTTAATCCTCCACTTGTACCAGACAAAAGCCACCACGGTGAGGAGGACGAGGAGCAGCAGGATGGGGATGACGATGGAGGCCGTTCCTGCGGAGGAGAGGCCCAGGCACAGTCAGAGCGCGTGGGGGGCGGCACCGCATGCCCGGGAAAGGACCTGCCCCCCCTCCAGTGAAGAACAGGGTTCAGGAGTCACGGGGCGGCACCAGGCAACCCTGGCTTCACAGGCAAAGGGGGTCCCCCGACCCCCCTGGTTTGGCACCTGGCCCCGCAGTGCCCTGGGGCGGGGCTGCCCCCCCCACACATACGGTTGCTCTGCTGCTCGCTGACGATGAAATCCTCACAGCGCGTCCCCGTCATCCCCACTGGGCACCTGAGAGCGCGGGGAGAGCACCGGGGTTAGCTGGGGGAGGACGGCATGCAGGGGGGGCAGGGAGAGGTGGGGCACAGACCTGGGGATCTGGGGGGGGGGACACACACAGATCGGGCCTGTCAGTCACATGCTCACGCTGCTTGGAGGGGCAAGAAGCCCACCTGCAGACCCCCTGCCCCTCCAGCCCCCGCCCCGCTTACAGGCACTCGGGCAGCTGTGTCTTGTCGCTGATGGAGCAGGTGCCACCGTGCAGGCAGTAACCGTCGCAGGTCAGGCAGCTGGGCGCTATCTTGCCGTCCGGGCAGCTGCGGGGCAGAGGATCAGGCACACGTGTACCCCCTGCCTGCCCCGGACCCCCAGCACCCCGGGCTCTGCTTGCTGGAGGCTGTTGGCTCATCCCTCCGTCACGGCTCATGGCCGTGCCACCCCGACGGCTGCTGGGATGTCAGGAGGGGCTTGGGGGAGAGACCCCCCATTGCCCCCTCAGAGGCCCCGAGGTCTCCCAGCCGCCCTGAATTATCCACCCAGCACCTCAGTTGTGGCCGATCCCTGAGCATCTGGCCAGAGGGACACAGGGTTTTTTCTTGGGTCCTCGTGCCGACCCTCCCCTCTCGCTCCCTCGAGTGCGATGGCCCCGGCACCTACATGCAGGACACTTCTCCGCTCTGCTTGTTGATGCTGCACTTGCCCTCCTGGCAGCGGGAGCATTTGTTGTCCTGGCACTGGGCACCCTCAAACTGCGGGGGGCAGCGGCACTGCTTGGCACCGCTGGCCGTCATCTGGCAGATGCCCTCGTTCTCGCAGTAGTCAAAGCACTGTCCTGGGGGGACGGGGGGGTCAGGGCAGGCAGCCCCACGCCGGCCCCTCCGCAGGGCCCCCGTGGAGCAGCACGCCATGCTGGGTCCCCCGGGAGCATCACCCACGAGGGGGGCCCGGCTGCCCAGCGCCCCCAGCCTCCCGGCACTCACGGTACTGGCAGCGGTCCCCGATGAAGGTGGGCAGGCAGCGGCAGTTGGGCTGGTTGCCCTGGTTGACAGTGCAGCTGCCGTTGTTCAGGCAGTAGTCGGTGCACACTTGCTGATTGCAGCGGGGCCCCGTGAAGCCAGTGGGGCAGCGGCAGGTCGGCATACCTGCGGGCGAGAGGCGACAGCGGGAGGCTCCCCCTCGTTCTGTCCGTCCGCCCGGCACCAGCCCCCACCCCCAGCTCGGCCCGGCAGCCTCACCCGAGGGGGAAGCAGCGCAGGTGCCCCCGTTCTGGCAGTAGTCCCAGCACTGGTCGATCTGGCACTTCTCCCCGTTGTAGCGCGGCTGGCAGCGGCACTTGGCCTGTTTGCGGGCATTGAGGAAGCAGCTGCCACCATTCAGGCAGACCAGGTCGCAGGTGTCGGTGGTGGGCACTAGGAGGGAGGATGGAGGTGAGCGGGACTGCACCGGGCAGGACACCCCCCTGCCTCCTCCTCCTCCCCGGAGCACCTACCGACGGGGGAGATGGTGGGCGAGGGGATGATGACGCAGGTGCCGTTGTCCAGGCGCTTGCCGTTGGGGCAGGTGCAGACGGGGCCGCTGGGGCTGAGCAGGCAGAGCCACTCGCACTTCTTGCGGTCACAGGGGTTGGTCACTGCCGAAGGGGGACAATGCAGGGTGAGGACGGGGGAGCGGGGTGACCCACAGCCCTCCTGGCGAACAGCCCCCGCGGCCCTACAGCCACCCCATGCCCGTCCCCGATGCCCTGGGGCCGCCAGCTGACAGCCATTGCCCCTGGCCTCCCCCAGTTCCACCCCCCACTAACTCCCTCTGCTCTCCCCACCCAGATGCCCCCCACGTCAGGCAGGGAGGGTGGGTGGCTGAGGCCCCTCCTGTCCTCGTCCCCTGGCACCCTGTCTAGGAGATCAGGCCTCCGGTGCCCCCCGCCCACTCCGGGAGCAGGGGGGGGGACTGGCCCAGCACACACCCTCCGGCTGCTTGTACTGGTGGTAGAGCACGACATCGGTGGCATGGTTGAGGCCGGACGTCAGGTTGGTGACAGCCTTGTGCCCGAACTTGTGGATCTTGAAGATGCGGTTGTTGATGTAGGTGACACCGTAGATGTAGTCTTCGAAGATGTCAATGCTGAAAGGGTGGCTCAGCCCTGGGGAAGCGAAGAGGGGACAGTGCAGGCAGAGGCGGCACAGCCAGCGGCTCCCTGCCTCGGGCGAGGCTGATCAGGGATTCTGGACGGACCCGAGGCCTGGGCCTCCCGCCCTGCACAAGGGGGCCGGCGCTGGGAGGACGCCAGTGCCAGCAGGCCCTGGTCCTGCTGCGGAGCATCTCGTGAGGAAACCCCACCTGCTGCCATCCACCGAGCACCCCTTGCTCACCGCTGGCATCTGTGCTGCAGCACGGCCCAGGCCAGGGGCCCCGGGGAGCCAGGGCTGCACTATGCCCCCAGCCCAGGGACATCCCTCCCCAGCAGGTCCCGCTCCTTCCTGCTGCTCCGGGTCTCGGGCGCCACTTACCCTTCTTGTTGTCAATGGCCACGACGGGGTCGGTGCCGTTGAGCCGGATGCTGCCGATGACGGAGAGCTTGGCATCGGCCCAGTAGAGCCGCTCGTTGTGGTAGTCCACGGCCAGGCCTGAGTGGGGACACGGTCCCTGGTGAGCTACAGGCCCCCAGCCCACCCCACTCCCAGCAGAGTAGCCCCCCACCGGCCCCACTGCCCCTACACACTCCTGCCACGGGGCTCAGAGCTCCCAGGCAGAGCATCCCCACCATGAGCGGGTTGTACTCCTGTCAAGGCTTTCACCACCCCTTGTGCCCTCCTGGGACCATCTTTGTTCACCTGTTGGCCACTGGATGTTGTCCTGCACCAGGGTCTCGCGCAGTGTCCCATCCATAGCGGCCGTCTCGATCTTGGGGTGATTGCCCCAGTCTGACCAGTACATCGTCCTGTGGAGGACACAAGCAGGTCACTCCTGGCAGGGGAGCGAGGAGGGGAAGAGCGTCCTGACACCCCACTGGCAGCGAAACCCTCCCACGTTCCCCCGTAGTGTCCTACAGCCACTGACGTGACCCCCGCAGCCTGCTGACACCACGGCTGACGTAGAGGGTGACACCGGGGCACGGGGAGCTCCCACCACAGATGGGCTGGGTGGTGAGAGGGGCCGGGGCAAGGGCTGGGCTGAGGGAAGGGAGAAAGGGCTCGAGCCTCTCACCCCCTAAGCGGGTCAACTACGATGGCGTGGGGCTCATCGATCATCCCCGAGATCAGCGTCTTGCGGTTCTCGCCCTTCATCTGTGCCACCTCAATGACATCCCGCCCCGAGTCGGTCCAGTAGATGTTCCCAGCAACCCAGTCGATGGCGATTCCCCGTGGCATCTTCAGCCCCGAGATCTGCAGAGGGCAGGAAGTGGGGGCAGGTGAGGGAAGAGGACGCCAGCAGCCCGGCTCCGGTGCCTCACACCATGCCCCTGGCAGACTCACGTTCAGGTGGGTGACGCCACCGTCGATCTGGCGCCGGTTGCGGTTGGAGGCGGTGGAGGCAGAGGAAGAGGCAGGCAGCTCCCGGTACGAGATCCTGCCAGTGTGCCAGTTGGTCCAGTAGATCTTGTTGCCCTTGACGTAGATGTCCATGGCATCGATGCGCACGTTCTCGTCGCCCTGGAAGGCCGGCTCATAGGCCGAGTTGGGGTTGAAGGGGTACATGCTCCGGATCTTGTTGTCATCCGCGATGTAGAGGATCTGGTGCTCAGAGCCTGCAAAGGAGGAGGGGGGTCAGCCCAGCTCCCTGGGGCAGGGAACGGGGTGGCTGGGAGCTTGGCGCCCTCCTGGGGCTCGCTCTGCCAGGGAAGGACAGACTGACGGGGAAGGAACGACAAACTGACGGGACCGGCAGAGCCCTGCACCTGCCCTCAGCAGCAGGGGCAGGAGGAGGAGGAGCGGGGAGGGGAGAGTGGCTGGGTCCTGCCCACAGACCCACGGGGCCTGAGCCCATCCCCGATCCCCCCTGACCTTCCGCCTTGCACATGTTGTCTGTCTTCATGAAGTTCTTGGCGCAGCTGCAGATGTGGGAGCCCTTGGTGTTGTTGCAGAGCTGGGAGCAGGTCCCGAAGCGCAGGCACTCGTTGACGTCTGGGCCGCAGGAAACAGGAGTCAGGGGGGAGACTGGGAGGGTGCCCCCACGCACCCGGCCAGGGCCAGCCCCTTGCTGGCGGCTGCTTGGCACTACCCAGCGCTCAGAGGCCCCGTCTCTCCCCGCTCCCTGCACCTGTGCCCCAAGGACACCGACTCTGATGCTCCGGCCACTCCATGAGTGTGAAGACACATCTCACGGCAAAAACCAACTGTAACCCCCGAGCCCTCCCTGGCAGCGATGGGAGGTACCTTGGCAGGAATTCTTGTCTGGCACCTTCTGAAAGCCTCTGCGGCACGTGCAGTACATGGTGGACTGTGACTGGATGCACTGGGCCTCGTCTCCACACATGGTGATGTTGGTCATGCAGTCGTACGACTTGTGGTCTGGGGTGGGATGCGCCGTCAGCCCCCACTGCCTCCGCGGCCCCCCCAGTGCCTGCCCTCAGCCCCCCCGACACTCCAGCTTGGCACCCACCATGGGAGCAGGACTGCTCGTCAGAGCCATCGCCACAGTCGTCAAAGAAGTTGCAGCGGAGGTTGGCGCTGATGCACTTCTTGTTCTCGCACAGGAACTCGTTCTTGTCCTGGCTGCAGCTCTTGGGCTTGGCCGTGGGTGACTCTGCGGGAGCGCGGGCAGCGGCTGTGAGGCTCCGTGTCACCCGGCCCCACGGGACGCGAGTGGCACAGGCAGGGACCAGGCAGGGACCCAGGACGCCTGCACCCGGCTTTGGGAGGAAGGAGCGGGCGAAGCAAACCCCAACGCCTGGGCTGAACCCAGGGCTCTGTGAGGATCCGTCCGCGCCGGGTGCGGAGCAGTGCCCGCGGGCAGCCCCACTCACCGCAGTCCTTCTCATCTGTGTTGTCTCCACAGTTGTCAATGCCGTCGCACTGTCGACCGATCCACAGACATACCCGGTCGTTCTTGCAGCGGAACGGTCTGTTGGGGGGACACTGGAATTTCACTGCACCAGCAAACAGAAACAAACGGTGACGGTGAAAGGAGACGCCATAGCCAGGCTGTCACACTTGATGAGCTGCTGCTTGGCCTCTGCCCGCTCTCCGGGGAGGCCTGTCAAAGAGACTGAAGCAGACAACCACCCGGTTGCCAGCCCAGATGCAGGAGGGTCACCCCCTGCCCACCCAGCCCCTGCTCCCCACTGCCCGCCCCGCAGCCAGCTCGGCTCATCCGCCACGCCGCTCTCTCGATGGCTGCCGCCTCCTGCCCCCCCTGGCCCCACCCTGAGGGGACCCATCCAGAGGGGCCGTGCGGAGCTGCCGAAGGTACCAACAGCCCCCCCTGGGCACCCGCAGAGGTGTCACCCCTCCCCGCACGGGTGCTCAGGGCAGGCTGCTGCCCCCACGGGCCAGGAGTGGGGAGAGGCAACGAGGCGTCACTCACAGCACTCCTCGGGGTTTTCATCCGAGTTATCCCCACAGTCATCCTCCCCATCGCACTTCCAGGCCAAGGGCTTGCACAGAGTGTTGTTGCACTGGAACTCATCGAGGGGGCACGTGCGAACTGCGACGGCATGGGCAGGAGGAGAGATGTTACCCAGGGCTGCCACGGAGGGGTGTCCGTGCCGGCACCCGCACACGGGAGGGCTCCCACCCACAGCAGGGACACGGGAGACATGGGGGCACGGTGGGGAGAGGGAGCCAGGCAGAGCTGCCATTACCCCCAGTGCCGCAGTTCTCCTCGTCGGTGCCATCCATGCAGTCGGCATCGGCGTCGCAGCGCCAGCGCATGGGGATGCAGTGCCCGTTCTTGCACTGGAACTGGTCGAACTCGCAGCGCGGCGTGCAGTGCTTCTGCAGGGGAAGGGGAGGGACAGCGGTCAGCAGCGCCAGCCCCAGCCCCAGCAGCTCCCGCCCAGGGACTGCACCCAGGACTGGGCTCAGCCCTGCCGGGTGACAGGGGACCATGGCCGGGGCAGACAGGGTGGGGTGCGTCCCTGTTCCCAGGCGCGGTGCCACACCTCATCAGAGCCATCCGCGCAGTCGTGGTCCCCGTCACACTTCCACCTGCCGGCGATGCAGCGGCCGTTGGCGCAGGAGAACTCGCTCTCCGAGCAGGGCCGGGGTGCTGGGGACAGAGCACAGAGCATCCCCCTGAGCGTGGGCTGTGGGCAGGGCTTGAGGGCAGGGGATGTCCCCAGCGTGGGGGGCACAGGCTGACACAGACACATCCCGTGGCACTGGGGACAGGGTGGGGTGCAAGCGGAGCCGGGGGAACTGCCGGAGAGGGGCACGGCTGATTCCACCTCCCAGCCCCTTCCCATCCCGTTCCGGGGCGCCCAGCTCCCTGCGGGGAAATGGGGCATCCAGGGGATACTACGGCCACAACTCGCTGCTGGCAGCTCCCAGCTGCACGTGTCCCCCAGGTCATTCTCCACTGAAGGTAGCTGCGGGCAGGAGGACAGGCAGCGGTGCCCTGGCCAGGCCTGGCAGAGCCCACGCACCTGTCCCCGCCTTGCAGGGCACGGGGACAGACTCCCCCCTCGCAGCCGAGTGCACTCGGCGGGCGGCAACCAGCACAGTCGGTGCCAAACCCTCTGCGGGAGGAGGCCCCGCAACCCTCAACAGCTCCGGGGACCCTTCCCGTCCCCGCTGCCCCGGGTGGCCACGGGCATAGGACGTGTCAGGGCAGGCGGCTCCGGGGCCACGGCGCAGAAGCTGACAGGTCTGTAGGGAAGGGGGAGGCAGGGGGTGTCCAGCCAGAGCAGGGAGAGCCAAGGTGGGGACGGATTTTGGAGACAAGGATGAGCCATGCACGGGCCCCAGCAGTGGAGGCAGCAGTGTGGGACCCTCCCTGACTGCGGCTCCAGTGGGGGGAGATGCTGGCGCTGATGCTCAGTAAATCCACCTGGGTTGTCCAGTCCCGACCTCTCTGCCCTCACCTAGAATTTACTGTCTTCATTTATTTTAGAGAGACTGTACATGGGATTAAAAGATTTTGGCAGGAACCTACCTCTGAGCGCCCCATAACGACAGTGTGAAAATGGAGAAAAACATAAGATGAAGTGAAATGGCACAAACTCAAAAACACGACGTGAAATCCAACAGAAAAGAAAAAAAAGTTGCACCCTAAAGAGCTGCAGGGAGACAGAGGGACCCGGGGTGGGCACTGCATGGCGGGAGGAGGGCCTGGCTCTGGCCGGGCCCCGCAGCTGGCAGCAGACCCTGGTGCCATCCCACGGGCAGCCTGGGCCCCTCCGGAGGGGCAGGACTGGGCTCCCGCCCGCAGCAGAGCCTCAGGAACTCGCCCCCACGGGCGGTGCTGGCACAGCTCTGCTAACAAGCCGTAGCTCACTAAAGGGCAGCACCTTCATCACCCACCAGGGCATCTGGGGACCAGCCGCCTGCCTGCACGCTGGCCCGGGTCCAGCTTTGCGACCTGGGTGCCGGCGGTTCCACGGCTCCCCAAGGCTCGGTGCGTCCCCACCACCTTCCCCAGCCAAACCACTCCCATGGGCACTGCCTGCTGAGCCGAGGCCGCAGCACAGGGCAAGGGTCAACGCGGAGCCGCTGCACCGCGAGCGGGACGAGGCGCCCACGGCCCAGCACGGCCATGCAGGGCCCAGGCGCTGCCTGCGGGGAGGGTGGCGGGGTCCCCTCCTCCCTTTTACCTGTCCCCCCCGGGCCTGTGGGACCCGGTCGGTCAGACCCTGGCCGAGCCCCCCCCCAGCCATCAGCCCAACCTGGTCCCCCTGCCGCAGGGAGCACAGGCAGGCAGAGGGGCTGGGGGGACCTGAACTGCTCCCCTCCCAACTGCACAGCAAAGGCTCAAAGCAGCACGTACTGCAGCTCTCCTCATCCGAGTTGTCCCCACAGTCGTTGTCGTAGTCGCACTGCCAGCGACCTGGCACGCAGCGGTTGTTCTTGCAGCGGAACTGGTACGGCTCACAGGTGCGTTCGTCTGCCAGGGACGAGACCGGACAGGCATCAGCTCTTGCCAGCCAGCTGAGTGGGCTCTGCTGCTCTTGGCCAGCCCCCTCCGACCCAGCCTTGCCCACGGGGTTGAGAAAAGGAGCAGCAAAAACTTCCCCCAGCCCCAGGCCCAGCAGGGAGGCGGAGGGGACTGCACAGGGCAGCCTGAGCCTCGGGGAAGGGGGGGCACAAGATACCCTCTGGGCTTGTCCCCCCAGCCCCTGCTCACCGCATTCCTCCTTGGGCTCGTCGGAGCCGTCCCCGCAGTCGTCCTCTCCGTCGCACTTCCAGCGCGCTGGGATGCACCGACCCGAGTCCTTGCAGCGGAACTCGTCCACCCCACATGTCATTTGTGCTGGCGGGGAGAAATGAGATGGCAGGGATGTGGGGAGGGGCGGTGGGGTGTGTTGGGAGGCACATTTCTTCCTCCGCTGGGCTGAGGAACACCCTGTGCCAGCAGCCTGGAGCTGACTGCAGCACCCCTGCCTGGAACAGGGCGGGCAAGCTCCCCCCATTCAAGCGGTTCTTCGGGGAGAAGTCAGAGAGGAGGATCCCAGCGGTACAGACCCAGGCGGAGCCACCACCACCACTGCCCGCTGCCCGCAGGGACTGGGCAGGGACCCGCTGCCCCGCAGACACATGGACGTGACCAGCTGTGGGGCAGCTCCTGGGTTCGGTGTGTGCAGACCCACCCCCTCCCCGCGAGGCTCCTTACTGCAGTTGGCAGGTTCGTCGGAGCCATCCACGCAGTCGTTGTCCCGGTCGCACACCCAGACGCGGGGAATGCAGCGCTTGGTGATCGCACACTGGAACTGGTTGGGGGCACAAGTCACCTCCGCTGCAGGAGGGAGAAGCAGAGTCAGGAGAGGCATCGGAGTGGGCAGGGGTCTGCCGGCCACCACCCCACAGAACCGCCCCCCAGCGCCAAGAGGCATCGCAGGAGCCTGGGCAGGGCAGCACCTGCATGAGGGCAGCGGAGCAGAGCCCGGCGCTGAGGGGAGGCTCGACCAGCTGCAGGGAGACAAGGCACAGGCCACGAGATCCCTCAGCCATGTGACAGGTGCAGGGCAAACCCGCGGCAAATACTGAACCTGCCACGCGGCGGGATTTGAGGATTTTGTTTCCACTAGGAAACAAGCGCCTGCAGGGCAGCAGGGTGATGGCAGACAGAGGCTCTGCGAGGGAGGAAGCCCCACACCCAGGGGCAGGAGCCAGCCTGCGGAGAAGCCGATACCCAAGGATACGGATCCGACGCAGCGCCGCGCCCCGCAGCCCCAACCGCCTGTACTCCCTGTCCCCAAGGCACAGCGCTCCCCGCTTACGGCAATCCTTCTCATCCTCGCCATCCCCGCAGTTGTCCTGACCGTTGCAGCGGAAAATGCCGGGGATGCAGCGGTTGGTGTTGGTGCATTTGAACTGGCTGGGCAGACAGACGTGGATATCTGGGAAGGGGGTGGCACGGTCACAGGCTGACAGAAGCCGCATCGCCGCTCTTCCGGGACGCTGCAGCCCCGTGGCAGGCGGAGGGTCGCAGGGTGGGGCACCTACCACAGTTGGCTTCATCCGAGTTGTCCTGGCAGTCGTTGTCTCCATCACAGATGAAGGCTGGGTTGGTGCAGATCCCAGTGGAGCACTGGAACTGCCCCGGCCTGCACTTGAACTCAGCTGTGGGGAAAGCAAGATGGGGTGAGACATTTGCCCTGGGGAACATTTTCAGGGCAAACATTCACCTTCCACCTTCCCCTCCGGTGTCCTCAGCAGGGACAGGGCAGCCAGCCCCAGCCCTGGGCTGCGGTGCAGAGAGGGGGCAGCTCCGTCCCCAGAGCAGCCGCTGGCTCTCGTCCTCCACGGGGCAACATCCCGTGCAGGGACAGCATTGTCCCCCTGATCTCTGAGCCCTGCTCACGGGCAGCAGAGCGGGGAGCGGCGGTGCCGTCCTGCAGCCAGAGCAGTGCCAGGGCTCCGGGGACCCGCGGTGCCAGGCTGGGGCAGGCAGCACACGGGCGCTCGGGGCTGGCGAGATCTGGGCAGCAGGGCCGGGCGCTGGCACTCACGGCAGTCCTCCGGCTCGTCCGAACGGTCCCCGCAGTCGTCCTCGGTGTCGCATTTCCACCAGAAAGGGATGCACTTGTCGTTCTTGCAGACAAACTGCAACGGAGACAGGAGCTTGTGAGGAGGGCGGCTCGGAATGGGGACAGAGGACCCCAGAAGGCTTTGTCCCCCGGGGACTCTGCCAAGGGCACCCATCTCCGTGCTGGCCTTTCCCAGACACCCCCAGGTCCTGACCTGAGCCCACCCTACCCAGCCTCTGGGATTGGAGGGAGGGAGGGGGACAGGCAGAAGGCCATTGCAGAGCCGGAGTGTCTCTGGCTCCACAGGACACCCCCAAATGACGGCAGTTTGTACGTGCTGGGAGGTGCAGGCAGGGGCAGGCAGACTGTTACCTGGCTGGCCGTGCAGTTGGAGACACAGGTTTTCCCATCACCACCCAGGTAGAAGTTGGTGGGACAAGCACACTTGTGCCCCCCGCCCGGCGAGAGGAGGCAGAGGTTGCTGCAGCCGGCGTTGTTGGTCTTGCAGGGATGGTTGGGAACTAGGGAGAGCAGGGAGACAACCGCGTCTCAGACCAAAGCGAGGGACCCTCAGGGTGGCACGTGAACCCCCAGCTGCGAGACCCTCCTCACCGCGCACCCCCGTCCTGCCCCCCCTGCCCGAGCTGATGCCCAGCCCCAACCTCCCACCCGGCGCCGCTCCGCAGCCCCCAGGCCAGCCCAGCCCTCGGCGCTGGCCCGCGGCTCACCGTCAGGCTGGCGGTAGGGGTGGTAGATGTGGATGTCCATGGGCCGGTGCAGCGTGCTGATCAGCAGCGTCTTGTTGGCTCCCGTAGTCTTGTGGGCCCGGTTGATGGACTTGGTCTCCCAGTCAGTCCAGTAAATGAAATCCTCGAAGAGGGTGAGGGCGAAGATGTGCGGGATGTCCTGGCTCAGCACTGCAAGGGAAAGTGGGCAGCTCAGCCACGGGCTGCACCCCCCATGCCACCCCCCTGCGAAGCCCTTCCCCAGGGACAGCTCAGCCCGGGAACAAACCTCTTCCCCTGGCCAGAGGCACCGAGGAGCCACCGGGGCTGGGGCTGCACCCAGCGGCCAGGGCTCCTGCTCCCACACCCCACACAGGCCTGGCAGCACCCGGCAGCCCCAGCGCTCTCACCCGTGTGCCGGTTGGAGCCGTCCAGGCTGGCAAACTCGATGTAGTCCTCGCGCGCATCAGCCCAGTAGATCCGGCTGTTGATGTAGTCGAGGGTGAGGCCGTTGGGCCAAGTTATCTTGGTGTCAACGATGACGCTGCGGTTGGTGCCATCCATGCCGATCTTCCCGATCAGGGAGTGGTCCCCCCAGTCCGTCCAGTAGAGGTAACTGTGGACGAAACAGAAGAGCAGAGGGAGGCTGAGTCCGGCCCAAGCCACAGCAGCGGCCGCACTCTGCCTGTTGTGTGGCTAAACCAAGGCGCTTGGGCACGTGGGTGCAGGGCAGGGGGAAGCAGCCAGGTGTCCCAGCAGGGAGGAGGGAAAGGCTTGTCCCACCTCCCAGCCTCCAGGACTACTGCAGGATGGCAGAGGGACCACCAGCCCCCTCCCTGCATAGAGGGGAAGGTCCCTGGGGCTCTCACCCATTCTGCACATCCACCACCAGCGCCCGGGGCTCGCGCAGGCCTGAGTTCACCAGCACGGTACGGTAGGCGCCGTTGAGCTTTGACACTTCGATGGTGTCCCGGCCTTTGTCGCACCAGTACAGGTTGCCTCCCACCCAGTCCACAGCCAGCCCGTCGGGGTTGCTGAGGCCAGTGCGGTGAAGAACCTGGTGGGAGAAAAGAGAGGTTGGGGCTTCACAGAGAGAACCAGACCCCGTCCCGGTCCCTCGGGGATGACGACACCCCCCTTCCCCGGCACATCACTCCTGCAGACGGTCCTGCCCAGCTTCTCTTCCTTGCTCCCTTCCCCCATCCCTCCCTGCCCACGGCTCCGGGGCACTTGGAGCTGCCTCTGACAGGGATGGTGCTGCAGAACATCCCCAGCGCAGCCTGAGCCCAGAACTGATCCTGCACCAGGGCTTGTGCCCTCCTCCCCAGCGGCCCTGGTGCCAGCCGGGGCCCCCCCGGCAGCCTCCCTGCAGGGGGTGGGTGAGGACCGGGGGGCCCAGGGGCTGCCTCTGTCCCCCACCTGCACGTTGCTTCCGTTGATGTGCATGCGGCGGATCATGCTGCCCTGCGTGGTGACATCTGTCCAGTAGATCATCTGCTCCCGATAGTCAAAATCCAGAGCCACTGCGTTGTTCAGCCCCTGGAGGGAAGGGAGAAGCGTTGGATCAGCCTCACCTCAGCACAGGGTCACGGGGGCTTTACAAAGACCAGGGAGCCCCCCCGCCCCAACTCCTGTCTCTGCAGCAGAGTACAGCAAACATCGTGCAGTAGTTGCTACCCAAGAGCTACTCTTTACACGAGAGCCCCTGTATGCTCCTCGTGAGAGCTGTTGTTTGTACAGGATCTACTGTCCACCCGGGAAGCCAAGAGCCCGGGCTCCCAGGCTGGCTGCTTGTGCCCCGCAGGGCCCCTCTCCAACCCCCAACGCGTGGGGCCGGTGCCTCCTCCTGCTCCCAGCTACCCCTGTACCTGCTTGAGCAGTGTGTAGTTGGAGCCATCCAGGTTGAGCTTCCTCAGGTAGTACCGGTTGGCAAAGATGAGGAAGGGCTCTTCATCTGCACAGGGAAACCACGAGACACATCAGGGAAGCGCCGCTGGGATGCGGGTAAATCCCCTGCGGACCTGCCGCCCTCCTCGCCCTGCTGCTCCCCAGCTCTCCCGCGCGTGAGTCAGGAGCAGCCCTGCTGCCCCCCGGGGCACCGTGATCCACTCCAACACCGGCAGCATCACAGGGGTGCCAGAAGAGCATCCCTGCCTCCGAGCGCCCCCCAGCTCTCACCTGTGACGGCTTTGCAGCTGGTGGGGTTGTCAGGTTTGAGCTTGTAGCCCTCTATGCAGAGGCACTTGTAGCTCCCCAGAGTGTTGATGCACTTCTGGCTGCAGGGATAGGTGGTGGAGCACTCGTCGATGTCGATGCACGTCTTCCCATCGTCCTTCAGCCGGAACCCAGGACGGCATCTGCACTGCAGGAGGCAACCGGGAGCTGTGAGAGGCAGCCAGGGCTGGCAGGCTGGGAGCCGACAGGCAGTGCCACGGGACGTGTGGGCTCAGGCACGGAGCGCTCGCAGCCCAAGAGCAGCACAGGCGAGCGTGGGCCAGAGGTGCCCGTGGGTGCAACCCTTGGCCAGCTGGCGAGGACGGAGCAACCCTCACGCGCAGAGCGCCTGTGGGGAGGAAGGCAGCGGGAGAGCGTCCCTCCAGCCGACCCGTCAGTCTGCTGGCCCCTACCTTGTATCCGATCTTGAGGTCCTCGCACTCCTGGGAGCAGCCACTCAGCTTCTTGTTGAGACACTCGTTGATGAAGCAGTTGAGCTCGTCCGAGCCGTCCGTGCAGTCGTTGTTGTTGTCACAGAGCAGTGCCTCCGGGATGCACTTCCCGTTCTTGCAGAGGAAGAAGGAGTCGTTGCACTTGTTCTCTGCGGCAGGGCGGAGGCGGCAGCGGTCAGCGTGAGGCAGCCGGGCAGCCCCGCTCCCCCCGCGGCCCCCGCAGGTACCTGGGCTGCTGCAGCGCGCGTTCTTGGGCGCCTCGTCCGAGTGGTCATGGCAGTCGAACTCGCCGTCGCACTCCCACTGTCTGTTGCTGAGGCAGCGGCCGTTGGCGCAGCGGAACTCGTGGGGGCCACAGGTGGGGTACTCTGAGGGAGGGTTGGGGGTCAGGCGGCCGCCCACCCTCCCGAGCTGGTGGCAGCGACGGGGGCACCGCAGAGCTGCAGGTGCCCAAACCTCCCTGCAGCCCAACTCGGGGCGGGGCTGCACCCCGGCGGCCAAGCAGGCGGCAAACGGGTGGTGTTGGGTCTCCCCAGGACTGCTCTGCGCCAGGGCAGATGCTCTGCTTGGCTCTCCAGCACCAAACCCCTCCTGCTCCGGCTCCCCCCTCACCCTGCCCTCATGCCAAACCCCTTCCAGACGATTAACATCTCTCCAGGAGAGCCCGCATGGCTGCCAGAGCCAGCGCTGCGGAGATGTGGCCCTCATTGCACCCCGGTCCCCGGACACCCACCACACTCCGGGGACTCGTCCGAGCCGTCGCCACAGTCGTCATCGTGGTCACAGACGAAGTGCTTGGGAATGCACTGGCGGTTCCCACACATGAACTCCCGCTCATCGCAGGTGTTGTTGTACACTGCAATGAGGCATTGCTGTCAGACCCCGCCGGACCCCGCGCCCTCCTGCCTGCCCCCAAGCCCTTCGTCTCGTGGCGCTGGGGACAGGAGCTGAGGCACAGCCCACTCCTTCGCCCCCAGCCTGAGCCCGGGCCCGCGCTTCATCCTGTGGCTGTGACCAGTGCCCGGGCAACGCGGTGCCTCTGGCTGTGGCTCCACAGGGACGCTTCTCTCCCTCAGTCAGGGAAAGGCACCCAAACGGCCCCATGGCCAGGTCTGCTGCGACCACAGCCCTGCCATTTCCTCCTGCAAGCCTGGCCAGCATGACGGATCCCGTCTGCTACTGACAGGGACCCCGGGGTGTGGGGTGACCCCCCCGGCACTTCACCCAGCTCCTCGCCATCCCCAGGCCCCGCCTCGCACCCCCCCATGCACTCACAGCAGCCGGCAGCAAGAGTCTCATCAGCTCCATCCGCACAGTCCTTGTCCCCGTCGCAGAGCCAGCGCTCCGGCACGCAGACGTAGGTGCCCGGGCACTGGAAGGATCCTGTGCTGCAGGTGGTCAGTCCTGCGGAGGGGACGCAGAGAGGAGGCCGGTCACCCCCCCCACCGGGGAACTGGCACTCTTGGGCTACACACCCCCACGTCTCAGGGAGGCCCCTGGATATGGAACCAGGAGAGCAGCGAGGAGCAGGGCAGAGCAAGGGAGGGTGGGAGGAGGGATGGGGACACCCAGGGGTGGAGCAGCAGCACGGGCAGGGACAGAGGGCAGGGGCTGGAGCACTCACGGCAGCGGCTGTCCTCGTCAGAGCCATCCCCGCAGTCGTCTGCCCCGTCACACACCCAGAGCTTGGAGATGCAGCGGTGGTTGTTGCACTCGAACTGCACAGGGTAGCAGAACTTGTCTGGGAGGGGGGAGGAGGGGGTCAGAGTGAGGGCAATGCTGCCTGAAGGACACAGCAGCAGAGGCAGCCAGGCTGGGCCAGCTGGGCTTGGGGGCCACAGCCCAGGGTGATGCTGGGGCTACTGCTCGCCCAGACCCAGCCGTGCCCACACGCCATGGGGACAGGCACTGCAGCTGTAGGACTGCTGTGGGATTCCCCACTCTGGAGCTGGGGAGGTTCCCCACTTCCTGAGCACTGCTTGGGGTTTGTTCAGGGAGATTGGAACTAAAAAAATAACTCAAGTGAGCCACAACTGGCCACCGTCAATGACCGCGGACAGTCGTGCATGTGCTGAGCAAACAAACGCACAAGGACATTTGCGTCGGCCAGTCAAAAAGCCAAAGCCTGTGGACTAAAACCACAGAGGGGGAAGAATCTGGCGTCTGGTCCTCAGCAAAAGGATGTCAGAGAGAGGAGGGTCCTGCCTCCCTCCAGCACGCGTGCGCTGTCCCCCCCGAGTCCCCAGCTCTCCCCACCCTGCCGCTCACTGCAGTGCGTCTCGTCTTCCCCGTTCTCGCAGTCGTCCTCTTTGTCACAGGTCCAAGTCATGGGGATGCACCTCCCGCTCGGGCAGGCGAAGTAATTGGCTGGACACTTGGGCTTCCTCCCGCCTGGTTTGAGAAGAAACACCGGTAAGGGTGGAGGGCATCCTGCCTCCTCCCCCCCCTGCGCTCCCTGCTGGGGGGCTCCCCCCCAGAAGCTCTTGGGGGTCCCGCGCTACCAGCACCCACAGCCGCCCTGGGCAGGAGCTGCAGGGGCCAAGGACGATGGTCCCGGCCACCACCCAAACGGAGCCCAGAGGGCAGCACCCGGGCAGAGCGCTGCCGTGACACCCCCCGGCGCCCCCCAGGCCCCAGCACCGCTTCCTGCCCCACTCTCACCCGGGCAGTTCCGCTCATCCGAGTAGTCTCCGCAGTCGTTCGCCCCGTCGCACACCCAGCTCGGGGCGTAGCACAGGGATGTGTGTTCGCACTTCTGGAACGTGGTTCCCTTGACCCCCAGCTTGAAATAGCTGCTGCAGTCGGTGGCAGCTGCAAGGAACCACAGCAGGGCCCCGGGTGACCAGTGCTGCAGCTCCTGCTGCGCAGCAACAGCCCGCGCCCCGCTCCCGACAGCCCCTCCCTCGCCCGAGCACCGAGATGACGCTGCCCAGAGCCGCTGCTGCCCCAGAGCTGTCACTGCCCCAGAGCCGTCACTGCCCCAGAGCCGTCGCTGCCCCAGAGCCGTCGCTGCCCCAGAGCCGTCGCTGCCCCAGAGCCACCGCTGCCCCAGAGCCGCCGCTGCCCCAGAGTCGCCGCTGCCCCAGAGCCGCTGTCACCACACCAGGCGCTTCCAATGGGCTGGGGTGGGGAGGTGCCACGCAGGCGGCTGCAGCGATGGGCACGGGCTGACCTGGGCTGGCCCCGCTGACGGGAGGGGCAGGAGTGCAGAGGGCAGGAGCATCCCCAGAGCTACAGCGGGGCAGGGCTGGGGGCAGCGGGGACACTCACTGCAGTTCATTTCATCCGAAGCATCCTCGCAGTCGATGAACTGGTTACAGCGGCTCGAGTTCCCGATGCAGCTCCCATCGCGGCAGCGGAACTCGGTGGCAGCGCAGCTGGTTTCTGCAAGGGGGAGGCTGCGGGTGAGTCTGGGCTGGGCACCCAGCGCGTTCAGCCCCGCCACAGCCCCGCTGGCATGGCAGACGTGCACGCACACCCCACCGCTCAGCACAGCTCTCGACCTGCGCTCCCAGCCCCGGTCCCGGAGCCCCAGTCCCCTCCCGGCCGAAAGCTGGTGCCTCCCACGCTCGCTCTGCCGGGCAGCCCAAGCTCCTCTCCCCACCGGCCTGTCACTGGCGGGCCTGGATGGGCTCAGGGAAGCTCCTGACCTTCCCCACCAGTTCTGAACCGAGCAGACAGGGTGCTGCCCTTGGGGACGCTCAGGGGCCCTTTCCTCAGGAGCACGGGAGCCGTGAGGAGCAGCGACACTGTGCCGCGCCATCGCCCCATGTTCCTCCTGGGTGTCCAACCACTGGCCCGGGGATGCTACATCACCGTGCTCGGGAGTTCCTCCTCCCAGCTGCCAGGACTGAGCTTTACAAAGTCAAATGCCACAAGCAGCACAAGTAGGATTTAGACCTTGACTCTCCGCTCAGCCCTGGCTCTGCTCTGATCCTGTCAAGCTGAAGGTAACTCCCTCCCTCAGCCTCTGTCCCCATCCCAGACAGCTGCTGAGCCCTGGCAAGGGCTGGCCGGGAGCCAGCCAGCCGGCTTACTGTTACAGGGCACTTCATCCGAGTTGTCCCCACAGTCATCCACGCCGTTGCACCAGTAGCGGCTGGCAATGCAGCGCCCGTTCATGCAGTGCAGGAAGCCCTTCTTGCACTTGCGGCTGCCTGCAAGGGAGAGGAGCGGCTGAGGGTGAGGGGAGGGCTGGCACCCCCGGGTGTTCCAGCTCCTCCGGACCGGTCACCAGGGGAAGGAGCCACACAGGCAGGGTTAGGAACAAGCTCCCTCGTGCTGGCGACATCGCCTTTGCCTGGCAGAGACCGCCTGAGGAGCGAGGGTTGTGTTAGAGGGAGGGTGCTGCAGCCCCCACTGGGCCAGCCGCCAGCCTGCCCCCCAAGACTGGAAATGGTCTGAAGCCCTTAAAGCCTGGCTGGGCCCAACTCTGGGAGGGCAAGGGGGACTGTGAGCACTTGAGGGGCACGAGAAGACTCCCAGGAGTCCCGGCTGCCTGTATCAGAGCTGGCAGCTCAAGCAGGGTGGCTGCATGTGCCAGGGAGTGCGGGGGGTGCGTGAGCAAAGCAGCAAGAGGAGGAACCTTACTGCAGTAGGACTGCTTCTCGTCTGACTTGTCCTTGCAGTGGACCACACCATCGCAGGTCCGGCTGAAGTCAATGCAGTCGCCGTTCCCACACTCAAACTCGTCATGCATGTTGCAGGTGGAATTCAGGGCTGGGGAGGGCACGGGGAGTGTCAGCTCTGCCAGGCTGAGACCAGCCCCTCCTGCTCCCAGTCCCACCCCCACCAGCTCCCACTCCCACCCCTCTCCACCACCTTTGCAGGTGAAATCCTCCTGCAGGACACGCTCGCCGCGGCAGGAGCAGTTGACGTGCCCTTTGGGTGTGAGCAGGCAGAGATCCTGGCAGCCGCCGTTGTTCACCCTGCACAGCGACAGCTCACCTGGGGGAGGAGGAGCGTGGTCACACCAGGGACAGCTCAGCGCTCCCTGCCCTTGCCCTCGCCGTCGGGGAGAGCGGTTGTAGAGGTCCCTCCCCCAGCTCTTCAGACGGGGCTATGGGGGATGCAAGGGGCTGGGGGCATCCAGCCTCCCCGTATCCCGCAAGGAGGATGCCCTGGGAGGAGCAGAAATGGGGCAAATTCTCTCCTCGGCCCTCGCAGGGTTACGGAGATGGATGGGCTTTGGTGCGAGGGTGCCAAAGGGGCAGCGACTGCCTGGGAGGATGGTGGGACAGGTTCCCCCCTCCCCGGGGTGGAAGAGCCGCGCTGTCTGGCGGCGGGGGGAGTCAGGGCCTGCAGCAGTGGGGCGAGGGGTGACGGGGGGGCGTGGAGCGTCCTTACAGCTGTCGGTGTCGTTGGCCACGGCAATGATGCCCATGGGCTGCTGCGGGATGTCGACGCGCAGAAGCTTCATGTCGGTGCCCACATACTTGTTGGCGCGCTGCACGGCCCTGCGCACCCAGTCTGTCCAGAAGATGTAATCGCCGTAGACGGCCAGGCCGAAGGGGTGCACGGGCTCCGCTTTCAGGATCACCTGCCGGGCATCGGCAAAGCCTGAGTGCGAGGGAGCCTGCCCATGGGGCACAGCCCCCAGCACCACCTCGAAGGCAGCGTGTCCCCGTCTGTCTGCCCCTGGGGAGGGCCCAGCCCCCCCGTGCCCCAGGAACTGCTCTGCCTCCCCCCAACAATGCGCCAGCCCCCGTTTCTCTGCTCTCCTCCCCCTGGAGGGGGCCAGGCCTGGACTCACGTGGCGATGGGAGCCATCGTATTCACAGCGTTCAATTTTGTCCAGCGTGGCATCAGAGAAGTAGATCTTCTCAGCCTTGTGGTCAATGGCCAGCCCGTTGGGTGTCCGTATGTCCTGGTCAATGATGATGAGGACGTTGGCACCGGAGAGGGTGGCACGCATGATGCTGGGGTGCTGCTCATTCCAGTTGGTCCAGAACATCAGGCTGGAAGGGGATAGACACGCGATGCCTTTGCAGCCCCATGCACGTGTTGGCTCAGCCCCCCCTCTGCTGCTGTGGGGCTTGCAGGGACTTTGGGATGGATGGGACATTGTCCCCATGCCAGAAGGGGTGGGAGGGGGACAAACGAGGCCACTGCAGCCAGCTGGCAGACGTGGCACCCCGTGGTACCAGAGACGGGGATGGGATGGGGTTTCTCTCTGGGCTTCGGGGTGCTGCTGGACGTGTGGGGAGCAGGGGCACAGGGCCCCTCCTCCCCAGTATTCTGTGCTGGGAGCCAGCGCTCCCTCCCCAGCGGAGGGGTGTCCGCCTGGACATCGGCCCTGGGACCACACGGGCCCCTGCCTGGGCTGGCTGGGCCACTGACGGCCACTCACTTCTGGCACTCATCCAGCACGAAGGCCCGGGGGTGATCATCCCCCGACATGGTGATCACCGTCTCCCTCTCGAAAGCCCCCAGACGACTCTGGTCCACGGTGTGGCGGGTGATGGTGGAGGTGGTGTAGCTGGTCCAGTACAGCGTGTCCCAGCCGCGGTGGTACGCCAGCCCCTCCACTGAGCCCACGTCTGCCGGGGGGAGGACAGGCAAGGGTCATGTCCAGCCCCTGCTCCTGCTCGCTCTGCACAGCCAGTGCTGACTGTGACACCTGGACATGGCCACTTTGGCAGCCTGAAGTTACTGCTTTTAATTACACCCCAAAAAATCCCTCAGGGGCTCTGGCTGGCTGCTGACACGGGGCCAACGCGGCAGAGCCTGAGGGGACTCAGCGGGGCTGGGCTGGGTCTATGCTAAAGGGTGAGCTGAGACCCCGGGAGCCTTCCGGGGCCTCCTGGGCAGATCTCTGCCACCGGCCAGGTAACGGCACGTCCTTGCAGGATGGCTGAGTGACTGTCACCTACGATGAAACGAGGACTTGAACTTGGCTTTCAAGCTGGTGCTCTCATCATCTCCTCTGTGCTGCGGGTGCTTCTGACCCACAGCAGCGGTACTGGGAAGGGAGGGGTCTCCCTCTGCCAGGGAAGAGCTGAGGCAGAGTGACAAGACGAAGACTTGTGGCCTACCAGGGAGACCTTCCCTCCAGCTCCCGGGCCAGGAGCTCGCACTGTACACCCATCCTTCCTCCCTCGTTAATGATCAGCAGAAGGTTTAATGAACCGGCTACGAGAGATGGGCCCTGCTCTCCTGATCTCAGTGATAACAGCTATCCCAAGCGCCAAATGTAAATACACTCATTAGCAAGCACATCTACAGCCCTTGCTGGAGGTGCTCCCTAGCGACACAGAAGTGCAGACGAAGTCCCTTCCACTGCTGCAGGAGCCAGTAAAACCAACCAAGTGCAAATCGAGGGCAGGAGGTGAAGACAGGGCCAGGCATGGCAAGGTTTGCTCAGGCTCAACGGGTCTGTCTTGGAAGTCAAATGCAAACACAGAGCAGATCCCAAGTTTGCTGCAGTGCCTTGTTTCTAGAGCAGTGCGTGCCCACGTGCATGCCTCAGCCTTGTGATACACTCTCCTTGCCAGCACAAGCTCTGCAGACTCCTCCTGACACTTGCGTCCTCTACCACAGGCTGCTGCCTCTTCCAGAGAGGTAGAAAGCTCACAGCTGAACCCTTAACAGCTGCCACTCAAAACACCTCTCGAAAATACCAGAAAACGTTAGTTAACTGAGGATCAGAAAAAAAGCCCTCGGGCAAGGAACGAGGGAGTTCAGGAAGGGGTGGTGGGGCAGGAGGGAAAAGAGGGGTCTGAGGGCAGACGCACGCGCAGGGAGCCCCGCGACACTCACTCTCCACGATGGTCTTGCGCCCCGTGCCGTCATCGTTGATCTGCTGGATGTTGCCGAAGTGGATGTCACTGTAGAATATGCGGTTGCTGCCCTTGGAGCCGTAGCGGTAGTCGAAGGCCAGGGCGATGACGTTCTTCATGTGCTCCGCGTCCTCGAAGGGCTTGATGGGCGCGTTGAGGTTGTTCTCGTCCGAGAGGTGGATGCTCTTGAGGATGGTGCGCTCCGAGTACAGCAGGTAGCCGTCGTAGTCACGGCAGCTCACGCCGTCCTCAGCCAGCATGCCGTGGGCGCAGGCGCACGTCCTCTGCCCGCTGCCCCGGAACAAGCAGAGCTGCTGGCAGCCCCCATTGCTCTGGGCACAGATGTTGGTGCCTGGCGAGGAAAGGGGATTGTCTGAGGGCTGGGCAGGCTCTGTGCAGGAGGATGCTCCCGCTCGGCCGCTTTTCACCTCTCCCCACTCCAGGGGCTCAGCCCATGGCACGACAACAGTTCTTCGTGGAGGACACAGTGGCCGTTTGTTTCCATCCCCCTCCCCACATCTGCCGGCTGAGGGAGCCCGGCCCGGGTGGCCGCCAGCGCTCAGCAGCGCTGCACAGGGGCAGCACCCCACGCCCGCACTCACCCTTCTGCCGGGCCCGGTTGAAGACTTTGATGTCCTTGAGCTGCACGCCAATCCCTGTCCTCAGGGACACTGACTCGGTGGCGTTGTCCTTGTTGCCTCTTTTGATGGAGCCGTTCGCATGAGTCCTAAGGAAGGACAGAGCCGCTGAGCGACCGGCATGGGGCGCACCCCAGCAGCACCCTGCCGTGGGACCCAGCGCCGCCACCTGCCCCACGGCACCCCCAGCTCCCCCACAGCCGGTGCCCAGGGCACCCCCAGCACTGCCAGGCCCTCGGCACCGCACCTATCGCTCCAGTAAATGTACTCCTCGAAGACCGACACCGAGAACATGTCCATGTTGTTGCTGGACAGGACAACTTCTCTGTTTTCACCCGTCTCCAAGTCAATTCGTTCGATCTTGTCTGTCCGGGCATCGCACCAGTAAAGTTTCCCTTCCTGCGGCAACAAGAGGGTCCCCGTCAGCAATGGCACCGCGCTCCGGTGTGCCACCCAGGCACTGTCCACACCTCCCACCCTGTCTGGCCCAAGGGGGTCCCTGGGTTCAGAAGACAACCACCCTGGAGAGCCCCCCCTGCAGAGGAGACGTCAGGCCCTGGGTTGGGCAGCCGTGGCCCCAAGACCCCCAAAGCAGCCCCGAGTGACCGGCACGCTCCTGCCAGGCCCCAGGGCAGCCCCATGCCCCCGCCAGCGCCTGTACCTCGTAGTCAACCGAGATCCCGTTGGGCCAACTGATGCTGACGTTCACCAGCACCATCCGCTCAGTCCCGTCCAGGCGCGACCGCTCGATGCGGGGGTACTGCCCCCACTCCGTCCAGAACAGGTACCTGTAGGGGACAGCAGGGCCGTGACCACGGGCCTGGCCAGCAGCAGCACCTTGGGCCATTTGGCCGCTGGAGTAGAGGACAAACACGTCTTCCCCTTCTGCCCCGACAGCGGGGCCTCCGTGCAGACCCCGGAGACTCACCGGCCCCCTGTGCCGCGTTCCCAGAGCCCACGGGAGCACCGCGCTGCAGCTGGGAGCAGCCCAGACACCAGCCCCTGTGCCAGGCATGTCAGGGGCGTCCTCCATCTCCCCTGGGCCCCAACAACGCTCCTCCCTCCAAGGGCCCCAACAACGCTCCTCCCTCCAACACTGGAGCCAGTCTGGGGAGGCTCCACTTGGATTTCCCGGGGTGCTGGCACCCACGAAGTCACGGGGCACGCCCAGGACGCGCAGCCCATCAGCGACGGGGCAGTTAAACCCGACTGGGTGGGAAACCAGGGGCCTGTCCCTGGGGGTGCAGGAGACCTGTGAGTCCTTCACTGCGGGCAAACCACAGGGCTCTGCCGGGAGGCTGCGGGGGTCTCTGCGACGTGCCCACCCCCTGCAGCTGACAGCCCTCCCCGGCAGCTTTGTGCAGGGTCTCACCCCTTCTCTGGATGGACTGTGATGGCCCGCGGCTTGTCCAGCCCCTGCGAGATGACCACATAGCGGAAGGACCCGTTCAGCCTGGCCACCTCGATGACATCGAAGCCCTGGTCCGTCCAGTAGATATTTCCTGCCGAGGGGACGGTGAGCATCGGCGTGAGCCCCACTCCCCCAGTGCCCTCCCGCTCCTCCCTGCTCCGCAGCCCCATCTCACCAGCGATCCAGTCCACGGCGATGCCCTCCACACGGCCGATTCCATTGGTGACCACGTCCTCCCGCCACGTCTGGTCCCGCTTGGCCCGGCTGATGGTGCTCAGGCCCATGTCAACCCAGTAGATTGTGTCGTTCTCTGAGAGGGGCCAGACGGGAGAGCGGGCGTTAGGGAGGGCCTCTGGGTCGCCCCAAGGGTGGGAGGGACCGGGGTGAGCCGACCCCCCCAGGCCCCAACGGGGGTACCTGAAACCCTCCCTCGCCCAGGGCTGTCAAGGGGAGACGTTCGGGGGCAGAGCACGGACAAAGGGGGTCTGGGGATGGTCCCCCCGGCATTCCCCCTCCCCAGCCTCTCCAGCCCCACTGTCCTGCTGCCAGCGCCCACGTCACCTGCGTGGAAGTCAATCCCCACGGCCAGGGAGGTCCCCGACACGGGCACGAGGGCATCTGACTTGTCGTTGGGGTCCAGGGGAATGCCACGGATCCCCTCATGGACTGAATACAGGAGGAAGGAGCCAACGCCTGCGACACAGATGCGGGACAGTCAGATGCATCCCACAGCCCACACAGTCCCTCCACGGGCAGCCAGACTTGTGGAAAACCGTGACAGCAGCTCCATGAAGGGGCATGAGCCTGGCAGGGCCAGGGGGAGGCACGTCCCTGCCACGACAGCAGCTCCTCGAGTCCACGGAGAGCGCAGAGACAGGCAGGGCAGGGTAGAGTGGTTCTGCCTGGACCTGCCGGCAGGCTGTGCCCGAAGCGTCTCCGCGCTGGCAACCCCTACGCACACCCCTCGGCAGACTCCGAGGCTGACGCAGGTGAGACGTGGGCTGGCAGCGCGAGCGGCTGCTCCGCAGGCAGCTGGGGGGCGGCGGGGGTGGCCGGACACCGAGTGCCTGGTCCTGCCCACGGTGCTGCGGTCGGGGGGTGACGTGTCTGCATGGGCAGTGTGAAGGTGACATGCTCAAAAGCTTTGCAGCACCGTGGATCCTCGCAGAGGGAGGGATGCACCTGCTTCACTGGGGTCCCCGCGCAAGAGGGGACTAACTACAAACGTGAGGAGAAAACTCCTCCGTGATCAGGATGGGGTGGCTTTCACTGCCACTCTGGGCAGGGGGAGGAACAGCAAACCTTGGGGGAAGAGGGCAGGGAACAACCCTCTCTGAAACAAGCACAGACTGAGGCAGGGATGAGGTTTGTGACGGCTGGGGCAGGAACCCAGGGAACAGCCCTTCCCCACTCAGCTGTGCAAGGGGCTGCGCTCCAGCGGGCCCTTCCCCGACCTCCCTGGAGGCTGCAAACCGCGGTGTAGCCCGTTTGAGGGGTCCTGACCCACACCGGGGCACGGGGGAGGCACGAGCGAGGCCTCTTCCCAGAGCCGCCTCCGCCCCCGAGCGCTGGCAGAGGCTCCGCACGGCATCTGGGTCAGGGCAGCGCTTGTTATTCAGTCCCTGCCCTGACCCAGATGGTGCGGCAGCTCTGCCAGCCCCCTCCAAAAACACCAAGAACACTTTGCACAAAAACAGCCTTTGAGAGGCCCTGGCAGTGACCGGGGAGTGGGGGGGGCTCGTCCCTCCTGAGGGAGACGGTGGTAAACCAGACAGGGGCTGGGGATCTGCAGAGCAAACGCTGCACCAGCTGCTCAGGCCCGTTCCCAGTGACCGCAGCGAGTCAGGGACCAAACCGCTGCGACTGCAGGTTTTCATGTCTCCTCAGGGCTCCCACCACGCAGTCCTGCCCCCTCCTCCCACCAAACCCGAGCCCCCGGCGCCCGGGCAGCCTGTCGCAGGGACAGCCCAGGCAAGGGTCTCGCTGCAGCCCGAACCCCTCCTGACCCCCCCAGCAGCGCTGCTGGGTGCAGGGAGGTGCAGGGCAGCAGGGAGGAGCCCGCATGGGCCGGAGCAAGCGGTCACCAGCCCCCCCGCGCCACACACGCCTCGCTGGGCTGCACAGCACCGTGTGGCAGCAGCCGGGGGTCTCTGCGTGGGGGGGCATTGCAGGCAAGAGGCCGGGCACGCGCTCACCTTCGCAGGACTGCTGTCCGCTCTTCAGGCTGTAGCCCGCGGTGCACATGCAGGCCCGGGAGGTCTCAGAGGTGGGGAGGCAGAGCTGCGAGCAGTCGCCGTTATTCAGGCTGCAGGGGTTGGTTCCAGCTGCCGCAGGGAGAAGGGGCGTGAGGGGCAGCCGGGGGCCAGGGCACCCCGTGGGGGCTGCGGGCGCCTGGGGCACCCCGCGAGGGTGAGGGCCAGGCTGGGGCCAGCAAGAAGGGACAGGGTCAGCCAGCCATATGGCCACCGTGGGCAAGGCTGCGGCCAGCCCAGCGGAGCGGGGTCTCCAGGGCCACCCGCTCACCTTGCTGGATGGTCTCGTCGTACACCTTCATGTGCATCACCAGTGTCGTGCTGTTGCGCAGCACCGTCACCTCTGTCCCGTCCTTCTTGTTGCAGGTGCCCATCCTCTCGGAGGCCTGGTCAGCCCACCACAGCTTGTTGCCTGGGAGGAGAAGGCAGGGACATGCAGCAACTCCCCCCATTCCCTCCCGCCCCCACAACAAAGAGCAGTGGCTCCGCACAGATTTACACGCAGTGGCCTGGAAAAAGGGGCCTCATCTCAGCCTTCGGGGGAGAAGCATCCCCTCCCCAGCCGCTAGAGGTGGCCGAGAGCAGTCTCCCTTGGGCAGGGCCGGGAGAACGGGAAAGGGCTGGGGAACTACCCCACCCCTGCCAGCACTCACCCATGATGGCCAGGGCGGTCGCCTTGCTCAGCTGAGCCTTCACGGACTCGATCACCTCCAGGTTGCTGCCATCCAGGTCACATCTGTTGATGGTGCCGTTGCCGGAGCTGATCCAGTACAGTTTGCTCTCTGGGTAGTCGATGGCCAGGCCTGGGAAGGGAGGGACCATCAGTGCCCAGGTGGCACATGGGGGAGATTGGGGGGACCGGCGGAGCCGGGGGGCTGAGGCAGGGAACAGGCGCAGGGCCTCGAGGCTCTCAGGGCCAGCAGAGGTGCAGCAGGGCGGGGTGGTACCGTACCGACGGGGCCCTTCTGGTTGCTGAAGAGGAGAGTGCGGTTGCTGCCGTCCATGTTGGCCACGCTGATGTTGTCCCCGTCTGTCCAGTACAGCTTCCTGCGCCGGGGGGGGTACGCTGAGCACAGCGGCTCCGAAGGCCCCAAGGAGATGGCCCCCACGAGCCCGCCTGGCCCCTCTCCCTGCCTGCTGCACCACCCGGGCAGCCCGACAGCTCCTGGCCCCGGTGCCAGGACGGGGCATTGGTGTTCACACACCCCTGCCCGGCAAAGCCCCGCGCACGCCCCATGCGTGGACACACACTGATCCGCAGCCCGTTCCCCCCCCGCGCACGGATGGACGGAAACACTGCTTTGCGTGTGTCGACAGACGCCCCCCTGAGCTGCGGCCCTGGCTCCTCTCGCACACCTCCTACACGCGCTGACACATCGGGAGCACAGCCTGTTCTCTCCTCCATGGCACACGTGTGCTGTCACGCGCACACACACGTGTGCCTGCCCCTTCTCCTCCTTCGACGCTCCTGGCCTGACCCCAAGCCCCCGGCACCGCGTCCCACCAGAGACTTACCCCCGGAGGGGGTGAACCACCAGGCAGTGAGGCTTGTCCAGCCCCTGGATCACCGCGTTCTTGAAGGAGCCGTCCAGCCGGGCCACGTTGATCTGCTTCTTGTTGGCGTCATAGCTGGTCCAGAAGAGGTTTCTGGAAACCCAGTCCACCGAGAGGCCGTGAGCGTTGGGCAGGTCTGACAGGGAACAGAGACGGGAGACTCGTTAATTGTGAGAGGTGGGCTGGGATGGTGCTCAGATGGAGAGGAAGGGCCGATCCCATGGAGCTGAGGCCTTGAGAAGGCTGGTGGGACCCGAGGGAGCAGCCGTGCGGGGCGATGCTCCCTCAAACCCACCCGCAGAGACGACAGTCTCCACGCCGGTGCCGTTGATGAAGGCTCTCTTGATGGTCTGGGTGCGGACATCAGACCAGTAGATGCGCTGCTCCAGGGCGTCATAGTCCACCACTGTGACATTGTCAATGTCGGGCACCGTGAAGGAGATGATGTAGTTGTAGTAGGGGTTGTCAATGTCCACGCCCCGGATCTCCATCTGCCGCGCGTACAGCAGGAACTTCTTAAACTCTGGGGAGGAGGATGAGAGAGGCAGTTGTGGGACCCCAGCCTGGTCTGCGGTGCCGGCTCCGAAGCACCGTTCGTCCCCCTGCACCGGGGCGGCCCGGGCAGATCCCTACCGTAGCAGGTCGTGTTGTCCTTGTCCAGCTTCATGAGGTGGGGGCAGGCACAGGACAACGTGCGGTTGTAGTTGATGAGGCAGAGGTGGGAGCACGGCCCTTTGCCCCCGTTGGCTTCACAGGGGTTAGAAGCTGCAAAGGGATAAGGCTCAGCGACATCCCTGTTCCAGGGGACCCACCCGGGAGGCCCCAGAGCAGCCCGGCCTCGGTCGGCCCCGTGCAGGAGCTCTGAGCCATCCGCCGCATCGCCCCAGACGCGTCCTCACTGGGTGACTGGGGCCACGGCGGAGCCTCCAGCCCAGCGCGGGGGCAGCGGCAGGCCGGGGGCAGCTCCCAGGTGATGCTTCGGGCACACGAGCCCCAGCACCACCCCCCCGCGCTCCTCCCACCCGTTCCCGCCGCTTCCGCTCCCCCAGCCTCACCCAGGGGCTGCCGTGAGGGGTGATAGACCTGCAGGTCGAAAGGCTGCGTGTTGGTCCTCTGCACCACTGTCACGTTGTGCCCAGTCCACTTGTTGGCCTTGGCCAGTGTGTTGGTGCGCCAGTCGGTCCAGTAGACCTCGCCCCCGTACAGGGTGACGGCGAAGGGATGCGACAGGTACTCGTGTCCCCGCAGCACCTCGATGTGCCCCGTCCCGTCGTACAGGGCTGAGTAGATGGCGTCTGACCTGTGCGCGGCAAAACGCGGGGTGAGGGCGAGCAGGGGGCTGGGTGAGGGCTCCCAGGCACCCACAAAGGTCGGGTCTTGAACCCAGCGGCAACCACGCACCCACAGCTCTCAGCAGCCGCCTCCCCTGCTCTGCTTAATGCTGCAGAGGAGGACGACTCCTGATGTACACCAGGGATCAGAGCCCCTCAGAGAACACCCAGAGCAGAGGATGGAATGTGCTGCAGACAGACAGACCCCACAGAGCAAAGCGGCAGGTGCCAGAGCTGGGGGGACCAGGGGGGACGGGGAGGGACAGGGCACAGAGGGGCAGGACAGGGCGCAGAGGAGATGGCGACCGGGTGGCACAGGGCAGAGATGGGTGTCCTGGTCCCACCTGGCGTCAATCCAGAGGATGCGCTTCTCCAGGTAGTCGACGGTGAGCCCGTTGGGCCACCCCCCCGAGCCTGTCTCCTTGTGGATGGTGCGCCGGCCCGCGCCGCTCATGGAGGCGGCCTCGATGCGGGGCAGGCTGGCATCCCAGTCAGTCCAGAAGAGGATCCTGTGGGGACAGCGACCGGGGACGGTCGTCATGGGCACCCCGAGCTCCACCTCCCAAACCGGTGCTGGGGCGCGTGCCCCAACAGGAGCACGTGCCCTGGCCCCGCATGATCCCAGTGGTGTCGCCGTGTCCCAGTGACCCCCTCCTGCCTCACCCGTAGCGGGGGTCCAGGGCGATGGCGCGGGGATGCTCGATGTCCCCTGCCAGCAGCGTGGTGCGCATGGTGCCGTCCAGCTTGGCTACCTCGATCTGGTCCAGGTTGCTCTCCACCCAGTAGATGTTGCCAGCGATCCAGTCCACGGCCAGTCCCTCGGGGGTGGCCAGCCCGTACTGTATCACCACCTCGAAGCTGGTCAGGGCTGCAGGGCACAGCGCCGGGAGGGGACAGCTCAGGACGGTGCCTCTTCCCCAGCGTCACCGCGCCCATCCCAAACAGCCCCACCCAGCCTGACTGGGGCTGATGGTGGGGGGGATGCATCATCCCCTGCCGGAGCCCAAACCCCAAAGGGCTCAGCCCCACGTCCGCGGTGCCAGCGCTGGGCTCGCGCTGTGCCCCTGTGGTGCCCCCTCCCACGGCCCTGCAGACTGATGGGGAGGGGGCCTGGCTTTGTGCTCCCAGCTGCCAGGCTGTAATTACCATTAGGGAAGTGATGGGAATGCTAATTAATTCCTACATAATGAGCAACTCTGGAGAGCAGAACAGGATCGCTACAGGGGCTGTGGACTCTGGGGGGTGCCAGGGAGTCACAGCCGGCACCCCCCATCCCAGAACTACGCCCCAGCTTTCCCACCCACTGGCCTCCCCAGCCTGCTCCGCGCCCTCAGGGCTACGCACCCCCATTCTCGAGCAGCTTCCCCCTGTAGATTTTATCCTCCACCACATCAGTCCAGTAGAGCGAGCTCTGGTTGAGGTGGAAGTCCAAGGCGATGGTGTTGCGCAGCCCGGGGACCAGGACGCTGTAGTCACCCCGGTGCAGGTCGATGCGGCGGATTTCGTGGCGGTTGGAGAATATGATGAAGGGCTTGAAGGGGTCTGCGGAAGGCAGGGTGGGATCAGATGGGGGGCACAGCCGGGGCAGGGGGAAGGGTCCCGGGCTCCTGGCCCCAGCCCCAGCACGGGCACACCCACACCCCTGCACCGGACAGAGCCGCTTGTGCTGGGTGGGGACAGCGAGGGCTCCGCTGCCTGGCGGATCCCCGGGCACCCGGCCGTGCCTGGCAGCACCATCCTCAGCGGTGGGAGGGCGACCCCCGTCACGAGCAGCAGCCCCGCAGCCCACCCGCACGCACCCATGCTGCGGCAGCTCTCGCCATCGGGCTCCAACATCCATCCCTCGTAGCAGGAGCACTTGACGTTGTACTTGTCCTGCTCGCACTTCTGGCTGCACTTGAGGTGCTTGGCACAGTAGCTCTGGATCTGGCAGGTCTTGTTGTCAGAGCCCAGCTCCATCCCCAGCGGGCAGGAGCAGATGATGCCCTCGCCGGGGGCCACGGTGCAGTTGTGGCTGCAGCCGCCGTTGTTCAGGGAGCACTGGTCTGTGGGGAGAGGACGGGCCCGTCAGGTCCTCGCCAGCTCCCGGCCGTGGGAGGCCCCGAGTCCCGCGCCCCGCGCCGCGCTCACCACAGAGCTCGCCCTCATCAGAGCCGTCCCCGCAGTCGTCAGAGCCGTCGCAGAGCTTCTCGGGGGGGAGGCAGATGGAGGTGTTGTTGGCGCAGGTGTGGGAGGGAGGTTTGCACACCAGCGACTCACAGTTCTCCTCGTCCGAGTTGTCCTCACAGTCGCTGTCCCCGTCGCAGACCCAAGCCTTGCTGATGCAGCGGGCTGCCGAGGGGAGCCGGGGCAGAGGCAGAGGCGATGTTATTCCAGGCACTGGGGGTCCCAGCTGCCCAGGGGCTGGTGTCCCCCTGCCTGCTGTCCCTGTGCCCTCCGAGCCGAGGCGGGTCCCAGCCCCTCCTCTGGGGCAGGGGGCAGAGGCTCCCCCCTCCTCTGATCTCACCTGAGTCCTTGCAGCCAAACTTGACATTTGGGTCGCAGACATGGGTGACGCCCTCGCAGTTCTTCTCGTCGCTGGAGTCCATGCAGTCCGTGTCGCCGTCGCAGCGCCAGCGCATGGGGATGCAGAGCCCATCCAGCCGGCACTGGAACTCGTCAGTGTGGCAGCCCCCGGGCGGGCGTGTGGCTGGGGGGGCACATGCACCCACTCAGCGCCTCTGCCCCGAGGAGTGAGGAGCCGGGGTGGGGGAGGTCTGGGCACTCAGCCCGCAGGGAACAGGCCGGGGCCACCCAGAGGTGCAGGAGGGGGCACCAGTGGGGGCAGAGGATGCTGCAGGATTCCCTGCCTGGAAGGGAGGGGCTCTGCTCCGCTGGGGGGCTTTTGGCTCTCCAGGGGGGGCGGCAGCGGAGCTGGTGCCCAGGGGGGTCCGTTGCCACTTGCTCCCTCCCAGCCGGGGCAGGGCTGCGGCCAGGGCTCACCCTGGTTGGTGCAGTTGGCGTGAGTCTCGTCGCTGTAGTCCCCACAGTCGTTGTCCCCATCGCAGGTCCAGTGCACGGGGATGCAGCGCCCGCTGTTGCACTTGAACTGGTTGCTGGAGCAGGAGTGGCTGCAGCCCGCCTCGTCGCTGTTGTCCCCGCAGTCGTTGTCTGGAAAGGGAAGGGCAGCGGGAGGGGGCTCAGAGGGTGCCCAGCCGGCCAGCGGGAGGCCTGGAGACGCGGCAGGAGGGAGGAAGGCAGAGACCCCCCTGCCAGAGGAGACGGCCGGGGAAGCGGGGACCAACGGGGATCACACGGACCAGGCCGGCAGACAGGACGTGGGGCGATGGGCAGCCCCTCGGCGCTGGCAGCGGGACCCCCGTTGGAGGGCCCGGGCTGAAGGAAGAGCCCCCGGCCCTCCCACCCCCCGACACGCTCACGGGGGCAGCCACAGCACCAGCAGCGCACAAAGAAAATGAAACACAGAAACTGCATAGATCAGCCATGTACCTGGGGGGGCCGGGAGGGCGCCCGGCACCACGGGGGCCGCTCTGCTCTGTGGAGGAGCAGAGCTGGGGGACGGTGCCCTACTTTACGGGGCACATCCATGGGGAGGGGGGCTGGTATGGCCAATTGGGGGGTGTCAGCTTGCCTGGAGAGAAACCCCATCGACCGCCAACAGGCAGAGCGAGCTTTAGTCTGACGGTGCTGGGACACTGGCAATGCAGCCCCTTGCCCGCCCCACTGGCACGGGGCACAGGGCTGGCCCGGCTTGCTGGAGCCGCCCCAGGGCTCTGCTCTGCTGCGGACGCCCTGCCTGAGCTCGGCAACGGGCCTTTGCCTGCCCGTGCCTCTGTCTCCCCTCACACAGATGAGCCCACAATGGGCCCAGGGACAACGGCACCGACGGCTGCCGTGGAGCTTCACCAGTGGCCCAGCTCCTGCAGCTGCAGACCCCAACTTCTCTGGGAACCCACTGCCAGGAGCTTCCCGAGCTCGGTGAGCTGGGGGGGGACGGCACCCGGCACGTCCCCCCCACTGCTGGAGCGCGGGGGCACTGCCTGAGAGTAGGGGGCATTGCCAGCGTCTGGAGGAGCAGCCCACGGGGCTCCCAGCATTCTGTAGGGGGCACGTTTGGGGGGTGTGTTGGGCCAGGTTTGAGGGTCTGGTGCATGTTGATCTATGCACTAACCGGTAGGTTTTGGACAGTTCTTTTCGTCAGAGCCATCCCCACAATCTTTTTCTGAAACACAGAACCAACCAGACAGGAGAGTGGGCACAATGACAAACAAAACAACACAACACGGCACACGCACGGAGGGTGGCACAAAAACACGCTGACGCCAGGACGTGGACACTGACAGGGAGAGGGGCGCAGAGGCGGCGCAGGGACACCGAGCGGCCCGGGAGGCGAGACCAGAGGCAGTGGAGGGTGCTGGGGGGGGCCTGGGGCGGATGGGCTGGGCTGGGGGCCCCTTGTCGCTGCGGCTCCTGCCCGCAGGCGCCTGGCTAGGCTCTTGGCTGCTCCACACCAAGGCCGCGGCTTTTGTGAGCTGCCAGCACCGGAGGATCCCCAGGAGAAGAGGCCACCCCTTGGCGGGGCAGCTCAGAGCAGGGCCTGCCCCAGGAGAAAGAGGCCATTTGCTCAGAAGAGCCCAGGGAAGGAGACCTGTGCCCACAGCTCTGGACGTGCCTCGCCTGCTCTGAAGCCACTAATTAAACCCAACAATGCAGAGCTGCTAGGAAGACTGAAATAAACCTGTGGGGAAGGAAAGCAGCCTTGGGGCAAACCTTCTCTCCCAGGCCTGGCCCTGGAAAGAGATCTGAGGCCAGAGGTGAGCTCGCCGGGAGACCTCTCCTGCCTTTCCCGGGGCTATGGGACCTGGCGAGGCCCCGCCAGCAGCACTGGTCACTCCACGCCCATCTCCAGCACCGGGGCAGAGATTTGGCCACCTTGTGAAGAACGCCAAGGTCTGCTGAAATGATCCCCGCCAGGCTGTTCCCGCAACACACCAGGGGCAGCCAAGGAAAACGTGGGAATCGGTGTTGTGGGATGCGCTTACAGCTTCAGGTAACGCCGCCTCCGCTCAGGGCCCGGGCTCTGCCCCTCGCGCAGTGACCCTGGTGAGTGACCCTGGCAGGATCGGGCACCCCCACCGCCGGGCACCCCTGCGTCTGGTCTCGCCGTCCCCTGCTGTGCCCCCCTGGGCGGGCGCGCGGCTGTGGTCCTTACCGTTGTCACACCGCCAGTTGATGTTTATGCAGCGCCCGTTGTTGCAGGTGAACTGTGTCAGGGGAAAGCAGGTCGGGTACGCTGCAGAGGAGGCAGAGGCATCGTCAGTGTCGAGGAGACACCCCGCACCCCAGTCCTTGGCCCGGCCCCGCGGTGGGGCGAGCAGCAGGGCTCCCCGGAAGGGCCCGGCGCTCCCGGCGCTCCCCGCCCCAGCTCACCGCAGGAGGCGGACTCGTCGGAGCGGTCCCCGCAGTCGTCGTCCAGGTCACACGTCCAGGAGATGGGGATGCAGCGCCCGCTGGCACAGGAGAACTGGTTGGGAGAGCAGGTCCGGGCTGGCGCGGGGAGAGACAGACAGAGCTTTAGCAGCTGGCGGTGCCTGGCTTTGCTGGGAGAGAGGCCGGGAACAAACCCCTGGGGCTCCTGCGAGGCACCGGCACAGAAGCCAAAGCGGCTGCAAGGTGGGCGGCAGGGGCACGCCAGGCCCCGGCCCCTCGGCCTCCGCCCCGCAGCGCGCAGGGAGCAGCGAAGGCTGCAGCTCGGGGAGCAGTGTGAGCCCTCCCCGACCCCATCGCAGGCTCCTCACCCGAGCAGGTGGAGTTGGACTCGTCCTCGTTGTTCCCGCAGTCATTATCCCCATCGCAAAGCCAGCGGTTGGGGATGCAGCGGTTGTTCTTGCACTTGAAACGGTCCGAGGGGCAGGTGTGCTGGTCTGCGGGGGAGACACGGCTCAGGACCTGCCCTCCCCACCCAGCGCCCCCATCCCTCCTCCACGCCTGGCAGGGTGAAAAGCTGAGACAGAAAAGGGCAGTTTGTCCTCAGACAAACAGGGGATCCACAAGCTTCATCACCACTTCCCCCCTCAACCACGCATGCCCGCTGCCCTCCTAAGAGCTGGGGAGGGGACACAGGGGTCCCGGGTGCCCAACCCCGGTCCCAGGCGCTGGCCCTACATCTGAGGGAAGCTTCGCCCGAATCCCGCTGCCCCAGGAGCACGTCACCGCAGCGCAGGAGGCGGCTACGCACGGCAGAGCTCCGGGGCTTCGTCGCTGTTGTCCAGGCAGTCGTTGTCGCCGTCGCATTTCCAGCGCTCCTGGATGCAGCGGTTGTTCTTGCAGGCGAACTCTCCCGGCTGGCACTGTGGGGGTGGGATGTAGGACGGGTTGGCTGGCAAGGGAAAAGCAAAGGGGGGGATGATTTTAATCAAGTGACCAAGAGCAGGGCAGTGGCGATGACAGTCCTGTGTCCCCAGGCCAATGTGCCAGAGACGCTGCAGACCCCGTGTCCCCCCCATCCCCGGGGGAAAGGGGTCCCCCCCGGGTCCAGGCCCCCAGGCAGCCTACCCTGGCAGGTGACGGAGTCCAACCCCAGGATCTGGTCCTCAGCGCAGGCGCACTGACGGCCCCGGGGGGTGGCCAGGCACAAGCTGCTGCAGCCACCGTTGTTTACACGGCACTTGTTGGAGCCCACTGCGGAGGCAAGGTGGGGGTGAGGAGGAGGGGACCTCGGCACGCAGGGAACTCTGCAGGGTTCATGGTTGGAGCCCCCACCCCCAGTCCCATCCCTATCGCTCCCTCATGCAGGGCAGGTCCCCGCGGTGCCGGGCAGGGGTGGCCCCAGCACCTTGCTGCTGCTGCGCGTCGTACATCCGGATCTCGAAGATGGGCGGGCGCTCGTTCCGCAGCAGCGTCACCACCTTGGAGGCCTGGTCCAGGCGGTAGATGCTGCCGCTGCGGTACTCGGTCCAGAAGAGGAAGCTGCTGTAGTGGCATAGCCCGAAGGCGTGGTTCAGCTCGGGTCCCTCGTACACGATCTGCGGATGCGAGGAGACTCATGGTCAGCTGGGACGGGTGCACGGGGAGGCCCCACAGGGCAGGACAGAGCAAGGGACGTTGGAAGGGAGAGGGGACAGCCGCAGGGGAGCGTGGCTGAACGTGGCCAGTCACCCATTGGGCAGAACCGCAGCGGATGAGCTGCCAGTGGGACAAAGGCTCAGCTGTCCCCAGGCCCAGCCTGGGCGACTGAGAGCCTGCGGGGCCTCCACTTGCCTTCCGCTCGGTGCCGTTCAGGTAGACCATCTCGATGCGGTCATAGAAAGCATCCACCCAGTAGAGGATCTTGGCCGGGATGTCCAGGCTCAGCCCGTTGGGCCACAGGACGGTCTTGGAGGTGATGAAGATGTTGCGGTTGGAACCGTCCATCCAGGCTCTCTCGATCTTGCCCCTCTTGCTGTCCTTGGGATCCTCCTCCCAGTCCGTCCAGTACATCCACCTGCCACAGACACGAAGCTGTTGCAGATGCAGAGGAGCTGCGCCCGGAGCCCACCCCGACGTCCTGCTGCCCCGTGCCTACAGCCAAGGCCCAGCCCAGCGCAGCGTGGAGCCGCCACCATCACCACAGCTGGAGCCGCTGCCCAGTCCCACGGTCACAGCTCAGAGGCGGTGACTGGGCCCCCCCGAGCCAGGCCTGCCCGCCCAGGCACCCGCACCCGTTCAGGGGGTCCACCACAATTGCCCGGGGGTGCGTCATCTTCCCCTCGATCAGCGTCTTCCGCGTCTGGGCAGCCTTCTCCAGCCGAGCCACGCTGATGGTCTTTTTGGGGCCGTCATCTGTCCAGTAGAGGTTGTTCCCCATCCAGTCCACAGCGATCCCCTCCACGTTGTGGATGCCTTTGGGGAGAAGCAGGAGCAGGTCACCGGGACTGCGAGGCAGCGGGAAGCAGAAGCGACAGCCCCGTGTGATTCACGGTGCGTTCGGCACCACCTGAGCCCAACTCAAACCGACAGGGATGACAGGTCCCCCCAGCCCCGGCACGGGCAGCAACCCCAGAGCCTGGGCTGGAAAAAGCCAAATTCAGGAGCGTCCTTGGCTGGTTCACCCGGAGGCAACAAAATGAACTTGGTTGGCAGCGTGGGGATGGATCGGCCGCCACGCGGAGCCTTGGGACCCTCTGACTGAGGGACCCCCATCCCTCCCTCCTCCTCCTCCCATCTGAGCAGATCAGGAGGGGGACATCCAGGGACAGGGGACCCTCCTCTGCTGTGGCACGTGCTCTGTACCTGTCTCTCAACAGCAGTCTACAGATAACCCCAACAGCAGCTTCAAACCTTAAGTTTTAAGGGTCAAAGACACGAGGGAGAGGACGGAAGCGCTGCCTTTACACAAGGAAACGCACTGATGGCTGCGGTGGCTGGCTCCCAGGGGCTGCCCGCGCTGGGCAGGGCCAGGCTGGGCCCTTGGCCACTCACCGTCCTTCAGGATGGTCTCTCGCTCCGTCCCGTCAATCTTCTGGCGCCCGATGAGGTAGCTGGTGGTGTCGGCGAAGTAGATGAAGCCAGTCTCGGCGTGGAAGTCCAGTGCTCGGGGGTTCATGAGGTTCTCGATGGGGATCATGTGCTCATCCGGCACCTTGGCCCCCATGTCCATCCCACGGATGATGCCTGGACGCCCCTTCCCGTACACCAGGAACAGCTCGTGCTCGGGCTCTGCAGAGAGACGGGGAGAGCCGTTGCCCCCAGCCAGGCCAGGGCAGCGCAGGGGGGGACGGCCCCGGCGGGTCGTGGGTGCGAGACAGGGACGGCAGAGCCCCGCGGGCAGCCCACGGCTCGGGCTGGGGCGGGAAGGGGTGTCTGCAGACAGGAGGGAAGGAACTGGAAAGCTCTGCTTGCCCCTGGGCCCACATGCTCCCAAATGTCTGGCACAAGCGCCTCTGCCCCACCAGGTCCCGTGCCGGCCCCCTCACACCCCACCAGCTCTGCAGCTTGGGCCAGGACTCACTTTTGCAGGACTTCCCGTCACTGCCCAGGCTGAACCCGGAGCGGCACCGGCAGGTTCGGGTCTTGTGGCTGTTCCCCAGGAGGCAGATGTCGGAGCAGCCCCCGGGCTTGCCGAACTGGTCGGGCTCGCAGGCGTGGCTCCTCACTGCAACACAGCGCGGGCTGAGCGGCTGGAGCGGCACGGACACGTCCTGCCCCCACGGGCACCCACTGGCCCGCAGCCACAGGGAGGCCAAGACGGCCTCATGGGTGCTGCTCCGTTTGGGGCCTGGGGGGCCCCTTCCCCCCCGAGCTGCTGGCTGCCAGCCAGGGCCCGAGCAGTGTGTGGACACCGCAGAGGCGGGGAAGGGCCTGCCCAGACCAAGGATCTCTGCGGAGCAGAAACCAGCACGGCGTGTGCCAGCGCATCGCCCCAGCCGTGGGGCCAGGCTGCCGCCGTCCTGCCAGCCCAGCGCTCACGGCCCACCCAAGGACAGCGCTGGCAGGATAAGTCCCTGCCTGGGGCCAGCACCAGCCCGCAGAGCCCCACTAACCACACTCCTCCACCGCTCGAAAATCTCCTGATTAGTTTTATATTCTGGAAAATGCCAAGCAGGCTGCAGACGCCAAGAGGATTTTAAACGAGTAAATTGATTAACCGCAGGAAGGTGCTGGGGGTGGAGCAGGCAGGCAGGGATGGATGCAGGGAGGGGACGGCGCCTTTCAACTCCCTTGAAATCCCTGGGTGCGCGAGAATGCGCAGCCTGGGTCGAAGGGCAAACACGCCAGCAGCGGGGACCGGAAGTGTGTGGGCACCGCCAAGGGAGCCATTAATATTTCAAGATGCTGCATCTGCTCCAACGTCCCTGCGTTCTCCAGCGAGATGTGATCGATCAACCACGTGGTGCAGCTGCCCAGCCCATGGGGACGGCTGCCACGTCCCTCGCAGGAGGAGACAGAGCGATAGTGGGGGCCAGGGGCACCCTGGGGTGCATGGCAGCCCGGCAAGAGCCAGCACCCGGCTGCCGGGGGAGCAAGTTTCCCAGCCCGTCCTGGCCCCTCCGGCACTCGGCACCCCTGGGCAGGCTCCGGCAGCGCCCCCCACTCTGCTGCCCCCTGCCCAGGCACCCACAGCTCGTGGGGATGGCGGGAGCTGGGGCCAGGCCTGGGCTGAGCGCGGCTCCTCAGGGCCACAGGGTGACAGTGACAGAGGCTCCAGGGCAAGCGAACCCCTCCTGGGCCCCCTGAGGAGAGGGAATTCGGAGGGTGCAGCCCATCCCCGCCAGCCTTTGGGGTCCCAGAAGCTGCTTCTCGCAGGCCGGGGTCCCACCTGTGGGCTGGCGCCGCTGGTGGTAGATGTGCAGTGCCCCTCCCTTGTCCACCCGCGTCACCACCTGGTACTCGGTGCTGTTGAAGCGGTTGACCCGGATGACGCTGGTTTTCTGCTGGGCGTTGGCGTTGTCGGAGTTGGTGGCGTAGAGGTAGTTCTCAAAGACGGTCAGCCCGTAGAGGTGCTCAATCTGGAAGGCACCGCGTGGGGGTCCACCAGGAATGTAGGAGGAGACATGAGAACTGCGAGCAGCTCCGAGGCGTGCGAGGCCCCCAATCCCCAACCCTCATCCCGCCCTACGGCTCTCGCCCCCCCCTCGTTTAGGACACGAGACTGAGCTCAGCCGGCGGGTGCCGCAGGACCGGCTGGTGCTCAGCACCTTGCGCCTTCGCTGGACCAGCAAAGCCAAGCCTGTGGACCAGTGGCCCCAGCAGCCCAGCTAGGACATGCCTCCAGCCCACACCGCTGTAAGGCCCCGGCCCCGCTCTGGCCCCACTCACCAGGATGCCCTGGATGATGGTGTGTCTGTTCTTGCCCTCGTAGTCCACCACCTCGATGTAGTCCAGGTAGGCGTCAGCCCAATACACCAGCCGGTTCACCAGGTCCAGGGTGATGCCATGGGGGAAGACGATCTTGCTGTCCACCAGCTTGGTGCGGTTCTGCCCGTCCATGTCGCAGCGCTCCACCTTGGGGATCTGCCCGTAGTCGGTGAAGAACACCTTGCTGCGGGAGAAGGGCAGACGCAGGAGCTCAGAGCCTGGCAGCGGGAGGGCGCAGACGGATGGACAGGGCAAGCTCCGGCAGCATCCTGGTGACCCTGGACCCTCCTGGCTCGCTCCCCCTCCCCACATCCCAGGTGCAGGTCCAGACAGAGATGCTGAGCCCCCCCCCCCCGGCAGGACTTACCCCATAGCTGGGTCCAGCGCTATCCCCTTGGGGTTGTACAGCTCCAGGTCCAGCAGTGTGACACAGGTGACTCCGTTCTTGTTGCAGACAAAGATCCTGTCATCGATGTCATCCACAAAGTAGAAGTTGCCCGTGAGCCAGTCGATTGCCATCTGCTCCACGTCTAGGCCAGGGGAGAGGGGGGTGAGGAGAGGTCGGGCAGGGCAGGAGGGAGGGAGGCGGGGGCCCCGCACGTGCCTCTGCACGGGGTCTCTGGCCCCCTCCCAGCCCACTGGGCACCTCGGGCAGGGACGCAGCCGAGGAGCGAGGCTGTGAGGCGCAAAGGAGCTGCCATCCGCCCCACGCCGTGGCCTGGGCCCTGGTCACCCCACACCCTTCGGCCCAGCGAACCATCCTCTCGTGCCGCGGGCGATGGGACCCGCCACCGCCCTGGCCCACCAGCCGCCAGCAGCAGCACGGCCTGGAAGGCACCTCCCGGGAGCAGCAATCTGAGCAGGGGAAGGCTCCGCACGGCGGGCGCTGCAGCAGGGAGGAGGCGAAGCAGCACAGAAGGGGAAGAGGCTCAAACCGCAGCATCGGGACAGCAGACGCTGCCGAGGCTGCGCTCGCAGCAGCACAGGGGGGAGTGCAGCAGCCGGCGGCCGCAGGCAGGGCCCCCGCAGGCCAGGCAGCCGGGGCAGCCTAATCGCAAGCAGCAGGGATGCCCCAAGCCCCCAGCAGGTGAGAGACGGCATCTGGCACGCAGCGTTTAAGTATTTAATTAAACCACTGAAAGCCTGTTAAATCGGATAAACCTGATGCACCCACATTCCTTCCCTGCAAACAGGTCACAGCCCCCCCACCCACCCGCCCCAGGCCAAAGGCGGGGGTGAGGGGCTGCAGCTCCCAGAACTGAGGGGCCATCAGTGCCCCCCGAGAGCCCGTCTCGCCCTAGCGCCGGAGCAGGCCGGGAGCAGCAGCACCCCCACAGCCCCACCAGCCCGAGGACAGCGGTACCAGACAGCCCCAGCGGAGACGGGCCAGACACTGCTGAATTATTGACCAGCACAGAAGCTCGGGAGCGCAGAGGGAGGGAAAACATGAATCAAGCCAGGACGTTTTGAAACGTCCCGCACTCCCCCTGCTCGCAGAGTTCAGCCTGACGATGTCAAGCCCTTCCCTGCTGCAGCACTGCGAAGCGCTGCCTGGATTTTGATGAGACCCAGAGTTTGGGTGCCCTGTTCGAGCAGCAACCCGAGTCCCTGGGCCACCCAGGCCAGCTCGTCGTCTCCGCAGAGCATCTCGTGTCGAGGCCGTGGCCCCGGGGACAGAGCCGTGCTGCCGGCGGATGCCCAGCTGGTGACCAACCGCTCTCCCCTCCGGAAGGGCGAGGCCACGGCGCCCGCAGCCACCACCCAGCGTGATGCATCTTGTAAAAACAAGTGGAAACAGCCAGAGGCAAGGATTTATCATCAAACCGAGGCGAAGGCCCATGCAGGGCTCCTGCTGCACTGCCCAACGTGCCAGAGCCAGCGGTGGGCCCGGGGCAAAGTCGGGTCCGGCCAGGGCCCCCACACACCCTGATCTAGCTCCTGGGTGCCCAATGGCAACAGAGGTTTCGTGCTGAGCAAGAAAGTGCACGGGGGTGGCGGGGGGGTGGTGTGGGGCAGGCGAGGGCTGCGCTCTGCCTCTGGGATGGGGCTGCCTGAGTCACACTGCCTGTGGCAGCGCCCGCCCCCCCCCCGCCCCCCCAGCCCTGATTCACCCCCTGACAAGGGGAGGGGGCGGCAGAGCCATGCGCACGCACAGCCCTCCTTGGGCGAGAAACGCTTCAGCAAAGGGATGTGCAAGAATTCCCCAAAAAAGCAGGTCTTGGCTGGCGCCTGCGTGGCTGAGTCAGAGTCACAGGACCGGGGGAACGATCCAGGCTGGGGCGGACAGGAGCGCCCGGCGGGACGGTGCGGAGGCCCTCACCCCCCGCCCGGGGCCACAGACTCCCCCGGCCGCAGGCTTTGGCTTTTCCTTGCTGCCTTCCTCCCGGGGAGGGCCCAGCCGTCGCTGCCCTGTCCCCAGCACTTCCCCGCACCTTGATCCTCCTCTTCCAAAGCCCCCGGTGTCACAGGGCTGCTGCCACCTCACCAGCCACGTCCCACTGAGCCGGAGCCGCATCCGACCCATCTACCAACGCGGCGCTTGGAGGCTGCACAGGACTCAGGAGGGAACGTGGTCAAAAGAAGCTGTAGGTTTCCAGCCACTCGGTTCCTGGGGCCTGCAGCTTCCCTCCCGCCATTTCTGCCACAGTCGCCTCTCCCCGTCAGAACGGAGGGTCCCAGCCCTCCCGGGGGTCTCCCGGCCGGGCCCCAGCTCCGAGCGGGGCAGCGCTGGGCTGGGGAGCTGGGGCTGACGCAAGCACTTGCTCTTCTCTCAGGCTGTATTTTTGCAGCTGGAAAGCATTACCCTCCTCAAAGGCTTTTGTTTTTCAGCTTGCTCCTTCTCTCCTTGCCCGCCATCCTCCCCCCCTCCTTCACAGGAATCAGTTTTTATTATTATTATTATTATTTTCAGCTCTTTCTTGTAGCCTCAGCTAAACCTGGATTTCCTCTTGAACTTTCAGTGGAAGCTAATTTAGCAAATGTCTATTTTTAACCCCTCGTGTTAGCCTGCAGACAGCTCTCCCCCCATTCACTATTTGGCTTTGGGAGAGGGGAGGAGTGAGGGACACAGCCCCCCCGGTGCCACGTGTCCCCCCGGCAGGACAGTGGGTGCCTGGGGAGGCCGTGCCACGGCCACCCACAGCCAGCAAGACATGCCCAGCCCAGGGGCATCAGCAGGGACCAGCCTGTTCCTGGCATTGGAGGGGTCCTGGGAACAACCTTCATGGAAGGAAGAAGCTGGGGGCAGTGACCACCCCCCTCCTCCTGCCCACAGCCACCAGCAGCAGCAGAGTGGGGCTGGCGAGTGCATCCCCCCCCCCCCCCCCCCAATTCCCATCCCAGAGTCAAGTCTTCCTCCTTGCTCAACCATGGCTGGGCGTTGCAAGCAATTGCAACATGCAAAACTAATTTCCCAAGATTTATTTACTTGCTAGCATTTGAAAATGAGCTTGTGGGGGCAGAGAACAGGGAATGTCAACTTTAAAGGCTCTTCCTGGAAGAAGTGGACCAACCTCGCCCGGCCAGCGAGTCGCCGTCCACGCCAGCCAGCCCCGCAGAGGCACCGGCCAGGAGCACCAGTGCCTGACACGGGCTTTGACTGTTGCCCTCCTTGGGAAAGGGCAGACGAAGGGAGGACAGAGGGGAGAGGGAGAATCAAGAAGTTCATCAGTGCACAAATGGCACGTTGCTCAACAAGGGCGGGCTGGCAACTTCAGCAAACTCTGAAACCCACCCTGCACAGATGTTTCCTGGTTTCACACTCAACATGAACCGAGTGATTCTGACCAAGCTTTTGCTGAAGCCCCTGCCACAAAATAATCCACATCACACTGTGCTTGGATCTTCCCTACTCCTTCTCATGGACATCAGCTGAAGCAGCCTCCAGGGCCAAGCAGCCCTGAGGAGCCACCGCAGGGGCCAGCGGGCCGGAGGAGAGGGCTCCCACGTGCCCCTTCCAGCCCAGACTCCTCTGACACTGGGCTGAGACCTGTCGTGGTACAACCAGGGCACGCTCAGGGACAGTGACTGCCCCAGGAGGCAGCAGAAGTGTCTAGCCTCCACCCAAGAAGTTCTTGGCCCCATCAACTCCTACAAGCCTTCCCAGGCACTCTCAGCAATAACCTTCCCTGTCCCCAGTCCCAATTTCACTCTCTGCTCAATGGGGCTGGGAGCGTCTTGTCCTGCTCTAAGAGCTCCGTGACACAAGGGGTCAACACCTCAAGGGCCGTCTGCGGGTGCTCCCTCCCTTAACCTGAGCCACAGAGCATCTGATTTACCCCACGACCATTCAAGCACCGCAAGGCTGTGGGTTTTTTGGGGAACGAGCTTTGCTGACCCAGCGCATAACTTTCCTCTGCATGAATCAGTTGTTGTGCAGTCTGCAAATACATCAATTGTGGCCTGACACAAGGAGGAAGGAAACGCGCAATCTTCTCTCAGACTAAAACATGGATTTCGACACAGTTCTGAAACAGCTGCAATTAAGATGTGAGCAACTCAGCAGCTTGCCTGTGCACACTTAAGCACAGAAGAGAAGCCACCTATAGTGGAGAAGGTGCAAAGAGCGGAAGAGCACTTGGAAATAAGTGCCCGGTGCTGCAGCGGTCTGGAACGATCCCACCTCTCAAGGAGTCCCGAAGGACACTCTTGCCGTGGGGCGTCTGGAGCAGGGCGGGACGGGGATGCTGCTCAGGAGAAGTCCCACTCTGCTGCAACCCCCCTGAAATCATCGCCATTCCCAGGGCCAGGCACAGAGCTCTGGCACCAACGGTCCTCGCCCCCATTCTGCTGAGGTGCATTTTCACCCTTGCCCCAGCACGTGGGATCGATAAGGGCTGGACCGAGCCCTGCTGCTGACATTTGCGTGTTGTTTTAAGTAAAAAAATATTTACGTCCAAGCGCACCTACTAAGCACAACCCACACTTTTTGCTTCGGCTACGGTGGGTCAGACCTAACATGAGCTCCAGCAGGACACAAGCGCCTGAGGCAACTGGGGTGCAGCAGTGAGGGATCAGGCGCAGCCGCGGCACGGGCAGAGCGCGCCAGAACCGCCCAGAGAGCAGCCCTGGGGCGCTGCCTCCTCCTGCTCCCAGCAAAACCCACCCGAGCCAGAGCCCGCGGGGCGAGGGGGGGCCGTGTCCAACTCGCCACCCAGCAAGACGCGCCGGCGGGCAGCCGCGCCCCGCGGCACTGGGCACCGGCAGAGCCAACAACACGTGGCTCCTGCCGAAAAGGGCTTGGAAAAGTGGCCGAATGTTTCGGTTCAAAAATGCCTCCAGAAGAGGAATGGAGGCTCGTCAGGAATGCAGTCCCCAGGGCTTCTCAAATACATTGGTTTCCTACTTTCCTTTTTATAGGGAATGATCCATTTGATACATTTACATAATACCATAATCTGGAGGAATTTCTGTCTCTTCCCTCCACAGACATCCTCTCCCCCAGAGAACAAGACTGTTTCTGTAATGGCAACGTACTCCATGGATAAACACTGCTCCTGGGGACAATTTTCCTTAATTAGAAGTATGTTAACAGGACAGGCACGAAGACAAACTCCAGCCCCGAAGGGCGCTGGCCATGGGACGGACGGGCACCCCGCAGCCCCCAGGGGTCCAGCGCAGCCCCCCCCGCCCCGGCGCCCGGGAACAGACCCCTCCTTGTGCGAGGAGCCGCCACCTCGAGCCATGCTGGCAGCTCCAAGATGGGGTGGAGGGGACTACGGACGGGACAGACACCGGCACACGCAGCCACCGCCATCACGTCAGCCTTGTTGCCTTAGAAAACCAGGCTAAAAAATAAATAAATTTAAAATCCCCTCTGTTGAGCTGCTCAGCTCAGCGGAGGAACCGCTGGGTGGAAGCCGGTGGCCCACGTCCAGGACGTCTGACTCGGTGCTCAGAAGGATCCTCGCAGCCTTGGTGCACGCGCCCGCACAAGCCAAATGCTGCTGGGGGGTAACACCGGCCCCCCTCGGCCGCTGGGCACTGTGGGAGGAAAGTCCCTGGCCAGACGACCCCGGGGACAGGCAGAGCGACCGCCACTCAGGGAAAGGTCAGAGCATCGCCCGTCCTGGGGAGCCCCAGCTTGCCCCCACCCCCATCTTGCCCCCACCCTCCAAGTCCCAGACCCCCCCGCCATGTCCCCTCGGGCCGGGCACAGCCCCAGGCTGACACAGGCTCCAGCGTCCCAGCGGGGACATCCCAGGCAGCATTTTGTCACCCTCCTGCCAGACAGTTTGTGCCTCGGCCTGGCCCCAGACCTGCCCTCTCCCCACGCAGGGCTCAGCCTGCAGCATCCCCGCGCCAGCCCTGCTGCAGCGCTGGAGGTGGGAAGAGCAGGAACAGAGATGGAGCAAGCTCCGTCTCAGCTGCATGGAGGGCAGCCAAGGGACCGCTAATTACTCTGCCTTAATGAGGCCATTCCACGGACAAAAATATTCAGCAGAGGCCGACGGAGGGACAGGGCGCTTGGCGTTCTTCTGGGTGAGAGGAGAGAGACACAGACTCGACAGGAACCCAGGGAACTGTCATCGGGATGGTTCTGAGGGGTGGGGGGGACAAGAAAGAGAAAATGGGGCCGGTCCGGGCAGAGACAACCCCAGCAGGGCTCACAGTGAACCCAGCATGAGCGTGGCAGGCGGCGGGGTGGGACAGATGGACAGATGCGTGCTGGGATAAACACGCTCCTGTCCATCTGAAATCAAACCTGTCCCTGTGCACAAGCGGATCCCAATTACTCGGGACATTAATTTTGCCCTTTTGTCTCCAGCTACGTGGGAATGAAGCTCACCCCACACCTGACACCTCAAGACTGGCCAGAGGGAGACGGAGGGGAGCAGCACTCGCCACGGGGCAGGGGGGAACCACACGGGGCTTCTCCACCCTGGGAAGGGGGAGGCAGAGGAGACCCTTCCACGCTCCACCACCACAGCCCAGGAGATCGGGGTGGCCACGAGGAAGGGAGACCCCAGCTCGGGCAGCAGGCCCGGCCAAGCCCGAGCACCACGGAGCCATCCCCTCCGGCACGGGGACGCTGCCGCCCTCGGACTCTCCAGCAAACCTCAGCGAGAAACAGAACCCACCCAGCCCGGGGGGTCTTTGTTCCGCCAGGGGCTTTGTCTCCATCCCACACGTGGGGAAACACCGAGGGGGTAACTGAAGTCAGGGGTGCTGCGGCAGATCGGCCTCCAGGCTGCACAGAGCCCGGCAGGCGCCTGGTTAACAGACTGATTAAAACGTTTGTGGCTGTTGTCCCCTCCAACACAAAGAGCTGACGTGCTGGCGTGAGCACACTGTCCCCAGACACTGCACCCAGCCCCTGCTCTCATGCATCGCTGCTACGAGAACAGTCATAAACAGTTAAAAAAAAAAAAAGGAATCAGCAGATGAAATTACCAATCATCCTGCTTTCTTGCCAAGTAAGTTCACATCGGAGCCTCTTTCTTGGCTAGCATGAGGCAGCAAGGAAGAAAAATAGCTTTCCATGCAAAGTGGGGAAAGAAATGTACTTGGATTCCTCTGCAGAGCAACATCTCCCTGAAATCAATTTGTCCCAAACCCTACAGCTCTTCTGCTTATTGGCAACAGGACAGGTCATTACGAGTAACAGGGCTGAAATGGAGTCAATGAAAACAACCTCCTAGACATGCTTGTTTAGATAGATGCTGCCCGGGAAGGTATTTTAATAATGGCCAGATTGCTATCGTTTAGGGTTTATAATGCACTTGGGATCAAATGTCCTGATATTTCAAACCCCTTCCTGGGGGCTTGTTTTATAAAAGAAAAAGAAAACAACAAACCTTAAAACAAGAAATAATAAATCAAGGAACCTCCATGGCCCTTTCCCAGCAGCCCTGGACACGTCCCGCCCGCTCGGCCTGGGGTCCCCCACAGCAGCCCCGGGGCGAGGCCAGTGCAGCCCCAGCTCCGTCGCCCTGTGCAGGGGGAGAACCAAAGCGGCAGCACCTGGGCTTGGGGGTGTGAATCAGCAGCGCTGGCACCAGCGACCTTCCAGCACAATAAACGCATTGAGCAGAACAAACCCTGGCACCGCAGAGCTGCCGCTCTGACCGCGCAGTCACGAGTCGGCTGGGAAAGGGGAAGAAGAGGAAGAGCAGGGGCACGGGAGCTGCCAGGGGACCCCTGAGAAACCCAGGTTTCGGTCCCCTGACACAGGTTCTCCAGTATTTTTCCATAGCAGAAGCAAGAACTCCTGCCTTCTCCTGAACACCAAGTATCACTCGACCCCGCGGCGCTGGAGCCACGGCTTGAACGCCACCCTCGCAACGCTCACAGATGCCACAGCGGCGGCTGGCGGCCAGCACGGGGTCAGGCCCTGACGGCTGATGGTGTCTGATGAGGGGGGCTCCTCGCAGGGCCACACGCCTCCACGGGAGGGGTCACCACCGGGGGGAAACGGGCACAAACCCAATCTAAGGCCGCACAGATCTGACTGCAGGCCGGAGCGCTGCGTCCCTCACCCCACCCTGCCCAGCCCCGGGCCGAGGCAGAGCTCAGGGGCTCCCCCGAGAACCCGCAGCTGGGCCACGTGCTCCCCGGCCCCGGGACAAGGGGGGACAGTTCAAGCTGGGGGCGAGGGGAGCCGGGGGAGCGGGGGGTCTCCGCCCAGGCCAGGGGCAGCAGCGAGATTTCTGCGCCTGTTCATCCTGGCAGAAACGGCGGCAGGGAAGTTACAGTCGAGGCAACGGCCGCCCCGGCCAGGACCCGCCGCCCCCCCGGGACTGGCCGGCGTCCAGGCAGGACCCCCCCACACCCTGCCCCAGCCCCGCACCCCTGGCAGGGGGGAGGCAGCTCCGGCTTCCAGGCTGAGGAGCACAAGGGCCTGGAAGCAGATTTTTTTTTTTTTTTTCTGGTGTGTTGTTTTGCTTTGAAATTCTTTGGAAGCCCAGCTCCAAACAAACGAGGACATTGTCTTGGCAAACACGTGGAGGCTGGAATCTGGTTGAGAAAGCCCACGGGATCAGAAAGTCCCCAGAGGTCAGGGATTACCCTCTGGGCCAGGTGGGTCCGTGGGGACCGGCCACAGCCCCTGCCAGGAGCAGGCAGGGCGCCGGCAGCTCCTCTCCTTCGCGCCTGCACGCGAGTGCTGCTGCTGCCGAGCAAAACCCACCGCGGCCCCCAGCCGCCACCAGCCCCGTGGGCTGGGTCTGGAGGGGCCCGGACTGGCGGGGCCGGGGGGTGACGGGGAACCCCTCCTCTCGAGCGGTGACGCTCGGCTGGTCCGAGCAGGCGCCGGGTGCCGGTGGAGCGAAGCCTGGAGAGCGGCTCTGCCCTGCGCAGGCACGCGCCTCCCTGTCCTTGAGCGCGAGCGGACGTGCAGCGCCTGCCAGGATCCTCCCGGACAGAAACAGCGCTGGATTTTCACACAGAGCAGAGGAGAGGGAGAGGGAGGGAGAGCGGAAAGGAAGGAAGGACCAGACAAGTTCTCTTTGTTGCAATTCAGCACAGGCAGGAAGGACGAGCCCCCCCCCCCCCGCACCGCTCCCGCGCCATCGCACGCATGCTCATGCCCCATCCTCGTGCCCGGAGGGTGCTGGGCGGGTGCTGAGCACCCAGGGAGCATCCCCAAGGGAAGCTGAGCCCCAGGGGCTAGGCAGTAAAAGTGCCATCTCCAAGCTCCTCACAGCGATGGGCACAGACTGGACCCCTGCCCAGCGAAGGGCTGCACTGCCCCCACCACGGCCACCGGCACTGAGCCCCACGATCCCTGTCCCCTCCATGTCCCCTCCACACCGGAGAGGGGCCCAGGGCTTCCCAGACACCGCAGTCGACTCCGAGTGATGGCAGGGAGAAATAATTCAATTCCAACGTGAGGTGGTTTGGTTTTCTTTTTTTCTGTAAGAGAAATAGATGGAAGACTTCACCAGCCTCTGATTTTTAGTGTGTCCCTGGAAAAAGACCTGGGGGTAGGGGACTGGCCAGCTCAGATCAACTGAGAAAATCACTGCCTGTGAAGAATGTCCACAGGCATCGGGAACCAAGAGACAGGGACCATGAAAAAGTGCATCGGTACTCAAGACTGCGGATAGAAAAAAGGGTTTAGCAGTGCAAGGAGCAGGGGAAGAGCAAAGCTTCAGGGCACAGTGGGTCTTGCCAAGGCCTGTTAATAGCGTTCATTTAACACATCTCCCACAACACAAGTGACACTAATCTCTCTGCAGGAAGGGAGCGGGGACAGAGAGGCCGGGACGCGGGGCCGCTATCAGAGCTGGGCTGTGACATCTCACCAGCCCAGTCCGACCCCCGACAGCTGGGGGCTGCTAATTTCCAGCCCTTCAGCACCAGCCTCCCCCCATCAGATGCCAGCTCAAGCCCCATTAGCAGCAGGCACCGGGGAGGCCGGACTCCTGCTGTCAGCAGATAATGCCATAAAGAAGCGAATAAAGAGGGAAACCACTAATTGGCTCACAGGTCTCCCCAGTGTCCTGACAGAGGGAAGCAGGTGAGTGACATTATCTCCTCATCACAACCCCCGGCTTTGGACCCAGGGCTGGGGGAAATTTTCTCCAACTACTTTGTGCTCATGAACAAACCTGCCCCGGCAGGACGTTTCCCCGCACGTCGCCAACCCACGGCGGCCTGGGTGAGGCCACACCAGCACCAGCGCAGCCCCACGCCGGCAGCCGCCCGCACAGCGAAACCGTGCAAGGACCATTCCCTCGGGAAATCGGAATAAAAAGCAACCGGTGCCCACGTAGCCAACGAGCAGCTCGGGACAGCCCCGCTTCCACCCCCTCTGCGCCCCAACAGCACCCGCCGAGGTGCATCCCTGCTGCGGGCCCCAGGGGGGCAGAGGCAGCAGCTCAGAGCCCGTGAGTGGGGGGGGATAACGGAGGCCCCTCATCTCCCCTCCCCGGCAGGAGGAAGGTCTGACAGGAGACCCGCAGGAGCCGCGTTCTCGCTGGATTGTTTCTGCTCCTGCGGCATTTCCAGACGGCAGCGCTGGCCCCGCAGCACGCACCCGCCCCAGCGCAGTCTGCAGGCAGGTGGCTACCGGCACCACCACGCCACAAGCCCATGTCTGGGGCTGAGAATCAGAGCCACAGCGCGTGGTTGTGCTCCGCAGCCCAAACCCGAGGTCGCTTCACACCTCACCCCGGAGGAGGGGCCCTTCGCGGCTCCTCCGCACGCAGCCACCCCCCAAGAGGAGCTGCTGCTCCCCCAGCCCGCGGCCAGGGCAGGCGCTTTCCCCCCCAGGGCACTGAGTCCCCACCCTGAGGTATCGCACCCATCAGGAGGCCAAGCAAAGCAAGGCACCTTTTCTTGTTGGGACTCGAACATGCTCTTGTTATGAGCTCCCTTCCCCTCCTGACCATAATTAAAAGGTCACATCTCAGATTAACTTCTTGGACACCAGCACCCCGAGAGCTGCCGGGCCGAGTGCCCAGCCTGGACCCGGCGGCCGGGCAGTGGCCAGGGCTGCAGCTCCCGGTGCCACGCTCACAGCTCCCGCCACGGACAGGGAGGTCGCTCCTGCAGCCACCGCCCGGCTCGCGCGTGGGTCACCGATCCCAGCTGCTGCCGCACCCGCAGCCACATGCTGCCCGCATCCAAGTCAGGACACCCCAGCGGCTGGGGACTCTCCCAGAGTGGGGACCGAGCTGCGGAAAGGCACCAGGAACACCCCGAAGCCTCCCACAGAAATCCCAGCGGTCCTGTTGCCCAGGGCCAACCCACAGCTCACGGTTCACGTGCCATCACGAACTGCAGCGCCCAGCTGCAGGGAGTTAAACCTGACCTCGATGGGAAGCAGAAATGTGCAGCCAGGGCTTTACCCGGACGCTGCCGTCTGCCCCTCCAGGGAACCACGGGGAGAGCAGCCTGAGCCTGAGGAAGCCATAAGAGAGGAGCCATCGGGACCCCGTGAGAGCAGGGACATCCCTAGGCCACGGCAGGGAGCGGAGAGCAGAGCTGAGCCCTGGCCTGTCTAACTTGAGGCTATCGCCTGCGTGAGCGAAGGGTGAGGCCTCTCCCTAAAAATACACACTTCCCTAAAAATAAACAGCGCAAGCCCGCATCACGCGTGCTGCACACACCCTGGGCAGGGCGCCGCGGCCAGGGCTGGCCGAGCCCCAGCGCAGCCCAAGGGGCTGCAGGACCCCGTGTCCTGCCCCACGCTTCAGCCAGGGCCCCCCCTCGGCAGCTGGGCACCGCCACGCTGCCCCCGGCACAGAAACGCCCTTGGCTCTGAGACCCACCCCAGGACTTTACTCATTTGCAAAGATCCGTTCGTACACGTTCATCCAATTTGCCAGGTCAGCCATTGCTCATCACGTAACAGCACCCCTGTCTCTACGGAAGAAGGGGATCCCTCCTGCATCAGTCCCCCCAGCACCACCCCAGTGTCAGGAGGCCAAAGACAGCGGCAGATGGTGCCGGGGAAGCTGAGCGCTGCAAACCTGACAGAGATGCACTGCAAACCCCAGACACCCCCAGTCCCGCCCTGACTGACTTGGTCTCTGGTTTCAAAGGATCAAACCAGTGACAGTGCAACACCAGGAGCAGTTTCCCACGTCTTGGCTCAGGGCTACCGCATGCACCCACCGCCCCTCCCGGGGGCCCTGCCAACCCCACGGCCCTGCCCCCGTGAGGGCCCACGGGAAGGCGCCTGGAAGCCCATGGCTTCTGTCAGGGGCCCTCATGGGCGGAGGGTCTCGGGAGAGCCGGAGAGTCAGAGCGCGCTGAAATCCCAGCCAGTCACTGTCCTCCCCGTTCTGACTGCTGAACCGGGACCAGCAAGCCCGAACAGGAGACGGAGCTGTAACCACACTCCTCACGGCCCAGAAGGCACAAGCAGAATGAAACCACCATCTGCCACTCACGGTGGTGACTCACGGCCGCCTGGCAGGAGGCACTTTTCGGTCAGGATTTTGCCCTCGGTTGCTCCCTGGGGTGGGGAGCAACACCTGCTTTCGCCAGGGGTAAAAACCAGGAGGAAGCAACAAGAACTGCTATCCCGGACCCGCCATGCAGGTACCATCTCCTCTCCTCACTGGATCATTCCTCCTCATACTTACACAAAGAAACCACAAAGCTTGCTAGAAATAAGGAAGGAAAAGGAAAGCCAAAAGCTACGTCTGTGCTGAAGCCTTGGTGCCCGGCCCCGTGGAAAGCTGCCTCCTGCCGAAACCCGCCCCTGCTTCACCCACCCCTGGCTGGGGATGCTCAGGCTGCGCGGGGGAGCGAGGCTGGGGGGAGCAGCACTCACGGTGCAGGCTGAGGGAGATGTTGATGGAGCGCTCCTCCACAAAGCCCTTCAGGTTGGGGATCTTGGCACACTTGAGGATGGTCTGGGAGGCGCTGTCGCCCACATGGACCCAGCACACCGTGTCTTCAATGTAGTTGAAGTCCATGGCCGTGGTCTGCTTGGCGCTGGTGGGGGTGATGTTGGGCACCGGGGCGCCGCTCAGGTACGTGGCCAGGATGTTCTGGGAGTTGGCGATGAGCAGCACGGGAGGGCGGTCCACGGGCTCTGGAGGGGAAGGGAGGCAAGAGGGGCTGTCAGGGCAGAGCAGCGAGGCTCGTGGCTACAAAGCTGTGTCAGCCCACAGCCCAGACGAGACGGTGACAGGCAGCCCAGCACGGGTGAGGGTGGCAGCACAGGACGGAGCCCAGGGAAGGGCCCCCTCAGTGAAGAACCAGAGATGTGCGGCAGGAGGCCGGGGTCTGCAGAGCTGCCCCGACGCAACGCGCCCCTCCTGCCGTGGATCTCACCGTTCTTGGCTTTGCAGGATCTGTTGTCGGGCTGCAGCAGGTACCCCTCGACACAGCTGCACGTGTAGGAGCCCTCCGTGTTGGTGCATGTCTGGCTGCAGGTCCCGTAGATGGTGCATTCATCAAAGTCTGGCAAAGAAGGCAAAACCCTCTAGGTTTGGATGAGCAAACATCTCTCCTCAGCTGCCCCAAGAAGCCACAAAGGTTCCCCCTCTCCTCCGAGGCAGAGCTGCAGGGGAAGGGCCCCCCCCACGGCTCCGCGGCCTCCCCATGGCCAGTGTCACCCTGCGATACCTGCAGCAGCCCCCAGCACCTGCTCTGGCATTGGCGGCAAAAGGACGATCCCTGCCTCGGAGCGGAGCCTCTCCAAGGCCTAATTATCCACTGCCCCTCCCCCCGACTCTGCAAAATCTGCACCTAAATTTCCAGACTGAATTTCTCTAATCTTCAGCTCCCAAAGCCCTGCCTTGCATGCTGCTCTTTCTTCTGCTAGATGAAAGAGCAATCTCCACCAGAGAGCTCTTGCCCCAGAGGTGCGTGCGGGAGCTGATAAAGGTCCCTTTCACCTCCGCTCAGATAAATGAAAGAGACGGAGCCGCTGCAATCTCTCTCTTCCAGACTCGTTTCCAGGCATCGCACTGATCTGATCACTCCTTGCTGACCCTCTCCTATTCTCCAGCATCCTCTCCGAGGCAAGACACCGGGAGCACGGACGAGCCCAGCGATGGCCCCTGACTCCGCACACAAAGGCAAAGCCCCTTCCTCACTCCCTCCCAATATTCCCGCCTCGGGCGTTCGGGAGCCGCAGCCCCTCGGCAGCAGGGAGGCAGAGTCCCGCCCCGGCAGCCCGTGCTCCCCACTGAGGGTCAGGGGCTGCCAAGCCCCAGGTCCCTTCAGCCGCATGGCCAAGCCCCGGCACCGCTGCCGAGACATCGGCACTGTGCCGGGGGGGCATGGCTCTGCCCCCGCCACCGACCTTTGCAGCTCCTCCTGTCCTCGGCCAGCTGGAAGGAGTTGTTGCAGTAGCAGGCTGGTCCGCTCAACGTCGGCACGCAGTGGTGCTGGCAGGCCAGGGCCGTGCAGTTCGCCAGTTGTTCTAAGAAGACAGGGAAGATGCAGGAGAGAGGATGTCACCAGTGTGCGAGCAGGGACAGGATGGACGCCCAGGCCCCAGTGCTGGGCGAAGGGGACCCCCAGTCACCCCACCAGGCTTTGCCAGGGGCCTCCACACTCCTGGGTGGGGAGGGAAGGACTGAGACTCTCTGCAGAGGAGGGGGAGGCGGCTCCACAGGAGGGTCTGAGCAGCCCCAACCGCCCCCCAGAGCTCAGCACTCTGCTGGGAGCCACCGCGCGGGACTCGGCTCTGGGGGATCCTGGGGGATCCCAGGGAGACTTCAGGGCAAACTCATCCGCCACGTCCTCTCCGCAGCAACCTAAGCAGGGCTGCAGGGGGCCCGGGGGCTGCTCCCTGCCAGACACACCGGAGAGCCTGGAGCTGGCCGCCGCACCCCCCCCTGCAGAGGGGGACCGGCACCCCAGCGCCGCGGTCAGGGTCACAGTTGGGGTCACTGTCAGGGTCGGGTGGCCCCGGGGCAAAGCTGGGGACACATTTCCATTAGTGGCCATCACAGACACCGGTGAAGCCCCCACCTGCCCAGCGCTGCCCGCGGGCCCGGCAAGGCCAGGGACGCTCTCCCTCTGCTGAGAAACACCAGCAGCTTCTGACCATCAAAATCATTCACCAAGGGGCCGCCTCAGCCCGCTGCGAGGGGTGTGCCCGGGGGTTACGCTGGGTTTTGTTTCCTCTCCTCGCCCCATTTGCTGGGTCTCAGCAAATCTGCCAGCGGAGGGAAACAACGGCCGCCCAGCCATGAGCCTCTGCAAACCAAAACCGCCTGGCCCTTCCCACACCCCCTCTGCAGCGGGGCTGGAGGGGGGAGCAGCACCCAGCTGCAAAAATCCTGCCCTCGCACGTGGGACTGCTCAATGAGCCAGGCAGGGCCCGCCAGGCTGTTCACAAGGTTGAAGGGCTTTGGCAGGCCCAGCTCTTCCCTTCGGATTCTTCTCTGTCAGCGGAAGCACCCCATCACCCAAAGAAAAGACAAACCCCGCCGAGTGCTGAGTCCGCAGGAGGGGGGTGGAGGCTCCAATGGCATTTTCCCCCGTGAATGTCCACAGAGGCCGTCGAGGCTCCCCAGCATGTCCCCGCATCTCCCTGCTGCAGCGGAAGCAAGCGGCCCCGGGCGGGGGGGCATCGGGACGGGGCAGCGTGAGGCAGCCCGGAGCGGGGTCACAGCTCGGCCCCCCCAAGCCTGGGACAGAGGCAGGATGGGGCTCGCCACCAGCTGGGAGGAAATGCCTCCCTGGGGCGGCACCAGCAGCCACCCCCCACCCGCCGGCGGGCAGGGGGGACCCAGGCATCCGGCACAAGCTCCGCGAGCGCTCACGTCCCTGACGTGCCCAAACCCGCGAGCGGCAACTGTCCGGACACGGGGCCGGCCCGCACCCAGCCCTCGCCTCGTGCGCGCTGGTCACGTGCTGCCCAACTGCCAAAAATCAGATCCCGCTTAAGTAATGAGAACGATTAGTGAAATATTAATTGTCAGCTCGGGCACAGCTGCGGCAGCCGCCCCGGGCTCCTCCCAGGGGAGCCGGGACACAGGCAGGACCCGGTGGGCAGGAGGGAGGGAGGGAGGGAGCCCTTCGGGGCAGGGAGAGCCGGGCAGGAGCCCTCAACCCCAGGCAGGGGAAAGGCTGGGGGGAAAAGCGCTGCTGCTCGCCCGGAGCTTGCAGAGACCCAGCTCCCGGGGTCAGCCCAGGACACGCGTTTCTGAGCGACTAATCTGCGCACCAGCGAGCCGCACACACTGATTTAGGGAGAGTTTTCCAGCAGGATTAGCAACCGGGGACAGGACAGGAGGGGGGACAAAGCTCCTGGAAATTAGGAAAAGAACATACTGGTATCTCTTATCTGAAGCAGAACCCCAGCCCTCCAAGCTTTTAAACCCAGGAGACAATGCAGCTATTTAATGGCCTGCAGGCTCAGGAATGACGGGCATTTCACTTGCAATCGGCTCTGGCTAATCTCTGGATCTGCTACCGGCCAGCCCGGTGCCGCAAGGGGAGCAGGAGTGCGGCGGCCGCTAAACAAAACCAACGTGGGGCTCAGGCCGTGAGCCAGAAACCGGGACAAACGGGGACCTCGTGACTGTTACCGCGGCAGAGGAGGACGGGAGGCAAAGGCAGGATCTCGCGGGGCAACCCCATGCCCACGGCCCCCTCTCTGACCGCCGTCCCCCCAGACACCTACCCCGGCAGTGCGGCCCCTCGTCGGAGCCGTCGAAGCAGTCGTGGAGCCCGTTGCAGAGTTTGCTCATGTGAATGCACAGCTCCGTGCCCAGGCAGTTGTGCTCATTGGGCTGGCATCGAGACACCTTGCTCTGAGGACCTGCGAGACAGCAAAAGGCAGAACTGTCACCAAAGGAGGAGCCTGACAGCTCCGCAACCCTGGAGGAAACACCCAAAACCTGGAGGGAACTCTTGGCCCCCGCACGCTGCTCCGCCAGGGCTCCCCAGCAGTGACCATCACCCGGCCTCACACAGCGAGATTCCGAGTAAAAGCTCTTCAGGCAGACGCAGGCGTTCAGGGAACGCCACGTTCCCCAGGATGTTCCTGGAAACGTTCCTGCAGTAGCCAAGAGCAGGCTGGTGGCTGGCGGCCGCTGGGCTGGTGGCAAGTGTATGAAGGCACTTTGATTCCCTCTGCCCAGACTCACGCCAAATCCTCCTTGATCTGGATTCCTCTGCCCTGCATGCGTCCTGGGACAAAAGCAGCACCCACCTAGCAAGGCCAGTCCCAAATCCTCTTGGCTCCCGTGGCAGCTCCAGCTCAAGGCCAGAAAAGGCCACCAGAGAAGGCTCAGAGCAGGCCCTGCTGCTGCAGCAGCCCCAGGAAGCTCATTCACAGACCCCGGATCTCCCTTTCGCAGGCGCCGGGACGCTGCGTGCGGAGGAACAGCGTGACCCCTCGGGGTGAACCTTCCCTTCTCTGTTGCCTCCCAGCATGTGGCCCAAGCGGGACCATCGGACGAGCAGGACAGAGGCCTGGAGCAGCCAGGGGGTACAGGGACCCCCCGCCCAGCCCCAGAGACCTGTCAGCGAGCCAGGCTGGCAGTTGGGGTGCCAGGGGAAGGTCACCCCAGACCTCGGCAGCCCTAGGCTCCCCATTTTGAGCTCCCACAGGTCACGTCCACTCCGGGCTGCCCAGGCACACGGCTTGGGGCTCCCCTCGCCGCTGGGGGCACGCGGGGTCAGGCTGTGCCGAGCACCCCCAGCACAGCCGCCCCGGCTCCCCCTGTGGGTGCCCACACGCTCCTTGTTAAGAAGCACTTTGCAGGCAGGCTTGCGGGGGGTCGTTAAGAACCAGGGCTGCGCAACACGAGGAGACTTAATCTCCATTATTAACTAGAAAAATTACAAAGGAAACAAAGCTTTATTTTTAAGCTTCTCTGAAAAGAAGCATGGCATTGAGACAAACAACAAAATACACCATAAATCGATTAACATCCTGAAACCCCGTTAAAAACTCCACCAACGTTCTGGCTCCCGCGCTGGCACAGCGCGGGCTCAGCGTCAGCGGCCCACTGGCATGGCTCTGCAAAGCCCAACTCCCCCCACGGGCTCCCCTCACCTCCCTGGCTCCGCTTTGGGGCTGAACACTCGCTGCAGCCACCGATGCGCCTCTGCCGAGTCAATGGCACACACAAGCAGAAGCTGAAGTGCCATTTTACGGGGAGACAGTGGCTGTTTGTGCCTTGCCTCCTCCTCGGCAGGGCAGGCAGCATGTCAGCCCTGCCGGTGGCGGGGACGGCAGCAGAAATAGCTGCCCGAGGTCCCCACGGACCACCTTGTCCTTGGCAGCAGGCGACACGGCAGGTGAGCACCGAGAAGGGCACACGCCGAGCACTTTGTCCAGGCACGGTCCCGTTTTAGACACCTACTGAGACCAGCGGTCACCTTCAGCTAAGACTCCACCGGTGGAGTTTGGCCTAAATAAGCTCAAACCCTCCTTGGAGAGCAGCGTTACATCACGCGCAGCTCGCAGGGTCCAGCCCAGCGCTGCGTGTGCCAGCACAGCCCGGCCAGACCCGCTCCTGCCCCGGCCGGCAAGGGCTCCGCTTCGCTCCCCGTGACCCCGACTGCCTGACCCACGCTTGACCTCAACGCTCGGGCTCCCGGCGGGTCCCGCTCCAGCCGGGTCAAGGCTCTCGGCAGCACCCGCGGCCATGGAAGGGGCAGCGCAAACCCCGGGAGCGCCGCGGGGCTGGTGGGGGTGGACGGGACCTGCCAGCTCCCACCCCGCGGTTCTCCTGACCCTGCACCAGACCCCTCAGTGCGCCCCAGGCAGACGCCCTGGCACCCCCAACCCCCGTCTGCCCACCTATAGAACAGCAAATTGCTGCTGGAGGAGCAGACGGAGCAGGCTGAGTCTCTCCTCTGGCCTTCCCAAACACACCAACGCCTCTGAAGAACTAAAGTCCATCAGGAAATCCCCCAGGAGCCCCCCAGCACGCTGCTGCTCCTGCACAGATGGGCAGGAGGTTCCCACGGCAGGAGCAGCCCAGGGAAGCCCCCACTATGGGCACACAACCACTGCACCTCGCGGAAAGGTTCCCCAGCCCGCTGTGGTGAAAACTTCACCCCGTTCCCCTCACCCGTTTTGTATGAAGTGACTAACTCCGGGTGCTGACACATGCGTGTCCCTTCTTGCACAAGAGGTGTCCGAAGAACAGAAACCTGACGGGCTCCAGATGCCAGATCAGTCCCCCCCACACAGGCTGCATGTCAAACATGTTCCAGTACATTTCCAGTTAGCCGACTGGCCTGGTACTGGGGTTATGGGCTCCTCCAAGATGGTGACACGGAGCTCAGGACACCCGGGCTCCATCGCAGCCATGGGGGACGGGGGTTCCTCCTGTTTCCCAGCCCCAATCCAGGACACTCAGCAGACAGTTCCCAGGAGAATTTCTCACCAGGTGCTGCTTTGTGGCTTTTGTTTTTCACAGAGGGCTGGACAACAGTGCTATCTGGGCACCGAGCAATTGCAAATTAAGGGTTAATTAAGTAGTATCAATATATGGGCCAAAAGAATGAAGGCATCGAGATAAAGTGCAGTTCATCAGTCAAAACTGATCTGCCATGTCCATTATTCCCCTGCAAAGAGCCTGGATCAAACTACTTATCACAAACAGGGCAGGATTAATCTACAAGCCACTTTGTTTGCTTTTGACTGTGTTGGCGCACTAATAAATGAGCCAATTTATTACATGTGACAAGCTTGTGGTACACCCCAAGGAGCTGAATTAGACAGGAATTTTTAACCTCTAAAAATCACTCAAAAAAAGAGGAAATAAGAAAAGGGATTTTTCCTCCTGTAAATGCAGCCCGTAGTTGATCTGGCAACAGCCCAAGGAGACACAGAGGTGGGGAACACGAGGGAGCAGGAGGAGCTGGGAGCAGGACGGTCCCGCTCCCCTGCCAGGACGAGGAGAGCGGAGGCTTCGCAGGCAACGGGCTCGCTCGGGGCGCCCCGAAGCCGAGCAGAGCCCCCGCGCCGGCAGATCCCGCGCCAGCCCAGGGCGGCGAGATGAGGGATTTGAGCATCCTGAACCTCTGGACTGACGAACCGTCTGATGCCGAATCCTTGCAAACACGCAGGCCGCGGGCGGCGGCTCGTCTGTCCCACACACAGGCAAACCCCAGCCGGGCCGGGCAGCCTGCTGAGCCCGCGGAGCTCCAGGCACGAGGCCAGGCAACGGCCACAGCTCAGCCACGACAAATTCATTTCTCAGAGCCCCTCATCACCTTTGATCTGCAAGAAGATGGAGGCTCTTGTCCAAGCTTTTTCCCCCAGGAAAGCTCCAGAGCGAAAAAACAACTGACTGGGCAAGAACCAGGTATGAGCCACTCAGACAGACAGGAGCACAGTACCAAGTTCGGAAAGGGAACTCTTCCTGTGCTCAGCTAACACGTGAGCAAAGCCAGCGAGTACTTAAAAGGATTCCCCGGGGAGGAAAACCTCGCACATAATAGACAGCACTTCAAGAGACTCTGACATGAGTACATTAGTGCAATGTAAATAACCCTGCCACGCTGCCAGGGCATGAAAGGGTGCGCCAAGCAGCATGCGAGAGCTGCGTATGCAGCCTGGGCCTAAAAAAAGAGATTAAATAATAGTAATAAAAGTCATTCTGTCCCTGCCAAAGAGATAAGGAGGATGAGAGCCTGCCGGAAGCCCCGGTGCCGAAGTGGCGTGAGAACAGCTTGCCTGGCAGTCCCAGAGATACCGGGCTCCACGCCCTGCGTGTGCCAACAGGTCGGGCTCCACTCGCGTGAGCCTGGGCAGGAGCAGGCAGGCAGCAGGCAGCAGCCTCCCTTCACACCCCGTGCCCATGCGAAAGGCACGGGTGGAGGCACCAGCACCGTGCCGAGCGCTGCCCGACTGCTGCCGGCCGCTGACCCCGACCCCCGCATCCCGGAGGGCGCGGGGTGCCCTGGCTCCCTCCCGGGGGTAACGCAGCCTTGGGGCCTAAAGCAGGAAACTGGGGAGGGGCCGCAGTGTCTCTCAGACAGGTCAAACCCCCAGGACCCCAAACCCCAGCAGTCGCCTCTGTAGCTGGGGAGGGAACTGCTCCCCTCGAAAAGACCGTTCCAAAGTCTGGGGTCTGCGGTGGGAACTCCTGGGCTCTGTCCCGCACACGCCGGGAGGGCGAGGAGAGGAAACGCTGGGCTTTGCTCTGCGCCTCGCAGGAGGCTCCCGCTGGCCCGTCCTGGAAGCCCCGAGCACGTCCCAAGGGGCAGACGGGGAGCCGAGGTCCCGCACCCCCCAGGGAACACAGGGAGCTGCAGGAGCTCGAGGCCTCGGGACTCTCAGCAAACCTAAGAGCATCTTCTGACCCCCCGAGGCCACAAGTGCCGCACAGGCGGACACAGGCGCGTCCACACAGCAGCCGGACGCTGCTCCCGGACCGGGCACCTCAATGGCACCGGGGGACGCTCAGCCCCGCTGCAAGGACACCGACACCTGCCAGCTCCCCCCAGGGCCACGGGTTCGGCTCTGCCAGCCGCCACCAGTGGTGGGATGAAGAGGAAGGTGAAAGAGGGAAAAACATCTGAGGGAAAAACATCCGAGGGGTCCGTTCTCCGTTCACCTGCCGGTAGGGATGGGGGGCGGTGGAGCAAGCGCAGATGCGCAGTGAGCAGAATACGTCAGTCAGGACGGATTTCTTCCAGCTGGGGAAGGGCCTCAGAGTCCTCCCACAGTAATTTTCCAGGGCTGCTGACTGACTGGAGCCAGACAGCCCATCCCAGCCCCCTCATCCGTCCCACGGAGGGGACAGTTGCATCATTTTGCCTTAAGAAATAAATAACCCCGGTGCTGAACCAGAAACTGCTTTGGAGACCTTTATGCCTGAGGCAGGAGTCTGGGAGGGATCTCTGGGCTGCAGGACGAGAGGATTTTGCTGGTCGCTGGTGGGCAGTGGCAGGGATGAACCCAGCCGTGGCCGTCCTGCCGGCCCAGAGCCTCGGGGCTGCTTTCCTGGCACAGTAACACGACCAGACGAGGCTGCTCCTGAGGGGCGACACAGGCAGCAGGGCCTCGAGCACCCAGGCCACGGGGAGAGGCGGTTCCTCGCTCCAGCCCAGCCGGAGCAGAGCCCACGGCCCTGGCTCGCTCCCCCGCGCAGACACCCCCCACCTCGGCCCTGGGCCCCACCTCTCCCAGCGGGTTCCCGTTTGCTTCTGGAGACCTGAGTGCCCCCCCTGAGGCAGGAGCATCCCTGGGGCCACCGGCACCACCGTGGCAGAGCCTCCAGCAGCCCAGCACAAACCCAGTAAAACCAACACAGCGTCCCAATCCAAACCCATGTGGTGCTGCTTTTCCTGCTGCCCAGGACTCCCAGCGATCTCCTCCCTGCCCCCAGCCCAGCCTCACCCCAAGCACCCGTTCGGTGCCGGGCACCGGCGGCGCAGCCGCAGCCCTGCCCAGCGCCCGGCTCGCGCGTCCTCGCCTCCAGGGCTCTGCCTTCCTCATGCAAACCGGTTGGGATGGAAACAAAAAATAAATCAGAGACACCCCGCTCCCAGGAGACTGTTTTGTTCGGATGGATCACGGCCCCAGAGCCAGCGGCCCCGGGAGCAGCGGCTGGGGAGATAAAGGGGGGACGGACAGATGGACGGTTTGGGCTCCTGCCCCGAGTGTTCCCACCCCCCGGTGCTGCGGACTCCTGGTACTACGGGAGAAACAGGAGCTGAGGTAGAGCAGTTGTGCGATGTCGCCTGTTCGGGACCCTGGAAGGACTGTGCAATGAGAGAATGGATGAAATAAAACCAAAAGCACATTATTAGGAAGGAAAGGCATACATACATATATCGGGTGATTCATCCGAGCCATCCGGACAATCCTTTTCCCCGTCACAGCGCCAGCCTTTAGATATGCACGTAATCTGATCTTTGCATGCAAACTGTTTAGGGCTACATGTCTTCGGTGCTGGATGAGAAAAGAAATAATGATAATAAACAAAATCAGTTTCTTCCCAAAGACAAGTAATTTAAAAAAAAAAAAAAAAAGATTTAAATTAAGGACTAGATTGCTTTTAGTTTCATTTCGTTCTAATGGCTCAGCAAAAGTTTTAGCCTGGCATCAGATCCATCAACCTTGCCCCTAAGGAAAGGAGAAAATTTAAACTGAAGCATTAATTACACTGGCGAGAAAACAGGAACTGAGATCCATGATGCACTAACAGATTTTAAAGATCATTTAACTTGGATGAATTAGCTCCTGGGAGCCAAAGGCGGTTTATTTTCTATGGTAGACAGTAAAAAAGACAGGAAAAAAATAAGAAAACCCAAATGAGAACAAATTAAAAAGTAACATTTTTAAATCACAAAGACAGCACCCGCAGCAGGACGAGTTCCACATCCACCCTGCGCCCAGGAAACACATACGTGCACGGCCAGGACGGCGCTGGGGGGGGGGTCAGCGACCCCGGCACCACCCTCCCGGGACAGGCAGAAATGAACCAAAGGCTGAACAAAAACCAGCAGGAAAACCTGAATCACAGAACCGGCCTGAGCCTGGGCACGGGAGCAGCGCTGGGAAGAGCCCCAGTGCCTCAGCCCCGTGCAGCTGAGGGGGCTGCGATGGGGGGTCACTGCACCCCCCGGCACGGGTGGCACGACCCCCCCATCCCGAGGGGTCGAGGTCAGAAGGGAAGGCAGAGACCCTCGCCCGCCCCGGCACTGCCGGGCTGCAGGCACTGAGGGGGCCAACCTCGGGGCCAAACTCTTGGTCAACGCACAGCAGCAGGGGAAGCACCAAATGTGAAAAAGATGGAGAGGCATCTCTCTCTCCATACACGTAAGACACGCGGGGCGGCAGAGCCAGCGGCTCGAGGCGGTGCCACGGCTGGCCTGGCCGCAGTCGAGGCCGGAGCTGCAGCGGGGAAGGGTCGGAACACGGTGACGCCGTCCCAGCTCCCAACTGGCTGCACCGGGGGCTGCCAGGCGAGGGCCACTGCCCTGGCCCACGCAGAGTCCGGCAGCTCAAGCTGTCTCCTCGATCTTCCAGCCCTTCCCTTCCCTCCCAGGGCTCAGCTCTCTTCAGCGAATGCTCCCGCGAGCGCAGCTTTAGCTCCCAACGGCCCGAGACCTTGGGAAGGCAGAAACTCTTGGAAACCTGACGAAACGCAACTGCGAATGTTTGTTAAAAGCAAAGGCACTCAAGCACATGCAATTCCCTAAACATTTATCTTGTGTCATCCCCAGTCTTCTGCTAAATTTCCTGCTCCAAGGATCCGCTTAACTTCCTGCTCAGCCACGGAAGGCTGCATCTGCCTGGCTGCAGCCGTGCCGCGCGGGCAGGAGCCGCTGCAGCTCATTTCATGCGTTCCGTGCCCCAGCTTGCCCTCAGGCTCCTGGCAGGCAGAGAAGGTGCCTGATTCCTCTCCAGCTCCTGCCATGTGATGGAAAAGCCGCAGCCAGGTCCAGGCAGCTTCTGTCCGGCCTGCAGCAGGGATGCTGTGAGGGAAGAGGAGGGGGAAGGTCCAGTCCCCACTCCAAACCCTGGTTCCTAAAGGGTGGGAGGAGACTCTCCCCACCGTGTAATGACACTAATTATTCCTCAGACCTGAAAAGGGGCTTTGTTTGATGTCACTTGGTTTGATTGAAGAGTACCACCTCCTACAAACCTTGCTTCCCTTCTGTCTTTAAAGCATCAGCACCGGTAGCGTTGGAGCTGCTGCTTAGAGGGAAAGGCTCGACACCACGACAGGGAGTCGGTGCAATCAAGATGGAGACCGGACACATCAAAATGGATGAAACACACGTTGGAGATGACTTGGAGAACAAGCCTGTCCCCTTCCCCCTGCAAGACGTAGCCGCACAGGGCTGGGAGCTCGGGGACAGGCGCCTCCAGCAACGAGCTCCCCTCCGGAGCCGGCGCTGCCGCCCCCTCTTCCTGGAGGAGCTCATCTTCCGCCTTCATCTCCCAGCCACAAGCGTACCAAATGCAAGAATCATTAAGAAAACCACAGCAAAGGACCGACACTCCCTTGGATTTCCTGCTCTCCCTCATCCTCCCAGGTCTCCAGCAGCCACAAAGTGACCCGTGGCTGCCGCAACCGCCCAGCTGACCGCAGCCAGTACCCGGGAGCCCAGCGGGCCACAGCGGCTGGCATCTCCACACCCGTCGGGCTCAACTCTGGGTTCTTCCCCGCCTCCTGCCCCCGAGGGGAGCGGGCAGACCTACAAGGAGAGGGAAAACCCCTGGCAAGTGGTTCCCAGCCCACTGCCCCATCCCAGCCGCTTACAGCCATGAGGGGCTGCATCGACATGGGAGAAGAAACCAGAGACAGGAAAGGATCCTGATTTGCCCTGGAGCCACGGGTCCTTCAGCAGGGAACACTGGCCCCTCGCTCGAAGGTGTCATCCCCAGGAACCAGCACCGACACCTCGCAGAGCCCCGTGGCCGGTGCTGGCCACGCTCCGACAGGAGCTGAGCAGGTTCTCCTGCGCTGGCAGCAGCTCCCCCCAGCAGGAGAGAACACATGGGGGTTCTTTAAAGCACTGAAACATGGTTCGCACACTTTGTCAGGCTGCATGTGTCAGGCAGGACACACACCCTGCTCACCCCTCGCCACCCCAGGGCACGGCTCAAACCACTCAAACGCTCAGGCGGCTTCGGCAGCGCGAGGCCTCGCGTCTCCTCGAGCGGCTGCGCCTCTGCGCGGGGGGAAGGACATCGCTGCCCCGCTCTGCAGCGGCTCTCCAGGCTCCTCGGCAACCCCACGCACTTTCTGTTCTTGCACAGCGTGTTCCCAGTGAGCTAAATGGCCTCAGGGTAAGTGTTGAGATGCCTCAGCGCCAGGTGGACAATTAGAGAAGGTATCTGTTAATGCATCCTTCACACGGAGCCAAATTTCTTTGGGAAAGGCCGGCGGCCACCCAGCAGAAGTGGCGATGGCAGCGGAGAGCAGAGCTCCAGCGCCGGCCCAGGAATAAAGGCGCCTTCATGCAGCACAATGGGCAGCTCAGCGCGGGGCCAGGACAGCTGCGAGAGCCGCCCGCGGAAAACACGTCCCTCCTTGGCAGCCCGGGGAGAGATCCCCGCTTGAAAGTAATTCAACAGAGGCCACAAAATGGTACTCAAAAAATGGCCAAAAAATGGCTATTTGGGTGCAAGAAAGGGGATCCTTCTTCTCCAGTCAGGGGTGGGAGCAAACCCCCGGCTGCGGCGCGGAGCTGCCACGTCCCTGAGATGGGACCCTCAGCCCGGCTGCAGCTCCTGCCCTCCCACGGCAGCCGGAGGCTTCACCTTGTCCTGGAGCAGGTCGGGGAAAAGGGCTGTTAAAGAAACACAACAAAACACATTTCATTTCTGCCTAAAGCAAGAAATCAACACTTCCATTTAAAGGGACTTTTGGAGGCTGGTACGCAGGAGGTCTTCACCTTGCGCCGAAGCCGAATTACCTTCAGCGCTCAGATGAGTACAGTGTAAAAATGCAGATAGACTGGAAGCAAACCACAAAAATATTAAAGAAATCCTTCCCTGCGCAAGCTGCACTTTCCTCCTCAGCCCAACTCGTCTCCTCCTCGGGAGGAGGTGACCGGCTACTGCTTTCCAAAGGAAACGGCGCTGGCCATAAATACGGGCTGGAATGAGCGTGATTTGCAAAACAGATGTTCTGGGGGGAGAAGAAAGCTCGAGAGGGAGAAAAATAAACCCACTCCGCATTCCTCCCAGGTCTCCATCCCCAGCTCCTGCCTCCCCTCCCCACTCGCACACCTCACCTCGCACGGCGTGGAGCCTGCCAGAGCCCCCCCGCGCCACACAGGCCACGTGCTGGGGCGTGGGGACCCCAAGAACCCGTCTGGCCCCGCGGCTCGGCCCCACCGCCCGCGGCTCCACGCCCTGCACCGCCCAGGACGACGCGGCAGCCAGGTCTGAGGGGCCGCCGGTGGCCCGCGGAGCCCTGGCTGGGTGCCCTGGGGCAGCTGGAGCACCGCGTGTGCAAGAGAAATCTGCCGGGTGGTTCTGGAGGGCAACAGCCGGGCAGGAAACCATCGGACTCCGGCACGGGGGGACAGCAAAGCCCTGGCGAGCAAAGGTGGATCCACCGAGCTCCTGCCCCGCCGAGCTCACACCATCCCGCGCGTGTCGGCGCAGCATGAGCGTCGGCACACGCCAAGGAGGCTTCACGCCCGCCAAGGCACCAGGGAAGCTGCTGCCACGAGCTGTCCCCAGTTACCGTTCTGGCCACTTTTGGCCAGTTGCCTTTCTCAGGGGAGCCCCTCCTGTCAGCCAGCTGAACACCACATCCTCACCCACCGTCCCTCCCTCTGGACTCGGCTCTTAAGCCATCACTGGGCCCGCGCACACCCCAGCCCCAAGGCCACTGTCCCCAGGAACAGCCGAGCCCGCGTCCCCTGCGGGACCCCCGAGGCGCTGGCGCAGTCAGGGCACCAAGCTGGAGGATCGTCCAAGTCGCCCAATGAACCAAACACAAAAATCAGGGTCACCTTACACTTCTTTCATTTTTCTCCCCCACATCGTCCACGCTTTGTCTTTGAAATTTAAGGAAAAACATCATTTGTTCCTTTTCTGTGCCTTTAGGACTCGAGAGATCCCAGAGTTTCTCTGCAGCCACGGGACAGACGCCAGGAAAGGGCACACAAGCCCCTCGGCTCTGGGGTACAGAAGTCATGAGCTAAAACCCCGAATCCCTGCAGGGACACGGCCCAGTGCAGAAATCTGTGCAGAATTTGCAGCTGAGGACTAATGCAAATTTGCCAGGTCCTTTGGCTCCAAAAAGCCAGACAGGGTAATAGAGACATTTAAAATAACAAAACGTAGCGTTTGTAGGCACATTTTTTCAAGGGGAAGAGGAGAGGAAGGCTTATTTGTTTGTTTTGCGTTTAAATACAAGATCTCTAAACAGTTCAAATGCATTTTTGTAATTCTTCCATCCGGCCCCCTTGAAGGGGAAGATTCAAACCAGACCCCGGCCAGGACTGAGCTGCCCGGCCGCAGGTATGCGCTGGGCCGGGGGAGGGGCCCGTCCGATTGCTAAGTAAATATTGACTCTAAAAGACTTTTTTTTTTTTTCCCCTTTTCCTTTCAAGTCTGCCTATTGCATCTAAATCACGAGGCATTAACCTTAAAAAAAAAAAGACAATTTTGAGAAGTAAAGCCTCCGCTTCGCCAGAGACATCTGAACCGCAGCAAAACGCCGCTCACGGGAAAGGCTCCGGCTGGAAAAGCTCCGAGGACGAGGATGAGGGCGGTCGGGAGGCTCCTGCACGGGTTTGCTGTGACTCCCCTGATTTTTAGAAACACCGAGGAGGCAAGTTGGAAGAAACAACAGCAAAAATCCAGCTGAAGCGAAGTGCCAGCAGAACCCCCAGCCACCACTCTGGGCCCTGACCCGGCGCCCCGCCGCGCCCCGGCGCCTTCCCTGGTTTTCCATCTCTGGCTCCTGCTCGTCACCCGCGGCCTGACGGGGGGATGCTCCTGGGAAGCCGCTGGACGCTCCCGTCCCATCTGCCCCAGCCCCATCCCGTCACCCCACGCGTCAGGCCCCGGTGCCGGGCGGGACGGGCCCATCCACCCGCTGCCCAGAGCTGCCGGATCCGCTGTGACACCGCTCGAGGCTGCACCTTGGGGCGCTCACCAGGAGCCCTCGACGGTCCCCAGAGCCCGAACGCATCCCGTCCACACTCCACACACCCCCATCACCCGCCTGGGTGCTCCCCGCAGACTGGACAAACTGGGTCCCTGCACCGGGCACCCCAGGGTGCGCCAGGGACAGGGAGCCCGGGACCCCGACAGCCCCCTCGGCTCCTGGCTCCCTCCAGGCAGCAGAGTCCCCGTGGCCGGGAAGGGTGACACCACACCAGGGTGCAGGGGAGCAGCGCTGGGGTCTGTCCTCGGCACCCGCCCAGCGCAGCCCCCCGACACTCCAGCACACGGGACGGGGTTGCAGCGGCTGTGGGAGCTGCCGGCACAGCCCCCCCGAACCCAGACAAAGGAGGAGAGGTGGGGGGCAAGGCCGAAGGGTGGGAGCTGTGCCCCCAGGGGAATGGGGAGGATGGGGGCTGCCCAAGAGCATCCCTCCCGCGGGGAAGGGGAATAAAATGATATTGTGGCTCCCAAGGGCCGCTTTCATCCCCGACAGCACAGCGGCCACCTGACTTCAAACAGATCCAGGGGGAGACGATTTAAATGCGAACACGCATCAGGAAATCTGGACACGCTGGGAGGAATGCACTCCCCCCCCCCCCCCCCCCCCCCCAGCCCCTTCCCCTCCCGCTCCCGGGGCTCCGGCAGCTCTGCCGTCTTCAGATGAAATGCATTTAAAAAAAAAATAAAATAGAAGGGGGGCAGAAAGATTTGCATTTTAAACCAAATTCAGAAGCTGGGAGATTGGCGCTGGAGTGTGATCCCCCTCGTCCCCCTCCTGTCTCCGGCCCCTTGGAGAGGTCCGCAGAAGAATGAGCTGAAAAATGGCAGGAGATGGAACCAGATGAAACGAATCCACAGCATTTTCAGAACTGGAAAAAAAAAAGAGCTTGATCACACAAAACGTGGTGGGGAGGGGCAGAAGGGGCAGGCTCCAGCCACGCAGTGGAGGGTGTTTCAAGGAAGAATCATGCTTTTTTGATTTCTTTCTCCTTTTGCAGCTTATCTGCAATTTAAATGAAAAAAAAGAAAAAAAGAAAAAAAGGAAAAAGAAAAAAGCATTTGCAGCCAAGAGAAAGCGGCTTAAGTCCTCTCGGTGCAGTTGGCCGGGCTGAGCCGTCCCTGGCCAGCGGCCATCCCCGCTGGGGGATGCCCCGCTCCCCCCCAACATCGGCCCCTCTCCTTCCCCAGACCAGGGGCGGGAGGGGCAGCAGCTGCGCAGGAGACACCCCCCTCCCCAGCATCCTCTACCTGCTCAGAGGTTTTATTCCCTTTATTTATTCTAGCAATAAGAAGCGGGATGTTTATACCCACGACAGTTGGGAACCCAAACAGAATGGAGTGTTCTGCACTGGAGGCCGTTATTTATGGCTTGTGGCTAAAGCTGATAACGCTCCCTCCAGAGACCGGCCTGCGTTGTGCAATAAAGCAATTGCAGTTATAGATTAATAGGCATTTCATCTGGACGGCTGAGCCGGGGGGCAGGACGCTGCCGGAGCTCCGCGGCCCAGCCCGGGGCCGCACGCGGCCCGCGGGGGCTCTGCCGGAGCGGGAGGTGCTGCGCTTCCTCCTGCCCGGGACGGGCATCAGCTCGCCAAGGCTTTCAAAGTGCTGGAGCCGGGCCAAAACCATTGGCCTTAATTCATTAGTCAACTCAATTTCGCTGGCTTCGCAAATAAGGACTTTGTCTGAGATGGGGAAACGGAGCAGAGCAGCTATTGTGCCCCAGAAGCGGGCAGAAAGGGCCCTTTGAGAGGACACTCTGCCGGAATAAAAGTCACTTTTATCCCAGAATAATTAGCGTGCTCTGAGTACACTAATTATTCCAGCATAAAGGGACTTTTATTCCCGAGCAGCGCGTCCGCGCAGAGAGCTGCTCTGGATTCTGGTCCACCTGCCTGTGTGAACGCAGCCCCCACGCCAGGGACGGCCCCGCCAGCCCCCACCCGCGGATGTGGGGACCCACCAGCCACCTCAGGGCGGGCACCCCACAGGTCCCAGGCAGGGTGCACACGGGAGTCCCACCCCAGCCAAGGCAGGGGGGAGCCACCCCCCTCGCTCGCCCATCCTGCCCCCCAGGAGACGTGGGGGGCTCCAGGAGGCCGTGGGCAGCAAGCGGGGGGACAAGGACCTGCAGGCCCATCCCCATCTCTTGGCACCAGGTCCCCTCCCACGTCCCCTGGGGAGCATCTCCCGGCTCTGGGGGGGACAAGGTCACAGAGCCCCTGGGCCACCCGCCACCATCTCTTACTATTTCAAGGTCTCCCCAGGAGAAAAATCAACCCAGAGCAGCGCCACGGCCCTTCCCTGCTCCTGCCAGAGCTCCTGCCCGCACAGGGCTTTCAGCCATCACCTGCTCCCACCCCGGTCCCCCAACGCAAACCTGACTGGCCCGCGAGGACCCAGCCCCCGCAGCCGCCCGCTCCCAGGAAGGGCTGTCGGGCCGTCGCGCCTGCGGAGGCCACGCCGGCACCTCCCGGGCACAGGCCACGCGGCAGCTCCTGCGGCGAGGCGGTGGCGGGACGGGGCAGGTCTGGGGTTTCCCCGACAGCGCCCCAGGAAGCCACATCCTGCGGTGGTTTCGCAGAGCTGCACCCGCGGCACCTCAGCATCCTCGGGTGCTGCACCGCGCTGGAGCTCGCCCCTGCTCCGCTCCCCGGCCCCACGCTGGCCCTCCCGCCCCGGACCTCGCCCAGCAGCTCCAAACTGGAGTCGGGGGCTGACATCAGAGCAAACCCTGAAGCCACGTGCGGGGCCACCACACGACGCCTGGGCTTGTCACCGCCACGGCTGCTGGGATCGGCTGCGCAAACCGCAGCAAGGCCCCGCCGCATCCCGCCGGCACCAGGTCTGCACGGCAGCGCCTGCTCCCAGCCCCGCTCAGCTCTGAGAGGTAAAGGGAAAAAAAAAATCCCTGGCATGGTGAAATGTCCCATCTGTTTATAACTGGTAAAAATTATTAAAGAGGAAACCGGTACGGTTACGTCTGCTCTGATGCTGCATCTCAGACGCTACCCTACCCCTTGGCATCTCCGCCAGCCTGGCTCAGCTACGCCAGCGACGAACCACTCCCCCACCATGGCCCAGATGCCCCAGGGTGGTTCCTGCAGGCCAGGGATCCTGCTTTGCCTGGTTTTACCTTCTGCAAGCTGCGGAAAAAGAAGCTTTAAGATTTTATGCAGCCAAAAGGGTCAAAAAGGGCCAAAAGGAGCTGGGCCAGGCAGGCTTTGAGGGACAATGGCACTGGAGCAGCTGCGGAGGAGAAGACCAAGCTGGTGAGCAAGCACGGTGCAGGCTCCAAACCCGTTGGTCCCGGGGGAAAACATGCTCTGGGCCGCGAGAGGAGACGCTGAGCGAGCCCACCTGGAACGGCCAGGGGCTGTGTTGGGAAGCACGGGCACAGACCCAGGGATGCTGAGCCAGCCACGGGCCACGGGCCCTGCCAGGAGCAGCCCCTGGAGCAGGCAGGGACGTGTCCACGGCACTGACGAGGCCAGGGGCCTGCAGACACTTTGGCTGTTGTTCTCAGGATCGGGGGAGGAAATTTCTCGCCTTGGAAATAACCTGGGAATCGCAAGTCCCCGCTCAAGGGCAAAGGCAGCAGCCGGCCCCACGACGGAGGCACAGGCACAGCCCGACTCTCCACGCGGCGTTTGCCCCCGGTGCCCCGCAGCATCCGCCCAGACCGCAGGGACAGCCGCCGCCGCGGGAAGTATTAAACCCAAGTGTTTCCTTTTCCAAACAATAAAAGGCACAACAACACCGTGGCACCGAGCGCTGGGAGGAAGCTTTTCACAGCCCTCTCCCAGCTCCCCTCCGCACACCGGCTGCCCCAAGGGACAGGTCCGGCACCGAGCCGGCACCCGCGGCCACGAGCGCTGGCGCTCCAGGATCCTGCTGCTCCCCAGGTCGGAGCCGCCAGGTACGGCCAAGGGGCACCGATGGCGGCGGCTGGGGATGGGCAACGTGCTTGTCCCAGGACGAGGCCACCCCGAGCAGGCACAGGGGTGTGCAGAGACGGACCTGGCGGAGCGGAGAGGGGCAGGGGAGTGCCCCGCTGCTCCCTGGTGCCGCAGCATTGCGCTCGTGGCACGAGCGTCTGCGTCCCCGCGCAATCCTTGAGGCCACGACATTCAAATTCTGAGCACAGCACGAAGAGAAAATCACCAGGCACGTCCGCAGGGCGCCAGCGCGTGCCGCTGCGGATCGAGGGGCTCTGCCCCCCCCCGGGCTGCAGGAGAGCAGACAGGGAGAGCAGGAGGGACCCGGCCCCGAGAGCTGACACGGGGTGCAGCGCCCCGGCGCAGCCCAACTCGCCGGTGGCACGAGCAGCGGCGACGCTCGACTGTTCACAGCTACAATGAGCCGCTGTGTGAATCTGGGACCCAGCGAGCGCTTGGTCCCCGCGCTCAGGCGGCTGCGGCGGCGCCTGCAAACAAAGAGCTGCACCATATTAAGTAAATGGACTAGATTGATGCGTTTCAAAGCTCTCAGCAGATTAAAATAACAATTTGCCTGGCAGCCCACAGCAAACAAAACCCAGCCACCCCCAGCAAGGCCAGGGCAGGGGAGGAGCCACGTGACGGCTCAGAAAACCTTCATCCCCCCCAGATGAAATCCTCCTCCTCAGTTCGGTCGCCAAGGGATGGACACCAGCCCAAAACCAGCAATTACTTCCCTCGCCCCCCCTCGCCAGCAGCCCCGTTATTCAGCAAGTGAAGCGCACGCTGGGGGTTCACCTTGCCCTTCGCCTGCCCGTCACCACGACCATCAGTGCCCGCCCATCCTTGCCACGGTCTCATTTGGAGAAACAGCATCTTGCAAGAGGCTAATTAGTCCACTCAATTAAAGATGCAACTTCCAACTCAATTAGACTCCCTCCCAGCCATCTGCAATTCCCAATGATGCCTCAGTCCACACTTTTCGGACATTGCAGACCTGCTCTCACCTTCCCTGCAGGCTGATGCTCCCTGGAGCTGCCGTTGCTGCTCCTGTCCCTCCTCCCCTCAGTCGCACCGGAGAAGCTCCGAGATGGCACAAGGTCATTATCCAACACTTCAGTTGTCAGCCCCACCAGCTCTTTGCTTTCAAGCAGTGCTGGGACCAACTCTGATCCTGCAAAGCATCTGCATGATTGCAGCTCCAGCCCGCTCCCTTCCCCTGGCTGAGAGAGGACACTGTGAGTCTATATTTAGCCCTAGAAATAGCTGGACTGCACTGGGGAAAGCAACCTCACACAACAGAATAACATCCAGCAAAACACTCCTCACGGCCCACCCAGTACTTTTCCTTCTTAAAATAAGAGACACAGAGTGAAGAAAACAAGAAGTTTGAGCTGAATTAGAAAATGCTGAAAATATTTGCTGCTGTTGCCGCTGGCAGGTCGGCTGCCAAGGTACATTAAATGGAAGTGACTGAAAAGTTAAGTCAACAGCAAAACCGGGTCTGTAAATAGCTCGAGTCGGCCTTGCACTGGCTTGCAAAATCCGAAGGGGGGGAAACGCGTCCCCTCGACAAGAGGCCGTGGCGCGACGGAGCTGACGCTCTGCCTGGCAGAGCCAGCAGCAGACAGTGCTGGACACGAAACCCCCCCAGGTGCCACCAGCCACCGCGGCCACTCACGGGTCCTACACGGGGCGCAGCAGCCGTGCCCCCTGCCCCTGAGACAGGGCCACCCCCCCGGCGCGCACCGCACTGGGCCCAGCACCAACGGCACCAGCTGCTCCCCCGGCACAAGATAAACCCCGTTGGCCTCGGCCGGTTCTTCTGCAAAACGGGGCCCAGTGCGGTGCCCGCGCCCACCCCCCCGTCCTGGGGAGCAGCACCCCCACAGCAGCGGCAGAGGGGGACGGAGGGACCCCAGCCCGCGGCTCAGAGGGACGCCCGGGGAGCGCGGCCAGACACCCCCTCCGGGAGGGGACAGATAAAGCTCAGCCCAAGCACAAGGGGGGGTCTTGTCCGCCCGGCGGAGCAGGGACCACAGGACGGAAACAGGCGACGCACCCACCGCTCGCCGGCTGAGTCAGCCGCATGCCGCCGCCGCCATGAGCCAGCCCAATCTCCGAGGAGCCCATTTCCCAGCCCCGGGACCGCCGGACCCACGGGGGCGTTTCAGCCCAGCCCCGCGACTCGCTGGGATGCGCCGGGAGCAGAAGGACTTTGCGCTTGGCTGAGGCACTGCGGGCTGGGCGGGGGGTCGGCCAGGGGGTCTGGGGGGCACGGGGCAAGAATATTATCTGCAAGGTCGGCACAAAGAAGGTGCTCAGCTACGATCTGGGAACTGAAACCATTTCAGCGCCTGGAAGAGGAACCTCCTGCCCCATGCCAGCGCGGCGGCCTTGCCTCCTGGTTACCACCGCACTGACAGTGCCGACTCAGCAGGACCGCGGCACAGCCTGTCCCGCCCTGGGCACTCGATGGCTCCCGAGGGCCCGGCAGTGGCCGCCCCTCCCCAGGCTGTCCCACAGCTTTGGGAAGCACCCCCGTGCCCCCCCGCAGGGCAAAGGGCACCCACAGAGGCACGTGCTCCCTGTGCTGTTTTGGAGAGGCTCCTTGGGGCCCAAGGCCACCCCTGGGGAGCAGGGGAAGTCACCCCAAAGCACAGCCAAAACCCCAGGGGACCGCCGGCGGCCACAGACACAGGCTCAGCCCCTCCTGCCTCCCCGGCCACAAAACCCCCCGCTGAGGGTGCCCGTCCCCGCGGGGAAGGTGTCTGGGACGGGGGCGGTGGGAGCACGCGGGCAGCCCCGCTCCCTGCGGAGCATCCCCAGCGCTCGCGAGATGGTGGCGAGGCCTCGGCAGCAGGATCCACCTGACAGCCAGAGCAGCTCCCTCCTCCCCGCCACCGGCTGCCGGCGCCGCCGCGCAGGAACGAGCTGCGCAGGAACCCGCCGGCGGAAGCACGGTGCCGGGCAGCCCACGGCGCACGTGAGCGCGGCCCCGCAGACCCTCGCGCGCTCAACGGCCCGGCCCGGCCACCGCCATCACCTCGGTCAATGGCAACAATGCTCCCGGTTCCCAGGCGGGCGACCGGCCCTCCCCACCAGGGAGCCGGCCACAGCGGGCAGCCACCGGCCCAGCACGGGCTGGCGGTGAAGAGGAACCGATTGACGCCGAAGCAGGGTCGGCTCCTCCAGAGAGGAGGTGCCGGGGGCCAAGGCCTTTGAGGAGCAGGGGGACCAGGGTGGTTTCGCTCCCCATCAGCCCGATGGGTACTCGACGCCAGAGGAAAAGCGTCATGGGCTGGAGGGCTCGAGCAGCCCCCGCTCCTGCCCGGTCCGCAGGCTGCCACGGAGCACATGGTAATGGCACGGAGAGAAGACGAGGGGTGAGTGGTGGGGCTGAGAGACCCAAGACGAGGGGGACGCCAGAGCTGCTCCCACCTCCGCACCACCCACGATGCCTCGAAACAGCTCTGCAAGCGGGGAGACGGCAACGCCCTGGTTTCACCCCAAAACAGGCAGCGCCGCCCCGCTGCGCCAGGGACACTGCCCCGCACTCGCACGTCACCCAAGGGGAAGCACGCGGGACGGGGCCCGGCCCTCCCCTCCGGACGCTGCAGCAGCACCGGGACACGCTGGCATGCCGTGGCACAGCACCTCCCGTGCAGGGGCAAGGCCCCGCGGGGCTCCCGGGAACGCCAAGCTGGGCCAAGGGTCTCCCTGGGATGCTCCACACGAGGATGCCGGGCGCCCTCCCCTCCCCACCAGCACATGGAAGAGCCCCCAGCCAGAAACCTTCTGCTGTGTCCCCCCCCAGAAGCGCCCCAACACTCCCTCTCCACCTCCGTTGAACCCAGCGCAGCTCCGGGCGCATCCACATGCGCCCAGGGAAGCAGCACACGCACACATGCGCACGCACACGTGTGCACACACGGGCACGGGTGCTTCCCCTCGCGCACGACGCTCCAGACCACCGTGGCGGTGAGAGGGAAGGGCTGCCCCCGAACGCAGCCCCCCCAGCCGCAGGTATTTCCCAACCAGAGGCAGGACGACCCCCGCCTGCCCTCGCCCCTCTCCCGATGGCCGCCCAGCGCTGCCCCACGGCGCTGGGGCCGGGGAAGATTTGCTCAGGCAGACGGGAGCCCCACGCCGGCGCCCTTTGTCCCCCTGGCAGAGCTTCCCCCCTTCACCACCCCCCACCACCAGCCCCCCCGGACTTTGCCTCCCTCTTCTCCTGCAGCCAGAGCCAGGAGCAAACAAACAGCCCCCAGAGCTGCCAAGGAAGGCAGTCGGCGGGGGGGGGGGGGGGTCGGGCCTCTGTCAAGGACGGGGACCCTGTGCCCCACTCCCGGGGCACCCAGGCAGCACCGGCCCTGCCATGGCTCCCCCCAGCCCCCCCCCGCACCCCGCTGGGGGTGAGACCTTCAGCCGGGGAACCAGAGCCCGGCCAGGCCCGGGCGCCAGCCCAGGTGCCACCTCCTGCTTCCCGGCCAGCCCCACCGGCGCGGGGGGCTCCGAGAGCCCCTCCGCATCCTCCCCCCCACAGAGCCCCCCACTCCGTCCCCAGCTCTCCCGAGGAGCCCTCTCCCTGCTCAGCCGCCCAGGGCTGCACGGGGTGGGATGGCCCTCGCCCCCAGCATCGCCCCAAGGGGAGCCCCTCAGTGAGGGGGGGGGCATCTCTGCACCGGGTTTTGCCCCGCTCCAGCTGTCGGGGCGGCGAAGAGGATGAACTTCCTCCCGCACATCATCGCGCTGCAGCCCGGTTTCCAAAGGCAACGCAGCTTATGCAACGAGCGGTGCCCGTCCCTCCCGCCCCCACGAACTTCTGGATCTGCCACCGCATGGGGACGACGCGTCCCAGACCCGGGGTCCCCGGGGCCGGGGGGTGACCCCGGCGGGCTCGGCCGCCCCCCGCCGCCCCGTCGAGCCGCTGCCGGTGCCCACGGGCCGATAACGGGCGTCCCTGGGCAGGGGCGGCTGCGAGGTGCCACCGGCGGCTCCGCTCCTGCCACCCCCCTGCAAGGGACACGAGTAAAGCGCCCGAGCCCGGGGGGGCGAGGAGGGGCCGGGGCGATGGAAACCGCAGGCTCCAGCCTCCTGCGGCCCCAGACACTGATCTGGGGCAGGGATCTGGCGCTCGCCCGGACCTCTGCCTCCTCCTCCTCCTCCTCCTCCTCCATCCCTCCGGCCTGGGGACGGCTCAGGCGCTGCCACGACACCAACCTTTGCCTGGTTGCCCCAAGGTGGGCGAAGAAAGGGGCAGCAAAACCCTCCCGGAAACCCCCTCCCCAGGCCGTCGCTCCCGGCTCGGGCCTTCGCCAGCCCGTCCCCACGGGACAGAGGGAACCCGCCGGGGGAGGCAGAGCCCCGGCTCCGGGCCCCCGTCCCGGGGCGTTGCGGGGATCCAGCCCCTGCCCCGCGCGTCGGGGGAAGTTGGCCGCCGCCGCCCCCGGCTCGCTCCGGCGCCAAGAGCGGCCCCGGCCCGGGGAGCCCCGGGGACCCGTTACCGAAGGGATCGGTGCGGGCCGGGAACGAGACGTGCGCAGCCTGGAAAAAAGCGCCTGGCAGGAGCGGCCGGACAAACAGACATGGGGACAGACATACAGGGGGACAGACAGGCACCCCCAGCGCTGGGTAAACATTTTCCCAGTGCCACCAGTCCAGCCGCGGCCAAACTCCGCAGCCGGGCTGCGGCGGCTCCGGGAGCTGAAGCGGCCCCGGTTATGCAAGAGCGGGAGCGCGGGGCGAGGCCGGGCTGTCACGGCGGCCCCGGGGAGCGGGGGGGGCCCAGGGACCCCCGGCCCCCAGGGAGCCCCGGCCCCGGCGGCGCCAACTTTCCTGCTTGGCTGCGGGGAAAACTTCGGATTCCCGAGGAAAACGGGGGGGGGGTGGCGGGCTGAGAGGCACCAGAAACCGGCCGAGGGGGAGAAAACGGGGCGAGCGGGCGGGCGAGCACCCGCGGCTGCGGCGGGGGGACGGGGCGGGGGGCGCAGCCCGGCGCTGCGGCGCGGCCGAGGCCGCGGGGAGGGACGCGCCGCCCGAGCCCGGTGCCCCCCGGTACCCCCGGCGCCCCCCTCCCTCCCGCGGCGCGGCGGGGCCCGCTCTGCTTTGTCACGGCGGCGCTGCCCGCCGCCTCCCGCCCCCTCCCCGGCCCGGCCGGGCGCCGCCGCTCCCCGCGGGGGGGGGGGGACACGCGGGGGGCCGGGACCCCCCGGACTCACCGTCGAGGGCGCGGGCGGCGGGCGCGGCCAGCAGGGCCAGCAGGCACCCGGCGAGGGCCAGCAGCGGCCCCATGCCGGCGGCGCGGCGGCGGCTCCTCACCGGCTCCTCACGCCGCGGTGCCCGCGGGGCGGCGCGTCCCGGGCCCGCGCACCGACATCCGCGGGGGGGCGGGCGGGGGCGGGCGGGGGAGGGACGGGACGGGGCGGGCGGACCCTCCGGGCTGGGCGGCGGCGGCGGCGGCGGGAGGGGGGGGGCGAGGGGCTGCGCGCCGCCGCGGCGGGGGGAGGGGGGAGGGGGAGGGAGCGCGCGCCGCCGCCCGCTGACGTCACCGGGAGGAGGGGAGATGGGGGAGGGGAGGGGAGATGGGAGGGGGGAGATGGGGGTGCCGGGGGGGGGGGGTGTCACACGCGGCGGCCGCGCGTGCGCGTGGGGAGCGGGGTCTGAGCCCCCCCGGGGGGCTGGGGCAAGGCACGGCGCGGGGCGGTGTAAGGTGGTGTAAACCGGTGTGAAAGGATGGAGAGGTGGTGTAGGGCTGGTGTAAAATGGTGTAAAACGGCGTAGAAACGGGATAAACCGGTGTAAAATGGTGTAGAAACGGGATGAACCGGAGTAAAACGGTGTAGAAACGGGATAAACTGGTGTAAAAGGTGTAGAAACGGGATGAACCGGAGTAAAACCTTGTAGAAACGGGATGAACCGGTGTAAAACGGTGTAGAAATGGATGAACCGGTGTAAAATGGTGTAGAAACGGGATAAACCGGTGTAAAACGGTGTAGAAACGGGATGAACCGGAGTAAAACCTTGTAGAAACGGGATGAACCGGTGTAAAACGGTGTAGAAATGGATGAACCGGTGTAAAATGGTGTAGAAACGGGATAAACCGGTGTAAAACGGTGTAAAACCGGGATAAACCGGTGTAAAACGGTGTAGAAACGGGATGAACCGGAGTAAAACGGTGTAGAAACGGGATGAACCGGTGTAAACCGGTGTAGAAATGGATAAACCGGTGTAAAACGGTGTAGAAACGGGATGAACCGGAGTAAAATGGTGTAGAAATGGATAAACCGGTGTAAAACGGTGTAGAAATTGATAAACTGGTGTAAAACGGTGTAGAAACGGGATAAACCCGTGTAAAACGGTGTAGAAATGGGATGAACCGGAGTAAAACCTTGTAGAAACGGGATGAACCGGTGTAAAAGGTGTAGAAACGGGATGAACCGGAGTAAAACGGTGTAGAAATGGATAAACCGGTGTAAAATGGTGTAGAAACGGGATAAACCGGTGTAAAACGGTGTAAAACCGGGATAAACCGGTGTAAAACGGTGTAGAAACGGGATGAACCGGTGTAAACCGGTGTAGAAACGGGATAAACCGGTGTAAAACGGTGTAGAAATGGATAAACCGGTGTAAAACGGTGTAGAAACGGGATAAACCGGTGTAAAATGGTGTAGAAATGGTGTAGAGATGGGGCAGAAATGTTGTAAAAACGGTGTAGAACTGGTGTAAAAACGTTGCAAAAAGGTGTAGAGGTGGTGTAAAATGGTGTAGCAATAGTGTAGAGATGGTAGAGAAGTGGCGTAGAGGTAAAGTGCTGTAGAAATGGTGTAAACTGGTGTAAACTGGTGTCGAGCTGGTGCAGGGGAGCGCCGGGGACGGGCGGGGCTGCCCGCGCCCTCGGTGCCCCTCCAGGTGCCCCCCCCGGCACTGCCCCTCTGCCGTGACGTCAGAGCCGTGACGTCAGGGACGGGGCCGTGACGTCACTCGTGTGCCACAGCCCCGCGCGCTGAGGGGGGCCGGCAGGAGCGGGGGGGGGGGGGCGGGGGGTCGCGCCGCTGCTGCGCCAGATGTTCGGGAGGAAGCTCCAGATGTTCGGGGGGGGCACAGCCAGGGGATGCTCCGGGGACGCGGGGGGGTCCGCAGGGCGGCTCCGTGCCCCCCCCCCGCGCCAGAGGCCCCGGAGGTTGCGCAAGGCCCGCGGGGGGGGCGGGGGGCGCGGCTCGCCACGGCTCTCCCACGCGGGGCCCCCCCGAGCTGCCGGGACAAGGGACATTGTCGCCCCCCGGAGCCTCGCGGGGGGGGCGGCTGGGGAGGAGGGTCCCGCTCCAAAGCGCCCCCCGGGCCAACGCGCGGCCAGAGCCCGGCCCGGCCCGGAGCACCGGGGAGCGGGGGGGGCTGTGACGGGGTCCCCCGGCCGCAGCCCCCAGCCGGGATCGGGGCGGGGGGGGCGCTGAGCGGGGCCGAGAAGCCTCGTCCCAGCCCGGGGGGGCCGCGCTCACGGGGGAGGCCGCGGCCCCGGACGCGCCTGATGCTCGTAACGGGCACGGACCGGCGCGACGGGACCGCGGGGACCCGCCCCCCCCGGCGTCACCGGCGGTGCGGCAGCGCCCCCTGGCGGCCCCGGCAGTGCGGGCCCCCCCGCCCCGGCGAGGGGTGTCGGAGCGGCCTCAGGAGCCCCCCGGCGCGGGCAACGGGCCCGTCCGACCCCCGCGGGGGCACCCCCGGCGCAACGGCCCCCCCGCCCCGGTGCAGCGGACACCCCCTAAAGCACCGCGCGCCCCCCTCCCGGGACCCCCCTCTGCCGGGCGGGAGGGGGCGCAGCCCGGCACCGCCTGCGGGCTCAGCCCCCCCAAAACGGGGCCGGGGGGGTTGGGGGCGCCCGGCACGGGGCCCGGGGGGGGGTGGGGGGGACACGGCTGGGGCGGCCCCGGAGCCCCCCCGCGGGGTGCAGACGCCCGGGCGGGGCGAGGGGCGCCCGGTCTAGGACGGGAGCAGGGACCGAGCGGGGGTTCGGGGCGGGGGGGGCTGATGAGGGCAGGTCAGGCGGCGGGGGGGGTGTGGGGCGGGCGCGGGGCCGTGGGAGGGTCTGGGGAGGCCCCTGGTGCCGCGGCCGGTCCCGGGGAACCGCCGAGGCCGCTCCGGTGCCCCCCCGCCCCGCCGCGCGTCTCCTCCCCCTTCCTGGCCCCGGCGCTTTCCGCCGGAGCGGGGCAGCCGCGGGAGCCGGAACCGGCCCGGCCCCGCCGCCATGGAGTGAGGGCCCGAGCGGCCCGGCCCGGCCGCCCCCCGCCGCCGGCGGCTCCGCCAGGTAACGGCGGGGCGGGGGCGCGGGGCCGGTACCGGGGCCCCTCTCCGCGGGGCGGCGGCGGCCGCTGGCGCGGGGGGTGCGGGAAGGGCCCGGCCGCGGCAGCGCCCCCGGGGGGGTGGGGGGGTGCTCGCGGGCCCCCCGGGCCTCGCCCGCGGGGAAGGGGCGCGGGGCCCGGGCCGGGGGGACGCGGTGACAGGGGGGTGGGGGCTGCGGGCGGGGCGGGCAGTGCCCCGGGGATGAGCCGGGGCCCCGGGGGGCGGAGCTGTGCCCTGGCCGCGGCGTTTCGGGCGGCGCTGGCCAAGGGCCCGCGGGCGGGGGGGGGGGCTGGCGGCCGTCGGGGCCCCGCGGCCGGTGGAGGCCCGGCCCGGGCGGGCGCTCGCCCGGGGCTGCCGGGCCCAAAGTCCAACGCGCGCGGCTGCCTGGGGGTGCGGGCGCGGGCACCCCGCGGTCCCGGGGCGAGGCGAACCCGCCCGCCCCGTCCCCGCGGGGGGACCCCGCGACAGCGGCGGCGAGCTGCCGGGAGGGGTGGAGGGAGCCTGGACTCCCCGCGCCGTGAGTCACGGGCCCGCGGGGAAGGCCCCGCTCCTCTTCCTCCGAGTCGGAAGAGCTTTCGCCGACGGTGTGGCGGGTGTCCCCCCCGCAGCGTCCCGCCGGCGGGGACGGGGGCGTCCCCTGGTTCCCTGCCCTCGCCTTGGCCTCGGGAACCAAACCGGCGACCGGGGCGTCTCGCGGGGCGGCGGGTCTGGGGGCTGCAGAGCAGCGCCCGGTGTCAGCGCTGCGGAACCCCCGAGGGCGCCCCGCGGGAATCTCTGCTCGCCCCCGTGTGCCCGCGGGCTGCCGGCCCCAGCGCCCCCCCCCGCCCGCCCGGCCAGTCGCCAAGAGCGGGGGGAGCCGGCCGGGAGCGGGGTCCCGGCCCCCCCGGCGCGGCGGGGAGCTGGCCCCGAGGCGGGGGGCTGCGGTGCTCTGCCGGGAAGTGCGGGCGGTCGGCGAGTGGCGCCGCGGGGGGAGCGGCAGCTCCGGGCTCGGACCCCGTTTCCCGCGGGGGAAGCGAGCGGGAAGCCCGTGCTGGGGGCGGGGGGGTGGCGGAGCCCCCCCCGCGCCCCGGCTCCTCCTGCCCGACCGCCGGGCCCGGGCGGCGGGGGGAAGTGAAAGCGGCTATGCCGGGAGGGCTTGGGGGGGGGAGCGGCTGCTCCCCCCGCCCCGGGCGCCATATCCTGCCCCGCCATCGAGCCCCGGGGTTTCCCCGGGCGGCAGCTCCGGGCCTGGGTGCGAGCAGCCGCCCCCCGCCGCCGTCCGGGAGCTCGGCCTCCCCCCCCCACCGTGTCTCGCCTCGCCGTGCCGGGGGGCCTGGACCCTTGCTCGGTGCCCGGGGGGGTCTCCGAGCCCCGCGGCGGCGGGGCCTTGGCGTGCAGCGGCGGAGCGTGAGTCCGCGGCCGGCGGAGCCGCGCGGGCCGGAGGCTGCCCCGGGGCCGGGGTCCCGCCGGGGGGGGCAGCTCGGTCGCCCGGCCGGGGTCCCTGTCACTGCCCCCCGGCCGTTCTCCCTCGCCCGCAGCCGCAAACCCGGGGGGCCCGATCCTGCGGCGGGGCAGGAAGGCGGCGCGGGGCGCGGGGGCCCCCGGCCGGGGCGTCGTGCCCGGGGCTGGCGGAGAGGCCGTCCGGCAGCGGGAGCCGAGGGGGGAGACGTGGAAATCGGGGTGGGGAGGGACCGGGCCCGGCTGGGCTGAGGGAGCTGCGGTGACGGGCGCCAGGAGGGGACGGGCCTGTCCCCCCGCCCCCCCCGAGCCCTTGTCCCCGGGGCTGGCGCGGGGAGGAGCGCGGCCTCTCCTCCAGACTCCTGGCGGATTCGGGCTTGCCCAGAGGTTCTTCCCGGGGCTGAGCAGAAATACAGGTTTTAACGGGGGAGGAGGACGGGGGCTGCACCCCGAGATGACGAGACGGGAACCTGTTTTCCCTCCCGTCTCAGCTCCCTGCACCCGCGGCTACGGCCCGGCCGTGGGGCGGGGGGGCAGCCTCCCGCTGCGCACTGGCCCCCCCGGAGTGAGCGCGGCCCCGGGCTTCGCGCTGCGGAAGATCCCGGGGTCTGCTGGCTCTGCCCGGCCGAGCAGAGCCGGGGCTGCCGCGGCTCTTGGCGTTCCCGGGGCCGGGCCTCGGCCGCCGCCCCGGTTCCTCCGCGGGGCCGCCCTGGCCCCGCCGGGTCCCGCGGGCAGCGGAGCGCCCCGGGCCCTCCCCGCCGGCCCCGGGCCCAGCGGCCGAGGGGCGCGGGCCCCGCCGCGGCTGTTTTGCGCTCTCGGCGGCGTTGCCCCGGCGACGCTGGCTTCCTTCCCCTCGCATGGTTTCTGAGTCTCCGGCAGCTCCACCTCCGCCCTGCGCCTCGTCTCTGGCGACGCGGCCGGGACCCGCGGGGACCGCGCTGCCCGCCGGGACACGTGAGGCGCCTCCCGCCCGCTGTTCGCTCTCGGGGCCGGGAAGCCAACGGCCTGGCCGGGGTCCCGGAGCCGCCCTGGCCCCGCGTCTGGGCGACCGGCAGCAGGATCCGGCCTCTGCCCCGGCCGGGTCCGGGGGAGCCGTCAGCGAGGTGCGTCTGGGCCGCGCGGCGCAGTGCCCCCCCCTCGCCCGCGGGGCCCCCCAGGGCCGCCCGGGGGGGGACCAGGCTCCCGGTGGGGACCGGGGGGCGTGAGCGTGGCGGCGGGGAGGAAGGGGATGAGCCGCCGGGAAGAGGCACGGCGCGGGCAGGACGGAGCAGGCAGGCTGCGGGCACCGCGGGGGGGCCGGGGCGGGGCGGAGGGACTCTCGGGGTGGCATTGCCCGGCTCGGGGGCGGCGGAGAACCCGCCGTCCAGGCTGGGCCGTGACCCCCCCGCCCGGGCCCCCGCTGCAGCGTTTCCCATCCAGCGCCTCGTGCCACCCGTCTCACGCTTCCTACGAGCTCTGGAGCCCCCCGGGGGGGTGGGGGCTGGGGCATGGCTGAGGAAGGTGACGTCTTCCTCGGGGGGCGCCTGGGGAGGTTTTGGGGAGCAGCCTCCCTGAGCCCTGGGGTTTCACACTCCTCCTGTTCCCGGCAGCTCTCCCAGCCCTGCTGGAGTGCCCGTCCCTCCCTGTCCCCCGCCCAGGGCAGGGGGTGCGGGGATCACCCAGAGGTGCGGGAAACTGAGGCACGAGTGGGCTGCCTGCCTGCCCGGGATTGCCCAAGAGGCCGATCCTGGATCCGGCTTCCTGCTCCTCCTCCTCCTCCTCCTTGCCAGCAGCCCCAGCCCAGCCAAGCAGGTTCAGACATGGGAGGGACGGGCGACAGCTCTCGCCCGGCCCCCCCGCAGCCGGGCAGGGGGCTGGGGGCTCGGGGCACTGCAGCCGCCCGCGGTGCCCGAGCTGCGCTGCTCCCCGCTCACGTCCCCTCTCGCTCCCCCCCCCCAGGTGACTGTTCCCAAGATGTCCCTCTGGAGCATCGTCTCCCACATGCCGCCGGAGGAGTTCGGCGGCCTCTTCGCGGAGTTTCCCCGCAGCCTGCGCTGCCTCCTGGCCGACTGGCTGGAGAACCAGCCCTGGTGAGTCCCCACGCGCCCGCGATCAGCCCGGGCAGCATCTGGGGGGGCCCGGCCCGGGCGGCACCTGACCCTCAGGTCAGAGTGAGTGGGTGCTGGTGACGGGCCCTGTCCACAGCCCCCGGCAAGGTGGGTGAGGAGACCGGGGTCTGCACGGGGCTCCCGCTCGGGAGCGAAAGGAGCCGGAGGCAGGGCTGCAGGCAGGGCCGAGGCAGAGCCAGGCGAACTCGCGGCGTGGCCTCAGAAAGGCCTCGGGGCCCCGAGCTAGACACGAGGGAGCCCCTGGCCCCGCGGGCAGAGGGAGCAGCCCTCCGGGTGAGGCTGGTCGGGGTCTGTTCATGCCCGTGGGGTCTGAGCTGCTGCAGCTCAGCGGCAACGACCATGGGCGCCGTCTGGGCAGGATCCCCTTTCGTGCCCAGGAAACGGTGACAGCGATGATGGATTATCCCTTGCGGGCTCACGCAGCCTCCCGAGGGGCTTCTCCTTCGCGTGGCACGAGGGCCAGGACGCGGGCAGGCAGGGGAGCCCCGGCCAGGGCGCGGGGCACAGGGCCACATCGCAGCGGTGGGCGAGGGGGCTGGTCCCTGGCACAAGGTTGTGGGACCCACGGCCACTCCTGGACGTGGGGTGACGCTGCAGGGCCGAGGCGTGGTGGGGGCGGGCGGGGGGACGTGTGGGAGAGGTTGCGGGAGGTCACGTCCTCCGGGGAACCTCCTCGTCCTGCCCAGAGCCGTTCACCCGTGTTCGTGCAGCAAATCCAGCTGGCACGGGGTGACTGTCCAGGGCAGGGGGGGATTCGTGCTGGCCCACCCAATGCTTTCCCCCCCCAGGGAGTTCATCAATGGCTCGGACGCGTTCTGCACCAGCGTGGCGGGCGCGATGCTCTCGGCCATGCTGGAGAAGCTCCGCGGCGCAGCCGGCAGCGACGGGCAGCAGTGCCAGATCCTCCAGCAAATCAGCGGCATCGAGGTGCGCGGGGACCCTGGGGGATGCGACGGGCTGCCAGGGCAGATAATTTGATTATTTTGTGCTTCGGATTCGCGGGTCCAAGCACCGCTGGAAGGGGCCAATGCCACGAGCCGGCCCCCCCTTGACGCCCGTTTTGAGGCCCGTGAGCTTCTGCAGACTCGGCGACTGGGGATTTTGGGGCGCTTCAGGGGGACGGAGGGAGGTTGTCTGCGTCCCGGGGCTGACCCCCGGCTCGCCGCAGCGCTCGGGCTGTCACGGCCGCAGCCGTGGTTCCCCTTGGCTCCCCGCCCGCCCCCCCCCCCAGGATTTCCCGCTTCCCCTCGCTGCCGCGTTCCTGCAGCCCCTCCGGTGACCGGTGGCGCCGGGGAGCTGCTCGCCGTGGCCTCGTCCTCCTGGGCCCCGCGCCGGACCCCGACCCCCCTGGGGGAGCCTCCCCAGCGCCTCGGCCCCCCCGCGGCTCCGCTTGCCCCCGGCCGCCAGCACCCGGGCAGCCGCCTCGCCAGATGTTCCCCATTTTCTGCTTGAGCGTTTGATTTCTCCTTCCGTGCCGTGTGTTGTGCTGCGTTTCCTCCTGCCCTGTGCGTGCTGGGTTTCTTTTTCTGGGCTGTTTCTCTTTATCGAGGTCTGTTTGAATTGCTCTGTCTCTCTTCCCCCCTCTGTGATTGCAGATTTAACCCTTGCACTGTCTCTCCTGCCTGCGAAGCTCTTAGCGTAAGGGCTGAGTGGTGCTCGCTCCCAGAGCCCCGTTCTGGTTGAAAGCCCTGCTTTTTTGGTAACAGACATTTTTAATATACAACATTTGGGAAGGGGTCAGCTTTAGTCATAACTTCTGGGGAACAGGGGAACGTTCCAAAACAAGACTGTTGCTTATTGAAATTGCAGCAAAACGCGCAGATGTTTCAGCTTACGTTTTTTTTATTTAAAATGCTCAAGAGCCGCTCTCCCATGTTCCCCCCTCCCACCGCCCCCCACCCCCCAACAGCCACCTCCTTTCCCCCGACCCCTCCGAGCCCGGACGGTGCTGCCGTGCGCGCTGTGGGAGCCGGGTGCTCGCCCACCAGATGGGCAAACGCTGAGGGGGGAACGGGGTGGGAAGGGGCTGCTGGGAGGCCAAACCTCGGCCTTTTGTCCCCTGAACCCGGGACTGGCCGTGTTTGCCCCGGCAGAGCCCCCCGGGGCCGCTGGGGCTGCGAGGGGACGTGGGGCGGGGTCCGGGGGGTCGGTCACGGAGCAGCCACCGGGCACGTTGTCCGGCCGTCTGTCCAGCCGTTTGGTTTTGCTCTGCTGCTGTTTTGGGAAGTAGCTAATTTGAGAAATGCGCAAAGGCCGGAGGAGCTGGCGCAGGGTGCCGGGAGCCAGAGCCAGCAGGGAAATTCCTCTCCTTGTTTTCAGTGGAAAGCGTCGATCTACCCGGGCAGGGCAGCTGGGGGGATCGTCACCGGTGTCAGGCTGGCGGGTCTCGAGGAGACGCGTGCAGAAATAGAAAATGTACTTTGGTTTGGTGTTTGGTTTTTTTTTTAAATTGGTGCATATTTTTTTTACACGCGTTTTGAAGTGGTTTAAAGCTGGAAATTAGCTCCGTCAGGACAGCGGCGAGCTGGGGTCTGTCCCCACGACTGAGTTAGCAGGGTGCGGTGTGGGAAGGGGCCCCGAAACGCAGGAGTGGGGTGGGAGGGGGCCGGGGCTGGGCTGGGCGAGTCCTGCCCCCCCAGCGCCCGGGCTCGGCTCCCCTGCAGAGTGCGTACCGGCGGGACCCGCTGCGCCTGGTGGCCGTCCTGAAAGCCATCCTGGAGGGCGAGAAGGCCGCAGTGATGAAGAGGGTGCGTAGTCCCTGCCTCCCCGGGGCGCCCCGAGGCGCGGGCTCGGCTCCGGGCCCCGCTGAGCCCTCTCTGCTCTGCCCCAGGACCGTCACCTGCCCCTCAGCTTCCACCGGCGGCAGGAGGAGCTCAAGTTCAGCCTGGGGCTGCAGCGGCTGCAGCACCGCGTCCGCGAGATCCAGGCGCTGCGGGACGGCCCCGCGGGTGAGGGGCTGGGGCGGGACGGGCCCCGCTGGGCTGGGGGCTGCCGCGGGGCGCGGCGGTGCCCCCCGGGCGTGGGCAGGGCAGAGCCAGCTCCCAGCACTGACAGGGACCCCCCGTCCTTCCTCCGCAGCCTCTCTGCAGCTGAACACGGCAGAAGCGAAACCCCCAGAGAGCGTGAGTGGGGTCGGGGGGAGCCCTGCGGGCCGCGGGGGTGCAGAGCGGTGCTAGGGCACGGCCGGGCCCGGGGCCTCGGAGGCCCCGAGGGGGGCCGGTGCAGGGCTGCGGGTCTCTGCTGGGCGCCCTGCGGAGCCCCACGGCCGGTGCTGCCCCCCAGGAGCTGCCCACCCTGATCCTGGAGGCCGTGAAGGAGCTGGAGGTGGCCAAGCAGCAGGTGCTGAAGAGGATCCAGATCTGGAAGAGGCAGCAGCAGCTGGCGGGGAACGGGGCCCTCTTCGAGGAGAACCTGGCCCCGCTGCAGAAGAGGTGAGGGGGCGGCCCCAGGGCACCCCCCGGCCCCCCGGAGCAGGGAGCGCAGCGGCCCGCGGGCTGCGGCGGAGCCGTGGCCGGGCTCTGCTCCGGCTGAGGCTGCCGCTTTCCCCACGGCTCCTGGCAGGTGCGAGAGCCTGGTCGAGGTTTACTTCCAGCTGCACCAGCAGGTGATGGCGGCCAGCGCAGAGCTGGGGGCCGAGCTGCTGCCCCGGCTCCTGGAGCGGTTCAACGAGGTGTTGTCCAGCCTGGTCAAGAGGTAACAGCCGGGGGGGCCGGGGGGGCGAGGAGGGGCCGCAGGGGTCGGTGGCAGAGTGGGCGAGGGTGCTGTGCCGGGCACCAGCATCCCCCCTGTCCCCCCAGCTCCTTCCTGGTGGAGAAGCAGCCCCCGCAGGTGCTGAAGACCCAGACCAAGTTCCAGGCAGGCGTCCGGTTCCTGCTGGGCCCGCAGCTGCTGAAGGCCTCGGCCAAGCCCTACATGGTGCGAGCCGACATGGTGACGGAGAAGCAGGCACGGGAGCTGGCGCTCAGCGCCTACAGCAACGCCCTCAGGTGAGCGGGCGGGCGGCCGGCGCGGGGGGCGAGGGGCGGCCACGCCGCCGTGCCCTCCCTGACCGCCTCCTCCGCCCAGCGAGAGCACGGGTGAGATCATGCACAACGTGGTGGCCCTGGAGACCAACCCCACCAGCGGGACCTGCTGCGCCAACTTCAAGAACGTGGTGAGTGCCCCCAGCGAGGGGCCGTGGGGGGGACTGGGGGCTCCGCTGGGCTGGGGGAGGCCCTGGGGAGGGGCGGCTGGGGGTGGGCTGGGGGCCCCGGGGCTGGTGCCCACCCAGGGACGACGCTCCGCTCTCCCCTCCCCAGCTGCTGAAGAAGATCAAGCGCTGCGAGCGGAAGGGGTCGGAGTCGGTGACGGAGGAGAAGTGTGCCGTCCTCTTCAGCACCACCGTGGCCCTGAGCCCCAGCAACCTCTCCGTCCACCTCCAGGTACCGGCCGCTCTCTGCCGGGACAGCGCTGGGCGCCGCTGAGCCCCCCCCTCCCCGGGGCCGCCGTGGGGCTGAGCGGGTGCTGCTCTCTGCCCCAGGTCCTGTCTCTGCCCATCGTGGTCATTGTCCACGGGAACCAGGACAATAACGCCAAAGCCACCGTGCTCTGGGATAACGCGTTCTCCGAGATCGTGAGTGCCGCCGCCGAGGGGAGGGCCGGGACGCCGCGGGCATCCGGCTCTGGGCTGGGAACCCCCGTCAGGCTGGAGCAGGGGACCCGGCACACGGGCGGGACGCGACGGGGCCGAGCCGCCGCCTGACGCACCCGGCCCTGCCGCAGGACCGGGTGCCCTTCGTGGTGGCCGAACGGGTGCCCTGGGAGAAGATGTGCGATACGCTGAACCTGAAGTTCATGGCCGAGGTGCAGACCACCAAGGGGCTTCTCAAGGAGCACTACTTCTTTCTGGCCCAGAAGATCTTTAACGACCACAGTGCCAGCCCCGAGGACTTCCAGAGCCGCAGCGTCTCCTGGGCCCAGTTCAACAAGGTCACTGGGAGGGCTGGCCAGGGTGGGCAGGGGCTGGGGGGCTCTGGGGGGCCTCACACCCTCTCTCTGCCCCAGGAGATCCTGCCTGGTCGGGGATTCACCTTCTGGCAGTGGTTTGATGGCGTTCTCGACCTCACCAAGAGATGCCTCAAGAGTTACTGGTCAGACAGGTGGGTGCCCCGGGGCCGAGCAGGTTCTCACGGCTGCTCCGGGGCCAGTCCTGGGGCCCCCTGGTCCCCCCCCAGCCCTGGCGCTGGCCCACGGTCTCTCTGCCCTCCCCTTCAGGCTCATCATTGGCTTCATCAGCAAGCAGTACGTCTGCAAGCTCCTGAGCACGGAGCCGGATGGGACCTTCCTGCTGCGCTTCAGCGACTCGGAGATCGGGGGCGTCACTATCGCTCACGTCATCCGGGGCAAGGACGGTGAGCGGAGGGCGGCAGTGCCGCCGGGGGGGGTGTCCCCGCGCCCGGGGGCCGTCGGGCGCTGCAGCCCCATGCCGTGTCTCCCCCAGGATCCAGCCAGGTGGAGAACATCCAGCCCTTCTCTGCCAAGGACCTGTCCATCCGCTCCCTCGGTGACCGCATCCGCGACCTGGGGCAGCTCCGCAACCTCTACCCCAACACCCCCAAGGACCAGGCGTTCGGGAGCCACTACAACAGTGCGTGGGGGGGCGGGGGGTCCGGGGCTTCCCGCCGGCCTCCCGGGTGATGCTGGGGGAGCAGGAGGGGGCATCCCACCCGGGTCCCGCGGCCCCTGGAGCTCACAGGGGCGGTTGGTGCAGGCGGGGGGGCGGCGCAGGCCTGCGCCGGGGTGGGGGTTCAGGGACACTTCTCCCCGGGCAGAAGAGCAGACGGGCAAGGACGGCCGCGGCTACGTCTCCACCGCCATCAAGATGACAGTGGAAAGCGAAAGGTGGGCGTGCGAGGCCGCGGCCATGCCGCCGGCGTGTGCCCTCCGTGGCGTCGCGCTGCACCGGGACGGCCCGCGCTTCGCTGTGGGGGGGCTTCTGGCAGGGCTGGGTGGGGCTGAGCCAGGACCCCCCCGCGGGTCCCCCCTGAGCTGCAGCCGAGCGCGTCTGCGGGCACACCCCCCCTCTGACTTGCAGAAGTGCCTCTTGGGAGGCCAGACCCCGCTGTGCTGATGGGGATGATGCGTGTTTGCAGGAACCAGCAGGCCCAGAGCGCTGTGGGGGCCCCCCCCGAGGCCCCCCAGGCTCAGATGCTGAGCCTGCCCATGCTGCAGCCCGAGCTGCACCCGGAGAGCCTGTCCTCGGTCCTCGGCCCCATCTGGTGAGCGCCCGGCGTGGGGCTGACACGGCCTGGGCAGAGGCAGCTCCGCTCTGCCGGGCCGGGGCTGGGGAACGCTCCGTGCTGACCCCCCCGGTCTGTGTTTGCAGCCCCCCCGGTCCCTTCTGCCCCCAGCCCGTCCCCACGGGCTACCCTGCGAGCGAGAGCAACATCGGCATGATGGTCTCCGAGAGCCTCGGCTCCTCCTTCCCCAGGTAGGAGCGGTGCCGGTGCCGGTGCCGGTGCCGGGTGGGGGGTAGGGGCCCCCCCGCGGTTTCCCCCACCCCAAGTGCTCCCACTCTCCCGCAGCCCGTCGCCGATGCTCTCGCCGTCCCTGGTGATGGACCCCGCGCTGCCCCGCTGCCCGGACCTCGCCTTCAGGAACCCCTTGTAAGACCCAGCACGCGGCGGGGGGGGGGCACCCGACCCTGCCCCCCCTTCCCCCCCCCACCCCATGGGCTGAGCAGACCCGGGGGGACCTTCCTCAGCTGACCAGTGCTCCCAGCGTGCCGTGCTACTGGTGCTGCCTCCAAGGAGATGCCCCCAGCCCCCCCAAACCAAGCACTTCCCCCCTCTGCCTTGGGTCTAGCAAGCACCCCAGGGGCGGGAGGTACCCCACGCCCCCCCCACTCTTTGCACCCCCAGGCCCTTCATGCCCAACCAGTACATGCCGGGGGAGGCCCCGTCCGAGCCTCAGGACGCGGAGATGCCCGAGCTGCCCCCGGTCACGCTGATGGTGGACGCGCCACTGCAGAGCTCCCCAAGGTGGTAAGCGCGAGGGGGGGGGGGGGTCAGCGGGGGGGCCAGGGGGAGCTGCCCCGAGTCACCCCTCCCCTGCCTCTCCCCCCAGGATGCCGCCCAGCATGGACCCGCTGCCCAGCTCGGAGTTCGAGCAGTTCCTGCAGGAGATGTCGCTGGAGGGCCCTGCGCTGGGCCCCCCCTTCACACCCCCCCTGCAGCGCAGCGGGTACCCCGGCCCCAGCGCCTCTTGCTGGGGGCCGGGGGAGTCTCGGTGGGACGACAGCGTCCGGCCAGGGCACGTGTGAGGGGGCTGCGGAGCTGTGGGGGGGGACGTCGGACGGGGCCCCCCCCTCCCAGCCCTGTCTGGGTTTGTGGACTTGGCGTGATTTGTGCTGGGGTGGAAACTCTGGCGGGGGAGGGGGGGATTTTCCCGGGGGGGTGAGGGGGAGTACTTTGGGTGACACCCTCCCCCCCCACCGCGTATACGCCGCACTTCGGGGTCCTGAGCTGCCGCCTGCCCCCGCCGGGGTCTGCGGTCCCGGGGGCCCGCGGGCGCACGCCGTGCCCCCAGCCCACGCCGCCGGGCTCGGCCCCGCGGGGGCCGCGGTGAATCAGCGGCGGGGGCGGGAGGCAGCAGCGGGAACCGCGCCGGGGTGGAGGTGCCAGCCCGGGGCGCGACGGGGCCCCCCCCAACCCGGCCGGGGCCCCCCCGGGACCGACCCTTCGCACACCCGGTCAGCGCTTGCTTTGGGAGCTGCCCCCCACACGCACCCCCCCAGCCTGGAGTGGGGCCACAGCAGGGAGAGGGAGCCTGGGGGCGTGGGGGCAGGAAGATAAGCCATAAAATAAAGTTTTATTCCAAAATAACAAAATAAATAATCTACTGTACACGTTACAAAGGAAGAGTCGCTAATGCTCTAAAAAGACACCACACAGTCCTAAGGGGGGGCGGGGGGGGGGACGACCCCGGGGCTGGGCATGGCTCATGGAAACGGGGGGGGGGGCAGGAGGGACCCCGAGGGGGGGCAGCACCACCCCAGCGCCCATCAAACAGCGGCTGCTGCGCGCGGGGAGGGGGCACACACGCGTGACGCCCCACGGCACGTGTGACACCCCGCGGCACCGGCACCGTGCACGGCGGCGCACGCAGGTGATCTGGGGGGGGGGGATATGCAAGCTGGGGGGGGGGGGGGATGCGGGGCGCTGCAGGCGTGCGGTGGGGGGGGGGGGGGGGCGGTTGCTGTCGCTGCGCCGGGGTTGCTGCGGGGGGTATTTACAGCCGAAACGCTGCGCAGGCAGCGGGGTGCTGGGGGGGCGCGACGCGTGTGCACGATGCGCTCGAACGTGCGCGCTGCGGGGGGGGCCGGCGGGGGAGGCCGCGGGGGTGGGCGCTGGCAGCGGGTGCCCGCGGGGGCGGCAGCGCTGACGTGGGAGCACGCGGTGCCGCACGCGGCTCGTGTCCCGCTCGGTGACCGGGCCCGGGCCTGCGGCTCGCTCGCCTGAAGCGGCCCCGGGGAGGGCCGGGGGGGGGGGACGACACACGGTCAGCACGAGGGGTGAGCCAACGGGGGGGGCAGGAGGGTCTGTACAGTGGGCTCGAGTCCATCAGGAGCTTCCCAGCCCCGGGGGGCGGCGGGGGCCCGGAGCCTGGCAGGGACGAGGGTATTGCTGCTGCGGGGAGGCTCGTCCCGCCGCGGCTGAGGTAACCAGAGCGTCGGTGCGGGAGGGGACGGGGACGGGGGGGCTGTGGCCGAGCCCCCACCGGCCCCCCCCACCCAGAGCACCACCGCTGCTGCGCCGCCGGCGCCTGTCCCCCAGCACGTTATTGCTTCGTTAATGGCGGTGGGGGGCTGCGGGGGCCTCACTGCCGGCTGGTCTCCTGCTCCACCTTGATGGTGCCGCGGGGGGGCTCTGGGGGGGCCGGAGGACCCCGTTCTGCCAGCCCGTCCTCGAACTCTGCGGGGAGAGGGGGGAGACGGTTTCAGGGCACCGCTTCCGCAGGCAGAAGGCAGCCGTGGCGTCTGGGCCCCCCCATGCCCCTGCCACGGCAACCCCCCCCGCACCCCGCGGGCGCTCACCTGGTCCCGGGGGCTTCCCCGGCAGGCAGGGGCTGAGCCGCCCCACGCGCTCGTGCGAGACCAGCCGGGCCAGGCGCAGCCCCTCGTCCATCAGCGTCTGCTGGAGAATGTGGCGGCTCCAGAGCCCGTGGGGGGGGAGGCCGAGGGGCACGTCGGGGGCCGCGCCGGGCGGCGGCGTCAGGCGGGGACAGGCCCCCACCGCTGCGGGGAGAGGGGCGAGAGTCAGCGCCGAGGGGCCGGGGGGGCCCCACCGGCACCCCGGGAAGGGAAGGGGCCCCCACTCACCCTGCAAGTGGCCGTCGAGGCTCTCCCCGGAGAGGCTGCCCGCGTCCTCCTCCAGGCTGGCTCGGTACGCGGCCCCGGGGGGCTCCGGCCCCACCGCCAGCGCCAGCAGCTCGGGGCGACTCTGCTCTCCCGCCTGCCGGCAGCGCGCCGTGAGCGCGGGCACCGCGCCGGGCCCGTCCCGCCCCGCGACACCCACGGCTGCACCCCCGGCCCCGCGGCCCCCCCTCCCCGCGTGGGGAGCGCCTGCCCACGCTCGCAGGTGTGCAAACCCGCACCCACCTCCTGCTTGAGCCGCTTGGCCACGGGGGCTCCGCTCTCCTCGGGGTGTGCCCTGCGCGGGGGGGAGAAGGGGTCGCGTCAGGCTCCGCGGCCGGCACGGCCACCGGCCACGCTGCGGGCGGGGGCGAGCGCCCAGGCAGGGCGGTGCCGCGGGACGCGAGCGGGGCTCTGGCACAGATGGAGCCGGGGGCGGCAGGAGGGGGGAGCAGCTGGAGAGAGAAGGGGGGAGGCAGCCCGGCCACGGCTCCCGGCGGGCGGGGGCTGCAGGGGAGGGGGGCGAGGGATGGGGCATCCCCAGCAGCACCCCCCACCCTGTGCCGGGCATCCCCCCCACCCCCCCCCGCCAGCCATCCAGCCGTGTGTCCCCCCCCCGCGAGGTCAGGCAGAAAACACCCACGTCAGGGAAAGGGGAACTTGGGGCCGCGGGTCCCGTCCCCGCCCGCAGCACCGGGTCGTGCTGCAGCTCCCGGGGCGCAGGAGGGGAGGGCCAGGCCCCCCCGGCCTTCGGGGAGGGGGTTTGCCAGCTCCCGGCTCACCTGGCGACCTTGAGCGAGGACAGGTAGGTGCTCTCCCGGGCCACCTGCCGCGAGAGCGAGAAGAGCTCGACGCGCCGCAGCAGCAGCGAGTTGTCCCGGAGGCAGAACTGGGCGGCCGCCTCGTTGATGATGAGCTGGGGGCAGAGACGGTGTGTGAGCGGGCACGGGGACGGCGGCGCCCGCGGGACCCCTCGGCAAAGGCCACGGCTGCTCCAGGCTGGCAGATGCCGCCGGGGCAGGAACAGACCCCAGGGCCACCCCCTCCGTGCTGGAGCCCCCACCCCAACCTCCTCCCCAGGCCGGAGCCGCCCCGGCCCCTCAGCCCCGGGACCCCCGAGCGCCGCCCCCGCCGTGCACCCACCTCGTGCAGGGTGAGCTGCTTGCCCTCGCGGCGCCGGGCCTCGCCGCGGCCGTAGATCGCGCTGTGCCGGCGGATCTCCTCCTCCTTGTGCCGGTCGCCGTCCTCCATCTGGAAGATGTGCCCCACGGCCTTGGCCAGCTTCTTGTTGAGCTTCATCAGCGCCCGCAGCTCGGCCTCGCCGCCCCGGGGGCAGCTCTGCAGCAGCCGCTCCACGCTCTCCGCCACCGTCCGCGCCAGCTCCGGCTCCAGCACCTCCGCGCCCGCCGGCTGCTCGCCGCCGCTCCCACCCGGGGAGAAGGGGGGACCCCCCGGCTCCTCGTCCCCGCCGCCCTCCGACTCGGGGGTGCTCCTCCCCGGCCACGGCGGGGCCGCCGACGGCGACAGCTTCTCCCCGGGCTCCGTGGGGCTGCGGGCCGGGGGCGTCCCGCCGCTGCCGCCCCCCTTGCCCGCGGCCTCGCCGGGGCTGGCGTGCCCGTTGCTCAGCGCCTTGCGCCCGCCGGCCTCGGAGAGCTTGAAGAGGGGGATGCTGCTGACGGGCACGGCCGAGACGGGCTGGCTGAAGAGCCCCGGGTTGGAGGCCCACTCGCGCAGGGCCTTCTGGAGGCGGCGGACGTGGAGGGGCTTGGTGGCCATGCCCACCAGCGCCATGATCTCCAGGAACTCCTCCTCGCCCGCCTCGCAGAGCTGCTGCACGTCGTCCCCCCCTTGCTGGATGAAGGTCTCGTAGTAGCCCAGCAGGTTGGCGCGTTGCAGCACCCGGTACAGCTGCAGCTCCCCCAGCGTGCGGGGCAGGGCCATGGCGGGCCTGCGGGACGGACGCGTCACGGCGCGGGCGGACGGACGGGCCGGCGGGAGAAGCCCCCTCCCCACCCTTTGGCCCCGGGGGTACGGGGGTGGGGGGCGCACCCCGGGGGATGGGCTGGCACGGCGTCTCTCGGGGTGCCCAAACCCCACGGGGCGCCCAGACCCCCCCCCCGGGGACGGGACGGACCCCGCGGCCGCAGCTCCCCGGGACGCGACACAGACACGCGTGGGTCCCCCTCCCCTCCCCCCCCGCTCCCGGGGCCGTGCCCAGCCCCCGCGCCCCCCTGCAGCCCCCCGAGCCCCCCGCGCGGGGCCGGACACGGTCCCGGGGCCGCCCCAGCCCGCCCCAGCCCCGACGGCGCGGCACCGGTGCTGTGCCGGTGGCCCGGTCCCGCCGGCGCCATCCGCCCCCCGGGCTCCCCGCCCTGCTCGGGGCTTCCCGGTGCCTCGGACCCATCCGGTGCCCCGGATCCCCCCTCCCCGGACCCCCCGGACCCTCCCGCCGCCCCCCCGGTCGCTCACCGCCGGCTGGAGCCGCCTCCGGCCGCTACTCCCGCCCCGTGCGCGGCCGCCGTGCGCTCGGGAGGGAGAAGGGGGGAGGGGGGGGAGCGGCGGCGGAGGCTCCGGGGACGGCGGACCGGGGGTCCGAGGGGTCCCGGGGCTCGGGGGGGGTCCCGCGGCCGGGCCGGTCGCGCTCGCTCCGCCGCGCCGCGCCGCTTCTGCGCGCCGCCCACACGGGCGGTACCGTGAAATAGCAGCGGCCCCGGCTGCGCCGCGGCGTGGGAGGCCCCGGGGGCGGATCCCGCGGCTGCCGCCCCCGCCGAGCGCAGCGCGGGCGGCCGCGGCGGGGGGGGCAGCGGGCGGAGGCGGCGGCACCGGCACCCCCCATCCCCCCTTCGGGCGGGAGGCGCAGCGGCACCGGGAGCGGTTGGGGGGGGGGGGGAGCGGGGACCGGCGCCCTGCACGGCGGCACCGGGGGTCCCTCAGCCCGGGCAGCCCCCGCCGCGGGGGGCAGCGGGGAACCGGGCCGGTGTCCTGGGCGGGGGGAGCGCGGCGGGCGCGCGAGGCACCGGGGGGGGCGTGGGGGCAGGCGGGAGCCCCCCGGAGGCGGCGCCGGAAGGGGGGACACGGGTCCGGGGGGGTCCCGCCGCCCGCGCAGCCCCCGGGCCCGGGGTGGACCCGCGGCGCCCGGTGCTCGCAGGGGGGACCCAGCACCCCGGGCCGTGCCCGCGGGACCCTCGCGGTCCCCAGAGGGTGCAGCCCCGCCCCCCCCCCCGGCCGGGGTCCCGCGGGGCCGCGCTCGCAGCATCCCCGGTTCCTGCAGCAACCGGGCAGGGCGCGGAGACACGCCCGCCGCCACCGTTGCCCCCGCGCTGTCCCGGGGCCCCCCCAACCCCGTTGCCGGGGTGCCGGAGCCCCTCGCGGCCGGCTGGCACTTTGTGCCGCGGCCCCCCCGGTCACTCGACAGACTCAGGCTGACATCGATAGGCTTCAGGGTGAACACCCGCACGGCGCAAAGAGCCGCGAGCCATGGAGGGGAGGGAGGAGGTTTCTGGGGTGGGGGACGCTGAAGCCCCCCACCAGCAGCCCCGCGAGGGTCACGGTCCCCACCCGCTCCCCGGCCCCGCGTGGCTCGGCGCTATTTATACCGCGGCCGGGCGCCTGGCGGGGGTCCAGCCGCCCCCACGCGCTCCTGCCCGGGGGGGGCCGTGGCGGGGCCCGGGGCTCATCCCCGGGGCTGGCGGGGGGCCGCCGGAGCTCCCCCCCCCGCCCCGCGGGGGTCCTGCCCCAGCCCTCCCCGCTCCCCCCCGGCCGGCCGCCCCCCTCCCACGCGCCCCCCCCCGCGCCCAGGCGTCCGGCGCGGCGGGACCGTTCCCAGGCCCGGCGCTGCCCCCGGCTGACGCACATCCTCCGCCCACGGCCCCGCCGCTTCCCGGCTCCGCCGCCCACGGCCCGGGGGGGGCGGGGGGCCGCCCGATCCACCTCCCCGCCCACGGGCGGCCGCCGCACCCGGCGTCCTGGCGCCCGCCGCCCCACGGGGAGGGACCGGCGGGGAGGGGAGGGGGGGGGCACCCCCGTTCGCGGGGCCGGGGGAGCCCCGCACCCCCCCGCACCCTCCCGCGCCGGCGCAGGGACGCGCCGTGCCCCGGGGAGGGCCGGGGCGCGGGGCCGGCACGGAGCCCCCCGCGATTCGCCCGCGGGCTGCAGGGCCCCCCCGGCCCGAACGGCTCCGTGTCCCGGGGCGCTGGGGGCGGGACCTGCGCCTGCCCCACGCGTGACCCCCGCACGAAAACAACGCCAGGCCGCTCCTTGATAGGACGAAGCTCCTGTCAATCAGATGGGGTCTAAGAGGGGGCGGGAGGGCGTGGCGAGCCGGGACCGTGCTCTGAGAGGCCGAGCGGCGTGCCTGTCACAGCCGTTACTAGGGCGGGGCTGGCCGTTGCCGCGGGCCGGGCGCGTCTCGGGATTGAATGGGGCGCCCGTTGGTCACCGTGGTAACGGAGGGCGGGACCGTGCCCTGTTGCCGCCCGACCTACGCTGATAGGCTGCAGTCTCTGTCAGTCAGCGAGGCAGGCCTTGTGGGGCGGGTGCGCGCGAGGCCGCGGCGGCCTTCTGATAGGTTGGTTTAGCCGTCACTCGGCGGTGACGCCGCGCGAGACCCCGCGCTCGTTGGCTGCCGCCCGCCCCCGGCGGCCGTTGCGGCGGAAGCGGAACTCGGCGGCGCGGCCGCGGCGGGAGCGATGAAACCGGCTCCGGGGCGGCGGCGGCGGCTGCTGGGGGCGCTGCTGCTGCTGCTGCTGGGGGGGGGCGCAGGTGGGGGCGCGGCCGCGTCACGGCGGGGCTCGGGCCGGGGGCGTCACGTGTCCGCGGCGGCGGGAGGGGCCGGGGGGCTCCGGGCCGGGGGCGGCGGGATGGAAACGGCGGCGCTGCCCCGGCAGCTCCCGCCCGCTCCTCGCGGGAAGCCGCCGGTTGTGGCCGTTGCGCGCCGGGAGCCGCTCTCCCGTCGGCCGGGGGGAGGCCGCTGCGCCCCCGCGGACCCCCAGGGCGCTTCCCCCGGGCGCTGGGGCGGCCCGGTGCTGCGGCGGCGGGGGCTGGAGGGGGTCGGGAGCCTCCTGCACCCGGGGGGGTCCCTGCAGATTCAGTTACCGCTGAGGGGGGGCGGCCCAGGGTCGGTGCTGCCCCGGGCAGTGCCGGGGTTATCCCGGGAAAGGACCCGCGGGACGAGGGTCCCGGTGCTCGCTGACCCCCCCGTGTCCGCAGAAGCCGGGCAGTCGGTCATCCCGCTCCACGAGGGCCACGTCTCCCATCACTCGGCCCCGCACCACTTCTGCTACACCAACACGCGCGTCCCGCGGTGGCACGACGTATGGACGAGGATGCAGGTGAGGGGGGGGCGGAACCCCCGGGACCCCCCCCTCCCGGCTCCGGCTGGGCCAGGACCCTCCGGCAGCAGCGGCCGTGCCCCCCCCTCTGCTTCGCTCCCTGCGCAGATCCGGGTCAACAGCAGCCGGATGATCCGCGTGACACAGGTGGGCAGCGAGGAGGAGCTGGAGGGCTCCAGCGTCTGGAACATCGTTTTCTCCTTCCTGAGGGAGAAGCTGAACGACACCAGCATCGACGTGGATCTCTACAGCAACAAAACCTGCCTCAAGGTCGAGCTGCTGGAGGCCGGCACCACGTACTGCGTCGTCCTCTTCCGACGTGCGTCTCCTCAGGGGGCTCCTGGGCTGGGCGGGGGGTCTGGCTCTGCCGGTAGGGCCCGTGGGGCTGATCCTTGGGCAGAGAAGGGGCCCGCTGGGGGGAGCGTGTCTGCCCGGGGGGGGCGCGACGGGGGAGCTGAGGGCACCTGTCGGGGGTTTGCCTGCGGTGCTGCCCCTTCCCGCTCCTCGTGGGCGCCTGTCGGGGGGAGCTCGACCCGGGGGACACCACGCCAGGGTTCCGCAGCCCGGACTCGCTCTCCTTCCAGGCTTTGACCCGAAGCTGTTCCTGGTTTTCTTCCTGGGCCTGCTGTTGTTCTTCTGCGGGGACATGCTGAGCAGGTGAGTCTCGTCCTTCGCCCCGACGCCACAAGGGCCGGGTGGGCAGCGCCCGCTGCCAGCGGGTGTGTTTGTGCCCAGGCATCTGTGAGCTGCCAAACACCTTGTGCGCGCGTGTGTTCTCCGCAGGAGCCAACTCTTCTACTACTCGGCTGGGATTAGTTTTGGCTTGCTGGCCTCGCTGCTCATCCTCGTCTACATGATGTCCAAGGTCATGCCCAGGGTGGGTGTCAGGCTGCCTGGGGGCTCGCAGCAAGAGCCCTTTCTGCACGGCGCACGGCCTCGGGGTGCTGGGTTGTGGGTCTGGCCTGGGTGGAGCAGGGCTCAGCCCCTTGGGGAGGTGGCCGTGGCTGCCTGTCCCCCCCAGCCTGCCCCAATCTCCCGTCTCCTTCCCTAGAAGAGTCCCGTTTACATCCTGCTGGCGGGGGGCTGGTCCTTCTCCCTGTACCTGCTTCAGCTCATCTTCAAGAACCTGCGGGAGATCTGCAAGTCCTACTGGCAGTACCTGCTGGGTAGGTGTGAGCCGCTCCGACCCGCTGCCGCGTCGTGCTGGTGGGAAACGGTTGAGGCTTCCCGAGCCCTCGTGCTCCTGGGGGGGCCAGGTGGGCTCCGAGGCGCCGCTTGGCCGGGCTGAGCCCCCCGGTCCATGCCTGCCCGATGCCTCCGCTCTCCCGCAGGCTACCTGCTGCTCGTGGGCTTCGTCAGCTTCGGCGTGTGCTACCGGTACGGGCCGCTGGAGAACGAGCGCAGCATCAGCCTCCTCTCCTGGGCCCTGCAGCTCCTCGGCCTCCTGCTGATGTACTCGGGCATCCAGATCCATCCCGTCGCCCTGGCCTTGGTGGTCATCGCCGTCTGCACCAAGAACCTGGACTACCCCCTGCAATGGGCCTTCGCTGCCTACAGGTGAGCCCCGGGGGCACCGGGGGGGTCGTGTCAATTTCTCCCTGGTGTTGGCGCAGGACAGTGCCCCCTCCTCCCGCGGGGGCCGGGGCCAGGCGGGTGGTAACGGGAGCTGCTCTGCCGGCAGGAGGGTGCAGAGCGCCAGGCTGGGGCCGAGCCCTCCCTGCCTGCTGACAGAGGAGGAGTACCGGCTCCAGGGCGAGGTGGAGACGCGCAGGGCCCTCGAGGAGCTTCGGAACTACTGCAGGAGCCCAGATTTCTCTGCCTGGACCACGGTGTCCCGCATCCAGTCTCCCAAGAGGTAACGTCCGCAGGGGGTGCCTGTCCTGCACCCCCTTCCAAGAGCCTGGGAGTGCTCTGAGCCACCACCTCTGGCGTTGGGGGGAGGGAGGTGGAGGCACCAAAGGTCGTGGGGTGCAGAAGCAGGGTGTGACCCGGGGGAGGGACAGATAACACCCCGTCTGATGCCACGGGGCTTCACCCCGGCTCCCGGTGTGCCAGGGCCTGGTGGGAGGCCCAGGCCTGTGTGTGCAACACGCTGCCCTGTGGCTTCTTCCCAGGTTTGCTGACTTTGTGGGTGGCGCCTGTCACGTCACCCCAAACGAGGTCTCTGTCCACGAGCGGGAGTACAGCCTGGGCGACATCTTCGAGGATGAGCTCTCTGAGGAGGAGGAGAAAGATCATGACTCCCTTGTTGGGGCCCACACATGTTGCCCCCTGAGCCACAACCACCTGGATGCTGACTGAGACCAGCTGCCTCGGCCCCGTGGAGGTGAGGGGCTGCCTGTTCCCCGCTGCCCTGGTGCCTGCGGAGCAGGAATCCACAGCTGAGCCCACTGGGAGGATGAGGAAGGCCAATGCCCTCATCTTCCCAGGCAGCCCTGCCAGGAAAAAGCACGAAAGCTTCTGGGTGTCAGAAGGGGAGAAGCAGGGAGCTTGTCCCGCCTGGGACTGTGGGGCCGGCGAGGTCTGTGCTGCTCCTGAGGGTGGACTGGAGCCACCCTGGCTCAGCCCAGGGCGTCGCTGCTGGCCGGGCAGGGACAAAGGGAAAGGTCTGTCTTGTGCGCAGGTGCCTGCGCAGGGGACGTGCATGAGAGGAACTTTGGACCCGTCCCAGCAGTACCCGTGTGCCGGCTGTGGGGAGGGAGCGGATAGCAGGTGACCTGCTCCTGCTCTTCCCCTTCTTCCTCTTACCAAAGATGCCCGAGGGCTCCGGCGGCTCCTGCTCTGCCTTGGCTGAAATCGCGTGTGGATACCAAAAACCCCCGGCGCCTCCCCCACGTCGCTGAGCTTGGGCCAAGGCAGCCCTGAAGCCTCCGTGCCCCTCGCCCCCCTTCCCCTGCCCTCCCTCTGCCAGGGCTTCCCGGGCTGAGGATGAGTGTGGATGTGCTTCCTCCTCCTGCCTTGCCTGTGCTGAGGTGCCAGCATCTCCCTGTCCCCTCCCCACCTGGGGTGGGGGCCCTGCCCGTGGTCCCGCTCCCTGCGCTGGGGAGGGGGCTCTGCTTAGTGCCGACGGTCCTCGGGCACAGAGGTGGGGGGGCGCCCCCATCTATGCAACTTCCCAAGCAATAAACCTGCCACGCGTCCCCCCCCATTTGAAAACGCCTCCACCCCCCCCCCCCCCCAGCTTTTGCCACTGGTTTCTCTCTGTCCCTGCTCTGCTCCCCGGTTCCTGCTGCGCTTCCCCCCCCCCCCCCCTGCTCTGCCCTTTCCCTCCCTGCTGCCTGGTTAAAGACTCTATTTTCAATAAAGATGTATTTTGTAGGTAAGGACCCTCTGTCTGTCCCGGGCTGACCCCAGGCCTCGTCCTGGGCTCTGTCTGGGCTGCGAGCGCTGCTCAGGGCCGGGGGCACAACGACCAGGCCCTGGGCGAGGGGCTCCCCGCAGCACCCCAGCGCTGACCCCGGCCGCTGCTCTCGCTGTGCCTCGGGAGCACCGGCCCCCCGCCCGCTCCCCGCGCCCCCGGGAGGAAGCTCCTTTGTTTCTCGGTCACCACCGATTTTCTCGGTTTGTTCCTGCTCGGAGCGGCCGGGGCGGGAGGGGAGCGGCGGCCGTCAGACCGGGCTGGGACCCGGCGTGGGTGCGTGTCGTGCCTCAGTTTCCCCGTCTGGGAGCGGGCGTGGTGCCGGGGGAGGGACCTGCTGCCCTCCGCCCCCCCGAGGGCCGGCACTGGGCACTGGCCTGGGCTGAGCCCCACCGGCAGCCCCAGCTGGAGCCGCCGCAGCAGCTGCTGCTCTGCGCCCCCCAGGAGGTGAGTGCGGGCCCCTCCGCTCCCGGACACCGGCCTCCAGCACCCGAACCCCCCCTGCCCCCGGGGCTGGCCGGGGACACCCCGTCCCCACAGCCCCCACCCCACGGGGGCAGCCCCGGGACCCGGCGTCGGCTGCGGCGAGTCCGGGGCTGCCCTGGAGCTGGGGGGGGGGCTCCTGCTCTGGGCCCCACCCGAGGGTGCTTACCGTGGGCCCCACACCCAGCAGCGCGGGGGGCGCGGTGCAGGCCCCTGCCCGGGGGGGCTCGCAGGGCCCCGTCGCCGGCTCCGCCGTCTCTCCCGTGGCTGCTGCTGGCGGAGCCGCGGCCGTCGCCCCGTTTGCCCCGTCCCCCCCACCTCCCCCATCGGGAACTTTCCCCGGGCGGGGTTGGATTTACAGCCCCGCGCCCGGGCTGTAAAGTGGGGGTGAAGGTCACGGGGGGGAAGTGGCTGCGCGCTCAGGCGAGGGACGAGCGGAGGGGGGGGAAGCAGCAGGTCTCTGGTGGGAGCCCCTGGGTGCTGCCGCGCTGTCGGGGGGGCCTGGGCTCCCCCCGCCCCGAGCTGGTTCCCCCCGCCAGGAAGGAGGGAGGAAGCGGAGGCTGAATTTGTCCCTGCCCCAAGAATAGGATCCAGGTGTCCGTGTTTCCTGACCGGGCCCCCGCTTCCCCGCAGCGGTGGGCAGGAGCCCAGCGTCCTGCCCCCCCCCCGGCCCCCCGAGCCCCCATCCCCGCTACGGGGTCCTGGGCACCGGGGTGCCCCCGGAACGAGCCCTCTGTGCCGCTGCGGGTGGGTGGCTGCCCCGTCCCCTGTCCCCGGGGGTGTCTGGGGGGGCCGGACAGGAGGGTCAGGGAGCAGCCGAGGTCCAGCTGCACCGCGCTGGCCGAGGGCCGCATCCTGCCCCGCGCCGGGCTCAGCCGGTGCCTTGGGCCTCGCCACACGTCCCGGCGGGTCCATGTCCCGGTGCTGGGGTCTCTGCTCCCCCCGGGCCTCCTCAGGTGCCGCTGAGGACTGGGGGAGTGTTTTGTGGAAGGGACTGCGTGTCCCTGCCTGCAGCCCCTGCCTCCCCGCTCTGCCCCAGCTGCCCCGGAGCCACCGGTCATGGAAGCCACCAACGCGCGGCTAGACGCGGCGGCCGTCGGGGACCTGGTGCTGCTGGACCCCCTCACCGAGGAGTCGCTGCTCCAGACGCTGCAGGAACGGTTCCGCCGCAGCCACATCTATGTGGGCACCGGGCCAGGGGCAGGGGGGCTGCGGGGGGGAGAGGGAGAGGGGGTGTTGGGGGGGGGCAGTGTCCGGGCTCTGGAGCGGGGAGCACCAGGATCCGGGCTGGGCCCTCCCAGCCCCGCACCCACCGCGGCCGTCCCGCTCCCCCCAGACGTACATCGGGAACGTGGTGATCTCGGTGAACCCGTACCGGCCCCTGCCCATCTACACCCCCGAGAAGGTGCAGGAGTACCGCAACTGCAACTTCTTCGCTGTGACGCCCCACATGTGAGCGCGGGGAGCCCGGCAGCCCTGGGGCGCCCTCGGTCCCCCTGGATCCTGCCAAGGGCTTCGCCCAGGGGCGAGCCCGAGGCCTCCGGGTCTGGGGGAGTCGGCTCAGGGCGGCCTCGCAGCCACAGCGGGGGCTCAGGGCACTTCCTGAGGCCCCCGGACTGCTCCAGCCCCTTCTGACACCCCCTTGCCCCCAGCTACGCCATCGCCGACGATGCCTACCGCTCGCTGCGGGACCGGGACCGGGACCAGTGCATCCTCATCACTGGTGAAAGCGGCGCCGGCAAGACGGGTAGAGCCGGGGCTGCCGCCGGGCGCTGGGGGGGCTGCGGGGGGCTGGCGGGACGGGCGGGCACAGCCCCAGCACCCACGGCCCCCACCCGCAGAGGCCAGCAAGCTGGTGATGTCCTACGTGGCGGCTGTGTGCAGCAGAGGGGAGGAGGTGGACAAGGTGAAGGAGCAGCTCCTGCAGTCCAACCCCGTGCTGGAGGGTGAGCGCCCGCGCCCCGCACCCTGCGCCCGGCCCAGGGCTCGGCACAGCCCCCCCGGACCGCGCCCTAACCCCGTCCTCTCCCCACAGCCTTTGGAAACGCCAAGACTGTCCGCAACGACAACTCCTCCCGATTCGTGAGTGACCAGGGAACCGGGGTGGTGGAGCCACGTGTCCCCCCGGGGCCACGCTGGCCCTGACAGGGCTGGGTCATGGCAGGGGCCGAGGGTGGGGACACGGAGCCACCCCCCCCCCGACCTCATGCCCTGATCCCTGCCCCGTCCCTCAGGGCAAGTACATGGACGTGGCGTTCGACTTCAAGGGGGAACCCCTGGGAGGGGTCATCAGCAACTGTGAGTACCGATCGCCCATGGGGGGGGGTCCTGCGTCGCACGCCCCGGTGACGCTGACCCCCGCCCGCAGACCTGCTGGAGAAATCCCGCATCGTCCAGCACGTGAAGGGCGAGAGGAACTTCCACATCTTCTACCAGCTCCTGGCCGGGGGCTCGGCACAGCTGCTCCGTAGGTCCAGGCACCCCAGCACGGGGGTCGGGGGGGGGACCGGGGGCCTGGGGGGGCCGTGGCTGAGCCGCCTCCCCCCCCAGAGCAGCTGAAGCTCCGCCAGGACTGTTGGCACTACGGCTACCTGAACCATGAGAGCGCCGGCCTGCCCGGCGTGGACGACGCAGCCAACTTCCGCGCCACGCAGGTACCGCCGGCCTGGGGGGCTGGGGAGCCACGACCCCCCCCCCCAAACACCCTGGGGCCGACCCCGTCCCCCTGAGCTGCCTGTGCCCGTTCCAGGACGCCATGAGGGTCATCGGCTTCTCGCCCGCCGAGGTGACAGCGCTGCTGGAGGTGACGGCCGTGGTGCTCAAGCTGGGCAACGTGCAGCTGAGCAGCAGCCACCGGGCCAGCGGGATGGAGGCCTGCAGCGTCGCGGAGCCGCAGGGTAGGGGCAGGGATGGGCGCGGGGCAGGTGGGGGACCCCCCGCTCAGCCCCCCCACTCGGCCCCAGCCCCGCTGCCTCCCCGCGCAGAGCTGCAGGAGATCTGCGACCTGATCGGGCTGGACCCCGGCACGCTGGAGCGGGCGCTCTGCTCCCGCACGGTGAAGGCACGGGACGAGACCGTGCTCACCACCCTCAGCGTCCCCCAGGTGAGCGGAACCGTCCCCCGCCGCGGGGGTGACGCCCGGCAGCCCCCCAGGAGCCAACAGGAGCCCCTCGCCCCTCTCCCCAGGGGTACTACGGCCGGGACGCGCTGGCCAAGAACATCTACAGCCGCCTCTTTGACTGGCTGGTGAATCGCATCAACACCAGCATCCAGGTGAGCGCCCGGGGCGATGGGCACCGGCCCCCCCATCCCGGACGGGGCCCTGGACCCCCACCCCACATGGGGCCGGGACACAGCCCAGCACCCCGCGCTCTCCCCAGGTGAAGCCGGGCAAGCAGCGGAAGGTGATGGGCGTCCTGGACATCTACGGCTTCGAGATCTTCCAGGTGGGTGCGGGGCCCACCCGGCCCCATCCTGCCGCTGGGGGGGCCGGGGGCGGCGGGTGGGACATGGGACAGGGCCAGGGGCTTGGGCACAACTTGCCAAGCAGGACCCTTCTCTTGCAGGACAACGGCTTTGAGCAGTTCATCATCAACTACTGCAATGAGAAGCTGCAGCAGATCTTCATCTTGATGACCCTTAAGGAGGAGCAGGAGGAATATGTCCGAGAGGTACCCCGGCCCCTCCTGCTCGGGCTGGATGCGGCCCCTCTGCCTGTGCCAGAGCGCGGCCCGAGGAGCCGTGGCCCCCCAGGGACGGGGAAGTGCCGGAGACAGCTCCGCCGCGCGCCCCTCCCTCGCCCCGCTCCCTGCCGGGAGCTGATTCAATAGCAGGAAGGCAGGGAGGGATCCGGGACCCCCGTCCCCGTGGCCGGATGTCCGGTTCCTGCCCCCCATCAGCTGGGGGGTGTCCGTGGGGCAGGGCCCAGGTGGCCCGTGCGCCCTGTGGCCGGGGGTCTGTGTGTCTGACCCCCGTCTGCTCCCAGGGCATCCGGTGGACCCCGGTGGAGTTTTTCGACAACAGCATCATCTGCAACTTGATCGAGAACGTGAGTTGCCCCCCGGTGCCGGGGTCCCAGTGGGGTGTCCCTGTCCCGTCCCCCCCCCCGTCACACCTGGCAGAGCCCGGAGCAGCCACGGTTCGATGGAGCCACCGCCCGGGGCCAGTTTGGGGTGACGCTGTCGGTGTGGCACAGAGCAAGGGCGGGGTCCTGGCCATGCTGGACGAGGAGTGCCTGCGGCCCGGCGTGGTCAACGAGGACACGTTCCTCACCAAGCTGAACCAGCTCTTCGCCGGCCACAAGCACTACGAGAGCAAGGAGACGCAGAACGCGCGGCGGGTGATGGACGCCAGCCTGCCACCGCGGTGCTTCCGCATCCACCACTACGCCGGCAAGGTCCGGCGGCAGCCGTGGTGCTGCAGCCCAGCGGGGGCCGCCGGGACCCCCCGCGCCATTTCCCAGCTTTGCACGGGGGCTGCGGGGCCGGACTGGGAAGGGGGATGGAGACCCTGAACCACGGTCTCTCCCCTCTCCCTTCCCGAGCGCGGCCCCCCGAGCGCCCCGCTGAGCGCCGACCCCGCCCCCAGGTGACCTACAACGTGACGGGCTTCATCGAGAAGAACAACGACCTGCTCTTCCGCGACCTCTCGCAGGCCATGTGGGCCGCCCGGCACACGCTGCTGCGCTCCCTCTTCCCCGAGGGAGACCCCCAGAAGGTCTCCCTCAAGCTGCCCCCCACCGCCGGCTTCCAGTTCAAGGCCTCAGTGGCGACGCTGATGAAGAACCTTTACTCCAAGAACCCCAACTACATCAGGTACCGGCCACGGGGGAGCCCCGACGCCCGCGCTGGAGCCAGCGGGACCCCCCGCCCACCGCTGTCCCCCCCCAGGTGCATCAAGCCCAACGAGACCAAGGCGGCGATGCGCTTCACGCCAGAGCTGGTGCTGGCGCAGATCCGGTACCTGGGGCTGATGGAGAACGTGCGGGTGCGGCGGGTGGGCTACGCCTTCCGCCAGCTCTACGGCCCCTTCCTGCAGCGCTACAAGATGCTCAGCCCCCGGACCTGGCCCCGCTGGGCCGGCAGCGAGAGGTACGGGGCTGGGCCGGACCGCGGGCACCCCCGGGGCCCCCCTGCCGCGGCCCGGGGGCTCTGACCGGCGCCGTCTCCCGCCGCGGCGCAGGCAGGGGGCCGAGGTGCTGCTGGCGGAGCTGGCGTTCCCCGCCGAGGAGCTGGCGTTCGGCCACACCAAGATCTTCATCCGCTCCCCGCGCACCGTGAGTCCGGGCACCGGGGGAGCGGGGGGGACCCCGCTACGGGGCAGTCACGCTGCTGGGGGGGAGCAGGACCTCACCCAGAGCGGGTGCAGCCCCACGGGGCCCTGAGCCCCGCTGGTGGCCCCGAGCCCATCCCGGGGGCTCCCGGCCGGGGTCCCCGGCCCCGCCCGGCCCCAGCGCTGGCCCTGGCTGTCCCCAGCTCTTCGACCTGGAGCGGCGGCGCCAGGAGCGCGTGGCCGAACTCGCCACCCTCATCCAGAAGATATTTCGGGGCTGGCGGTGCCGGACCCGGTACCAGCTGATGCGCAAGAGCCAGATCATCATCTCCGCCTGGTTCCGGGGCCACATGGTGAGGAACCACCTTCCCCTGCCCATCCCTCACCCCACGGCAGGGCCCCCCGGCTCTCCCGAGCCCCCCGGCTCACCCCACCTCTCTCCGTCGCAGCAAAAGAACAAGTACGAGCGGATGAAGCGCTCGGCGCTGGTCATCCAGGCGTACGCGCGGGGCTGGCAGGTGAGACCCGGGCGCCGCGGGGGGGGGCGTGTGGTGGGGAGGGTCTGGAGGCTCAGGGCGACCCGTGGTGGGACCAGACTCATCTCCTCTCCCCATCCTCCGTCCTCCTGCCTCTCCCCCGCCTCCCGCGCTCGCTCCCCTACTGCCTGGGGCTCCCCCCGGGCTCTGCGCCCCGCAGTCTCGGCGGCTCCTGCGGGAGCTGAAGCTCCAGTCCCGGCGTCACGCAGCCGCCGCCACCATCGCTGCCTACTGGAGAGGGCACCAGGTAACCGCGGGGCTGCCCGCCCGCCCGCCGCCTCCGTCCTGCCGCTGTCTGTCTGTCTGTCTGTCTGTCTGTCTCCCTTCCCCACCCCGGCTCCTGCCCACCCTGTCGGGTCGGAGCCGCTGTCCTCTCCTCTGGGGCCGAGCGGGGACGGGGTGGGGGACAGACCCGTGTCCGGGGGGACTGGCAGCAGGAAGGTGGCGAGGCCCCGCGTCCCCACCGCTGCCGCCGTCCCCCGGCAGGTCCGCAGGGCGTACCGGAGGTATTTCCGCTCCGAGGCCAGCGCCCGCCTGGGCAACTTCATCTACCGGCGGCTGGTGAGCGGGGCCCGGGGGAGAGGGGCACGGCACCTCCCCAGCCCCTGGGGCTGCGCCGGGGACCCTCCCGACCCCCCGCCGCTTTGCCGCCCCCAGGTGCAGAAGTTCCTGGTGGGGCTGGGGAGGAACCTCCCGCCGCTGTCGGTGCCGGACCGGACCTGGCCTCCCGCCCCGTACAAGTTCCTGGCCGACGCCAACCAGGAGCTGAGGAGCATCTTCTACCGCTGGAAGGTGGGAGCGGGGAGGGGGAGCTGGGGGGGCTCCGGGTGGGACCTTGTGTCCCTCGGCGCCGAATCGCCCCCTCCCTCGGCAGTGCAAGAAGTACCGGGAGCAGCTGACGCCGCAGCGCAGGGCCCTGCTGCGGGCCAAGCTCTGCGCCAGCGAACTCTTCAAGGACAAGAAGACGCTTTACCCCAAAAGGTGCCGGGGCTGGGGGCTGGCGGGAGGGGGGGGCGCGGAGGGGCGGCTCCGGCTGACGGCCCCGTCCCCAGCCTGCAGGAGCCCTTCCGGGGCGAGTACCTGGGGCTGACGCAGAACCCCAAGTACCAGAAGCTGCACGCGGTGGCCAAGGACAAGCTGGTGATGGCCGACACCGTGAGGAAGGTGAACAGGGCCAGCGGCAAGGTGAGCCCCGGCCCCGGCCCCGGCGCAGCGGGAGGGCGTGGGGGGCCGCGCTGACCCCCCCCTGCCCGCAGACGGTCCCGCGCCTGCTGCTGCTGACCACCGAGCACCTGGTCCTGGCCGACCCCAAGGCCGCCCAACCCAAGACCGTGCTCAGCCTGAGCGACATCCACAGCGTCTCCGTCACCCGCTTCTCCGACGGCTTCCTGGCCCTGCACCTCAAGGAGGTATCCGGGGAGGGGGGTCCCTGGGGGCTCGGGGGGACCCCGACGGGACTGACACCCCCCCCCTCCCCACAGACCTCCACCGGGGGGGCCAAGGGCGACTTCTTGCTCGTCAGTGACCACCTCATCGAGCTCGTCACCCGCCTGCACCAGACCCTCATGGACGCCACCGCCCAGGCCCTGTCCCTGCACATCGCCGACCAGTATGGGCGGGGCGGGGGGGCTACAGAGGGGGGGGGCACAGCTTGGGGGAGTGGGGGGGCACAGCGTGTGGCATCACCTGGAGGGGCCCGACTGGGGTGGATGCGGCTCATTTTGGGAGGAGGTGGGACGGATGGGGGGGTGCTGGGCCCCATCCCACCCCCCCGGCCCCCCGCAGGTTCTCCACCCGCTTCCAGAAGGGCAACGTGGCCGTCACCGTGGTGGAGTCGGCCAAGGCGGGCAGCGACGTCCCCGTCTGCAGGAAGCGGGGCAGCCACAAGATGGAGGTTCTGGTCCACTGAGGGGAGCCCCGTCCCCCACCGGGACCCCCGCCCACCCCCCTGCGTCATCCCCCCGCCTCGCCGGGTCCTGCACCGCCCGGGAATTGCTGCAAACCCATTAAACAGATGCTCTGGTGCCGGTGCCCGGGCAGTGTCGCGGTGGGTGCCCCCCGTCACAGGCGGGGCGGGGGGGGCCCCGTCGTGCCGGAGCCCCAGGACGCGGCACCGCGGTGCTGGAGCAGGGCGGGGGCAGAGCCCGGCCCGGGGATGGAGCCCCCCCTCCGCCCCGGCCCCCCGCCTTTCCTGCCGCCTGATTGCGGCCGGCGCCCGCCTCGGCGCTGATTGGAAAGGCCCCAAATTGCCGCCACTTTCCCCATTAAGGGGGAGGCAGCTCGCTCTGCTGCAGAGGCAATTTCTGGGCAGCGGCGGGGGGTGGCACGTGAGGCCCTTGGCACCCGCCTGCCCGCGCTGTCCCCCCCTGCCCAGGGTCCCCCCGCTGCGCCCCTGCCCCAGGAGCCCTCCCCAGGATCTGGGGATGGGGGTCGTGGCGCGGGGGGGCCGGGAGGAGCCACCGCTGCCACCCGCATCCCGCGGGACCTTCGCCCACCCCGGGGTCCCTGCACAGCTGCTGCGGCAGCCTCCCCCCTCCCGCTGCCTCTTCTCTCCCGCACTCATCAAGCCCTGGGAGCGGGTTTTTTTTCCGTCCCCACACGTCACCCGCGTTACCTCCAGGAGCTGACAAACCCCCGTCACGGCGGCGTCAGCGCCAGCTCCCAGGTGGGCCCTGGAGCACCGACGCGGTTTGTCGTGCACGGGGGATGTGCGGGCAGGCGTGCCGGGGCGCTCGGGCAGCATCTGCACGTGGGGGGGGCACGTGTGCGCGCCGGGGGGGGCCCTTGACGGGGCGGACGTGCCCCCGGCTCCGAGGGCTCCCCCCCTTCCCTCCGCGGGCTGTGTCACGTCCCAGCGCTGGGACCTTCCCGCCCGTGCGTGGCGAGGGGCGAGAGCCGTAAACAATCCGGCCGCAGCCCCGGGCACCGCGGCTCTGCGCGGCTGCGTCGCACTTGGCACCACACAAGTAGGTGTTATTAATTAATTAGGCCTTCTCTGGCCAGGCTCCGATTTAATTAACGTCCCCGGCACTGCAGATGCTGCCCTGCCCCGGGCTGTGCTGCCACGTGAGCCGCCGCTGCCAGGCCGCCTTCCCGCGGGGTCGCCTGTTGCTCCCACTCCTTGGCCCGCGTGCTCCCCCTCCCCTCCCGACACCTCCCCCCGAATTTTTCCTCCCCGTTTTCCATCTCTGCACCCCCAGGCCCCGGCTGGGGACGGGTTCGGGGTGCGGGGTCAAGCCCAGGCTCCCAGGAGGCCGAGCAGGTGGGGGCCGGGGGGGTGGGCGCCGTCTGGGTCACAGGGGGGCTGGGGAAAGGCGGCTCCATGCGGGGCCGGAGCAGGGGGTCCCTCAGAGCCGGGAGCACGGGACCGCGCAGGCCGGGACCCCCGCACGGGGAGGGTGTGGGGGGCAGAGAGCGCGTGGGCAGGCGTGTGCTCGTGTGTGCAGCCAAGCTGGGGGGTGCGTGTGTGTGCAGGTGAACACGTGTGCGTACGCGTGTGCATGTGCGCGTGTGGCGGGGGCCCGGCTGATCCCGGCTGCGGTGCGAGACCCCCCCAGGGCCCGGCTGCGGAGCAACCGCCAGCGGGACCGCGGCCGCCACGTGTGTCCCCACACGTGCCGAGGGCTGCGTCGTGCCAGGGCGCGCGAGGAGGGGCCGGGGGCCGCGTGGGCACGGCGCTGGCCCCCGACCACGGGCGCGGCGGGAGCCCCGGTGCCGGCGTGGGCGCTGGCGTCGCGGCGTGACTCTGCGCGCGCAGCGGGCGCCTGCCGGTGACACCGAGCCTGCGGGGGCGTGCAGCCCGGGGTGGGGGTGCCACCCCCCCGGCCCCCATTGGCAGCTCTGTGCTCGCCCCCCCGCCGTGCCACGGGCAGAGCCCCTTATTTAGCTCCGCTCGGCAGCCGGCACCCCCGTCCTTCGCCGCCCGGCTGAGCCCGCGCTGCCTCCCCTCGCCGCAGCTCCCGCTCGGCCGCCGGCACCGAGGGTCCCTCTGCCCCCCCCGCACCGGGAGGCACCCGAGGGCTCAGCAGGTCTGTGCCCCCGCGGCACGGGGGGCTCCCGGGGGGCTGCTGTGTCCGGGCCTCGGGCTGGGAGGAGGTGGGAGGGATGGGGGGGAGGACAGTGAAGGCACCGTTGGGGGCACGGCGGGGGGGGGGGGGGGGGTGAGACGGGGCGAGGGCAGCGTGGGGGGGCTCTGCCATCAGCAAGTGTGTGTGTGTCTGTCAGGGGACACGCGTGTGCTCCCCACGGGTGGCCGCGGTGTGACTGCACGCGAGTGGTGACACGGGACCTCCGGTCCGCAGGGGGAGGCCCCCGGGAACCCCCGCTGCTCTGCGGCGACTTCCCCATAACGTGCCCCCCCGCACCCCTGTGACCCCCCCCGAGACGCAGCCCCCTCCCAGGGCGCCGCTCGGGGGGATTTACTGTGTCCCGCCCCCCCCCCCCCCCCCCCCCCCCATTCCCGGGAAGCGGCGCCGTTCCTCCGGCCGCAGACACGGGTGGGGGTCCCGCCGCCCCCGGCCCCCCCCCCCCGCGTCTCCCGTGTCGCCGCTTTCCCTCCCCAGCGCTCGGCCCGGCGCAGGGCTCGTCCCGGGCCGCCCCGCCGAGGGGCCGCTGGCCCGGGGCGGTTCCGGGGCCCCGCCGCTGACCGCCGCCCCCAGGCCCCCCCGAGGATGAGGAGCCGCCCGGCGCTGGCAGCGCTGCTGGTCCTGGCGCTGCCGCTCGCCCTCGCCCGCCGGCCCCCCCCCGCCGCCCCCCCGGGCCCGGCGCCCCCCGCACAGGTACGGCCGTCGGGGCGCCGCCGGAGAGGGGGGGGACGCGGGGAGCGGCGGGCGGACCCAGGCCCTTCCCCCCCCCGGCCCCCGCCCCGCTCACCCCCTTCGCCTCCCGCAGGGGATGCCCGTCCCGGAGCCGCCGCCCCGGGGAGCCCCCGCCAGCCCCGGGGCCGCCTTCGCCGCGCTGCTGCAGCTGCTGCGGGGGGAGGACGCCGGTGAGAGCCGGGGAGGCGCGGGGGGTCGGTCCGTCCGGTCCCGCCCCGCCGCTCACCCGCTTCGGTCTCTTCCAGGTGCCGCCGCGGCCTCGCAGAAGCGTAAGTCCCGCCCGGTGCCGGTGCCGGTGCCGGCCCCGCGGCCGCGCCCCGCGGCGCTGACGCCGGTCTCTCCGCAGGGGACATGCACGATTTCTTCGTGGGGCTCATGGGGAAGCGGGCGGCGGAGCCCGGGCGGCCGGCGGGGCGGGGGAGCGGCGGCCCGGCCCCCCGGTGCTCCCCGGGGCCCCCCGCGGCCCCCACCCACGGCGGTCGGTCCGCACCGTGACCCGCGCCCCGGGGCGAGGCACCGGCAGCGGCACCGGCAGCGGCGGCGGCGCCTCCACGGACCGCGGAGCCGTCCCGGAGCCGTCGCGGACCCGCGCTGCCGGGCTCAGCGCACGGACCCACGGACACGCCGGGCAGCTGCGCCCCCCCCGCGCTGTACCCGTGCTCCCCGAATACAGCCCCGGTCCTCCGCGGGACCCAGCCCGTGTCTGTGTCTGCTCTGGACCCGCCGTGCTCGGCGCTGCTCGCCCGGGACGGCCCCGGGGTGGGGCCGGGGGCCGGGGCGGGGCCCCGTGTGCTCGGGGCCGCGGTGACCGGTCCCTGCCCCCGTCAGTGAAGAGGTGCCCGTGCCCGTGTCCTGCCCCGCCGGTGTCGGTCTCCGTGCCCGTGCCCCCGCCCGTTCCCGTTGCCGTGTCCCTGTCCCTGCCCCGCCCGTTCCCATTCCCGTTCCCCCGTCCCTGCCCGTTCCCGTTCCCGTTCCCCCGTCCCGGTCCCGGTCCCGGTCCCGTGGCCCCGCCCTTGGCCCCGCCCCCGCCGCCGTCCTCCGGGCCGCGGGGGGCGCTGTGGCGGCGGGGCGGGCGCGGCGGGCGGAAGGCGGCTGCGGGGCGGCCGGAGGGCGGGTCGGCGCCTTTGTGTGAGCGCGGCCGGGATGGTGCGGGGCCAAGGGCGGGTAAGGAGCGCGGCCGCCCGCAGCCCCGCCGGCCTCCGGCTGCCCCCGCGCCGCCCCCCCCCGCCGCCCGCACGGGGCCCCCCCGGGGCCTCCCGCTGTCCCCCGGGGGCCCCCTCCTGCGCCCGCCCCCCCCCCCCCCCCCCGGGGCTCCCCTCGCCGCGTCCCCGCGGGTCCCTCGTTTCCCCCTCCCGTGCCCCCCCCACGCCGTCCCGCGTGGCTCCTCCAGCCCCCCCGGGGGGGCCCTGCCGCCCCCCCCCCGTCACTCCCTTTATCCCTGGGGCAGCTCCGGGGTTCCCCGTCGCCCCGGGGGGGCGGGAGCCTCCCCTGCCCGCCGCCCCTCACCCCCCGGGGCCTCCTCCCGCGCCCCCCGACTTCCCGCTGCGCCCCCCTTCTCTTCCCCGCCCCCTCTCCCTCCTGGCCCGCCCCGACGGGCTTCCCACGTCCAGGGGTTTGAACGCGGCCCCTCCGGCGCCTTCGCCGCCATCCTCACCCTCCCCGGCCCCCCCGCTGCCCCCTCGGGCAGGGGCAGCCCCGGCCCCGTCCGTCGGCCGGTTCCTGGGGTCGCTGCTCTGTCACGGGGAGGAGGCGGCGGGGGGTCGGGGACAGAGCCCTGGGGGGGCCCGAGGGTGGGCCGAGCTCCCCGGCGGCACGACGGGACGGGCGGGAAGGACGAACCGCGGCGGGAGGGGCCGGTGGCACAAACCGCCCGGCCAAGAGCACCCGGAGGCGCTGCGGGCGCCGGTGTGGGGAGGAGGGATCCCGGGGAGCGGGGGAGCGCCCGCAGACCCCGCCTGGGAACCGCGTTACCGCGTGGGTACGGGAGCGGGCGAAGGCGCCAAGCGGCGGCGGCCGGAGGAGACCCGGGGCGAAGCCGAGCGGCGCCCTGAGCCTGAACCCGGGAGCGTCCTCCCGGCCCGGGGCGAGCGGCACGGCCGCGACGGGCACCGGCTGCGCCCACGTGCAGAACTGAGCGGGGCTGCGGCCGAGGGACCTCGCTCTGTGCCCGCACAGACGCGGGAATCTCAGGCTGTCGCTGGCAGAGCAAACGGCTTTTTACTGTGGCTGCTTGCTCCTTTCCCTCGGCGCGTCTTTCCCTCCGCTTCCCGGAGTCAGGCTTTGACGTTGCAGGATGGGGTTCAGTCAGTCCCCCTCGGAGCTCTGCTGCGGCTTCTCTTGCTCGTCAGGAAGGTGGAAAACTTGGTGCGACTGGAACGAGGTCTCTTGGGTTGTTAAGCGTTGACGGTTTTTGCGTTTTCCTCCCTCTAGAGCCCCTTGCCCTGCCAGCTTCTGGATGCCAAGCACCTCCTGCTCGCGCCGCTGACGAATGCGTGAAGAAGCAGCTGACCAGGAGAGGGACGCTTGAGCAGCTGCTAAAATGGGCATGAGGATCAAGTTGCACAGCACCAATCACCCCAACAACCTGCTGAAGGAACTCAACAAGTGCAGGCTCTCGGAGACCATGTGCGACGTCACCATCCTGGTGGGCAGCCGCTCCTTCGCGGCACACAAGGCGGTTCTGGCCTGTGCCGCGGGCTACTTCCAGAACCTCTTCCTGAACACGGGGCTGGACGCTGCGAGGACCTACGTGGTGGATTTCATCACGCCGGCCAACTTCGAGAAGATCCTCAGCTTTGTGTACACCTCGGAGCTCTTCACCGACCTGATCAACGTGGGCGTCATCTACGAGGTGGCCGAGCGGTTGGGCATGGAGGATCTGCTGCAGGCCTGTCACTCCACCTTCCCCGACCTGGAGAGCTCCGCCGTCACCAAGCAGCCCCCCCTCGCCGTGAGCGAGGGCCGCGCGGGGCCGCTGAGCAGCACCTCCTTGGAGCAGAGCCACCCTCTGGGGGAGATGCGGAGCGGTGGGGAGCACTTCGGCCCCGAGCGGAATTACATCTTGCACGGGGAGGTGGCGGGCAGCTACAAAGAGGATGACAAGAACGCTGTGAGCGAAGGCAGCCAGACCCTCCCCCTGGTGCACCCGCAGCAGCCTCCCAAGGCGGAGCAGGAGCCGGATCAAGGGCCGTTCGCGCCCGCCACGAGCGGGGCCGCCCAGCCCGGCCTGGGCAGCGTCGGCATCGTCGTTCAACCCCCCGCGAGCTCCTGCCCGCAGTACAAGGTCCAGAGCAACGGCGACTACGGCAAGGGCGGCTTCTTCAGCGCGGAGCCTTCCCTGGACGTCTCCACGGGGAGCAACTCCTGCCCCAGCAACAGCGACCACTCCAAAGAGCCGGGTTTTGGGCAGATGGATGAGCTTCAGCTGGAGGACCTGGGCGAGGACGAACTGCATTTCGAAGACGCCAGTGAAGAGCTGGGCCCCTCGGAAGAAGTCATTGAGCTGAGCGACGACAGCGAGGAGGAGCTGGCCTTTGAGAGCGACAGCCGGGACAGCAAGGCCATGCCCTGCCAGGTCTGCAAGAAGGTCCTGGAGCCCAACATCCAGCTGATCCGCCAGCACGCGAGGGATCACGTTGACCTGCTCACCGGGAACTGCAAGGTCTGTGAAACCCACTTCCAGGACCGGAACTCCCGGGTCACTCACGTGCTGTCCCACATCGGCATCTTTCTCTTCTCCTGCGACATGTGCGAGACCAAGTTCTTCACGCAGTGGCAGCTGACGCTCCACCGGCGCGAGGGCGTCTTCGACAACAACATCATCGTCCACCCCAGCGACCCGCTGCCGGGGAAGGTCGCCGTCTTCGGGGGAGGGCCTGGCTCGGACCTGGCGTGTGCCGCCTGCGGGAAGCCCCTGGCCAAAGATTTCCACACCGTCCGCAACCACATCCTGGACCACGTGAACTTGAAAAGCCAGACGTGCGGCGTGTGTGACCAGCGGCACCTCAGCCTCTGCAGCCTGATGTGGCACGCGCTGGCCCACCTGGGCATCTCCGTCTTCTCCTGCTCTGTCTGCGCCAGCAGCTTTGTGGACCGGCACCTCCTGGAGAAGCACTTGGCCGTCCACCAGAACATGGAGGAGGCTCTTTTCCGGTGCCACTTCTGCGGCCAGAGCTTCAAGCTGGAAGCGGCGTATCGCTACCACGTCAGCCAGCACAAGTGCGGGGCCAGCCTGGAGATCCGGCCCGGCTTCGGGGAGCGTCTCCAGCAGCAGGGCCTGCAGAAGAGGAAACTGCCCGAGGAGTTCCTGAGCGACGACCTGGCGCTGCAAAACCAGCCGGGCAACAGCAAGTACAGCTGCAAGGTCTGCGGGAAGAGGTTTGCCCACACCAGCGAGTTCAACTACCACCGGCGGATCCACACCGGGGAGAAGCCCTACCAGTGCAAGGTGTGCCACAAGTTCTTCCGCGGCCGCTCCACCATCAAGTGCCACCTGCGGACGCACTCGGGAGCCCTCATGTACCGCTGCACCGTCTGCGGGCACTACAGCTCCACGCTCAACCTCATGAGCAAGCACATCGGCGTGCACAAGGGCAGCCTCCCCCCAGACTTCACCATCGAGCAGACTTTCATGTACATCATCCACTCCAAAGACGCGGAGAAAAACACGGACAGCTGATGGGGCGAGGCGGGGCAGGGCCGGCGGAGGAGCGAATGCTAACTGCGGAAGCTGTGGAAAAGATGTCATTTATTTTATTTAATGGTCAGGCATCATGGATGGAATCCTCCTTTTCTATTTTTTTAAATTTTTTTTTTTTTTGGCCTTGCTAGGGCTTTTTAGATTGGTGGCATTGTACAAATTAACAGCACGTAAGCTACATCACTGTTTCCAAGAAGTCTGTTGTGTTTACTTACCTCTGGTCCTGTTAGAGGCCATTGAGCTCTGTATTTTTAGCATTTCTTACTAGGTTTTGAATCTAGTTTTTTTTTTTTCTAACCTTTTAGCCCACTTGACTAGGCTAACCCTCAGTTTGAGCTTGTCCACAAACTGATGCTGCTAAGATTTTTCACACCTGACCTCAGTAGAGAGGGACAGAGCCAGAGCAGGATGGTGCTGGACTTGAAGAAAAGTAAAAAAAAAAAAAAAAAAAAGAAGGAAAAAAAGGAAAAAAAAGACTCATTCTGGGCATCACTGGGGTTCTGCTGCTATTGCGAAGAGATAAGTGAAGTCTGTGTCACAGAATCAGCCTTGAAGTTGTTGCTCCGCTGCAGGGGAGGCACGTGAGCAGCGCGCGTGCAGGGGCGCAGGGATGGAACCGCCGGCACACGAGTGATGAACGGGTGGTTGTCGCTCGCCAGGGCAGCACCGGCCCCGGAGCCCTCCCCAAGCAGGGGCGGCCGGCGGCCCCTCTGCCGTGGCCACGACACGCCGCTGGCTCGTGCCCCAGACCCGTCCCCGCCGCGGCGGGGGAAGGCGGGACGGTGCCTCTGCAGAGCCGGGGCGGCCGCGTGGGAGGACGGAGGCGGGTGGCGAGCGGGGGGGTCCCGGAGGAGCCACCCGGGTGGGGGGAGCCGGTTGGTGTCGCGGGGCCGGGGCTCCTCTGGGACGGCCCGGTCGGGCCTCGCCGCTGCCGGCCGTCGGAGCTGTCTCTCCTCTGCCCACGGCCGCCGTGCCCGGTGCCGGCGGCACCGCGGATCCCAGCAGAGACGACGTGAGGAAGCTGTTGCCTTAACTCCCAGGAAGGTGCCGTCGAGGACCCTTCTCTCTGCGAAGGGGGGCCCCCCCCTCCCACCGCCGCGGATCGCCGCGTCCCGGACACGTCTCGTGGCAAACGTGTTGCAGGATGTTGGTGCGATGTGAGTTTGTTCATCTGTGGAATCGTGCTCTGAGTTCGGCCGCAGCGCGGCAGCAGTCGCCGCTGGGGGGAACCTCGGCTCAGCACCCCCGGTCGGGCGGGGGCCGGGGACCCTCCGCGCTGCGGGTCAGCCCCACGCCACCGGTGTTTACACCGGGAAGGGTGGGGATCGGCTTTTTCCCATGTTGTCGTGCTGTGGGGCAGAGGTGGAGAGGAACAAATATTTTCGATGCCGCAGCATGAGTTATGACTGCCCTTAGGTAACTCGTTCTACCTCACAAACAGGAAGCGCTCAGGGCTTTCAAGCCACAGTCGTAGTAAATTGGCTCCTGCGCTTCTGTAAAGATAATGCTGTTACAGAACAAAACTAGTGATTTGCAAACCCTGTAAACTCGTCCCGCTTTCCCCTCCGCTCGAAGGGACGGCCCGCGGCGGCGGAGCAGCACAGGCTGGACGCGTGGCTGGTGAGCGAGGAATCCCTGGGGGTCGCTCCCCCTGCTCCGCTGTGGCCTTGGGCAAGTCACTTCACCTCTTTGCCTCAGTTTCCTCATCTGTAAAATGAGGGTGGTAACACTTGTGGTACCTACCTACCTCCCGGGAGCGCGGTGGAGACGCTGGCTCGTGCCTGCGGAGCGCTCGGCGCCCGGGGGAGCAGCAGCCTCCGTCCTTCCCTGCTCCGTGCCAGCTCCTGGACCTGCCCGGGTCGGTTGGCTCCCGGTGCTCCCGGCACAGCTTCCCCGTCGGGAGCGAACCCCCCCCAGCCCCGTCCCCGCCGCAGTCCTGCGAAACGAGCTCTGCAGCAATAGAAGTGGGGGGCGGCCGGGTGCCGGTGTGCTGCGGGGCTGCGGGACCCCCGGGGTCACAGAGCGGGTCTCCCCATCGCTGTCGGGAGCCGGAGGAGCTCGTGTCCCCGCAGAGGAGGTGGAGGGTGTGGCGGCTGCCGCTGCTGGAAGCTTCTGCCCCTCAGCCCCATCCATCCCCCCGTCCCCGCCGTTTGCCCGTCGCCCCCACGGCAGCTCCAGGCCCAGCCCCGCCGTGACAGGAGGCAGGAGTCGGTGTTGAGTCTTGGCCGGGCCCAGTGACCCCCCCAGGCAGCTCCTTCGTCCCGAGCTCGTGTCATCCTCAGTCACCCCGGAGCACCCGGCGGTGGGTGGGAGGAAGGGACCTTGCTGGGGAGGAGCAAGAGGCCATTGGGAGTTTGTGTCCTCTCCCCAGTCTCTAATATTGGCCAGGTTTGGGGCCCGCTGACATCGCCCTGGGGGGTGTTGAACTGGACTTGTCCTGATTTTGGTGCCTGGAGCCTGTGTTCAGAGGAGGGGAGGCACCGACGCAATCGCCCACCCTGGGGCTGCCACCGAGCTCCGGCTTCCAAACTCGGGCCCCGTGGCACCACTCGGCTGCCGGGCCGCGGCCTCTGGCCCCTGGCTGCTCTGCGGAGCCGTGGTTATCTTGGTATTGTCAAGTTTAAAAAACCACAAAAAGTATTTTGAGAACACGTGGCGCTCTGGGAAAGCGCGGGGGCCGGGGGCGGTTCGCTGGGGGCTCCTCTGAGGAGCCCTTTGGGTTACGGGGCGCCTGCGGTCCTGGCGGGCAGGAACGAACCCGCCCCGCTCGGCTCCGGAGGTCGCTGTGAAGGATGGGGGGGGCGGACGAGGCTTGGGAGAGTCCTCAAAGCCTCAAGACCCTCTGAAAATGTCCCAGAAGCCGTCATGAGCTTTTGGATGTGTTGGGGCGTCTGCAGCCCCGTATCTAGCAAAGCTGTGAAGCAAAAGCCTTTTGTGCACATAAACCAAAAAGAGAAGCTTTTACACCGAAACGAGGCTGGGCGAAGCGAGCCCACTCTTCTGGGCACAGGGACGGGGAGGCAGAAGCCCCCCCAGTTCTCTGCCGGTCGTTCTCGGTTGTGGGGCTGGGGAGAGCTCTCGGGTCCCGGCGTTTCTGTGTCTTGGATTCTTTCTTGTGTTATCGTGGATCGTTCCCTCGTGAAACACCCCGAGGTCAGCGGCGAGTCCCGTCTGCGGAGGGGATGGGGGACGGATCCGGCCCCGCCGCTGCCCCACCTTGGAGGGATCGTCCCAAGAGGGGGCACAGACCCGAGCGCTCCCTCCCCTGGGAGGGTCCCGGCCCCCCAGGCCTGGGGCAGCCTCCGGCCCTGTCGTCCCCGGGCCGGGAGCTGCGGCGTTCCTGCGGGAGGGGCTGCGCTGCCCCGAGGAGCCGCAGCTGCGACCCGGCTGTGTCGTGGGGCCACGGCGGGGCCCGGCCAGCGGCGTGGGGCTGGGGGGCTGGGGGTGCAGCTCCGCGCCAGAGGCCGAGCGCCCTTTGCAGCATCGAACCCCGTGTCCGGATCTGCCCCTGCTCCGCCGCTGCCTCGCGCTGCGGCCTCCGGCCGGCCGCTGGCCCCGGGCTCGCTTCCCTCCGGAGCCCGGGGGCGACACTCACCTACCTCGCCTGGGGCAGCCGCAGGGTTTAACTCGTGTTTGCAAAGTGCTTTGGGATCCTCGGGGTGCAGGAGGGGAAGGCGGAGGGGAAACGCTTCGCTGGGAGCGGCTGGGCTGCGGGTCCCCTGACACAAAGCCCCTCCTAAAGGCAGCGCTTCGAGACTGGGCGTCTTCACCGGTTCGGAAACGCAAAGTTCAGTTTGATTCTCCCCCTCCTCAAAGGATCCAGGTCTCTTATCAGAGTAATTAAGCAGAAGAAAGAAAAAGAGTGGAATTGCTGTCTAACCTTTTCGTTAAGTTAATAGTAGGTACTGACCTCCTGATATTTAAGTGTTTACTATCTATTTGCTGTAAAGTTTTGTATATTTTGTAAACTTTCCCCCCAAATAGTAGATGTCTAAAATCGTTGTACATCGGGTTCTTTTATACTCCATTGTTCAGCACAAAGTGTGGTTTTTATTTAGAATAATAAAATGGAAAATGTTGACCTCTTGTACCGTGCTTCTTTAGAAAACTTGTTTCTTTAAATGTGCAGATTGGCACTCGCGTCTCCTCGGGAGCGCCTGGAAGCACGTGAGCCGGCCGGGTATCCTGCTCCTCTGCTGTGCTCTGCAGGATCTGTGGCTCGAGTCCAGGCGGCCGGGGCCCACAGCAGCGCCGGGGGAGCGGAGCCCTCGTTAGAAACCGTTTAGGAAACACTCAGGGTTGTGTTCCTCGAGAAACCTTCTCCGCGCTGCCAGCGCTGTTTCACCGGGCCCTGGACCCCGCAGGCTCGGAGCTGTTGGCCACCGAGCCGGGCCAGCGGGCAAGTGCCGCTGGGCTTTGCGAGAGGCGCTGCAGCTCCTCCGGCAGCGAGGCTTCCTCCTCGCCTCGGGGTCGGGCCCTGCCCTCGCCCGGGGCTGCTCTGGGCACGTTTTCCCGCCGGGGCCGAGCCGGGGACCAGCGGCGGGCACGGGAGGATCGGGCTGGGCCGGGGGCCCGGGAGCGGCTGCAGGAGCCCGGGGGCAGGGGAGGCCCCAGAGGGCGATGAGGGACCCGGCTGAAGGACTCGCTGGGGTTCGAGCCCAGATCACTGCCAGGGGCTGTACGAGGGTTTATTTGAGGCCGCTCTGGCCCTGAGGTCTGTGAACAAAGTTGCAGATACATTAGGAGAGTTTTTTAAAAAAGTTTAATAGGTCAAATACCAAACTTTACATGTTTAAGTAACCTGAAAATGAATATATTGTCCTGGTTCTGTCACACGTCGCGTCTTGCTACTGTGGATTTACCTGCCACTTCTCCGTTGAAAGCAGCAGGGGATGAGCAACAGGAGGCCCGAGGGAGGGTTCAGGACGGGTCCTGTCAGCGGTCACCAGCCGGGCTTGGGGCTGCTCGTCCTCGCTGCCCCCGTCGTGCCCAGGAGGGTGGGGACGCGGGCGGTGGGGCCCTGGGCCGGTGCCGGTCCCGAGGGACAGGCTCTGCCCCGGGGGACTCGCGGCCCGAGGGCTCCGCGCTCCCACTTGTGGAACCGTGTGTGAGTCCCGTGACGAAGGAAGAGGGGCTGCAGGGAACGGCTGTGTCTGGGGTCTGGCTTCTTCCCCAGCCACGGTACAAAGTATTTCTGTGTAAGAGGCGGATTTGGCTTTTTCGCTCGACACTTGGTGTCCCCTGGTAGTGAGGAGGAAGGACTCTGCCGAGGAGCCCCCAGTGTCCAGTGATTTACCCCGGCACAGGACCCCGACACCGGCAGAGCCCTGATAACCGAGCGTCCGTCTTAACCCCGGCCGTGGGCTTCTGCCGCAGCCCGGGACATCCTGCTCCCCACCCCTGCTCCTGCTGGGAGCATCCTGTCCTCCCCAGATTTGCTTACGCTTCGCTTTTTCAAAAATGTGTTTCTTAAGCAGCTCAAGGCCTTTGGTAGATTTATGGGCTCCCTTCCGGTGACTGTCACTCTTCCACCTTCCCCTGCCAAGGGTTCGACCCGCAGCATGTGACAGCAGAATCCAGACAAACCAGGAACTTTCTGCGGATGCTCTGGTTTATGAGACAGCCCCGAGCCCGGCTCCGGGCGTTTCTGCACGGGGCGTGCTGAGCTGGATGGAGAGGCAGCGTGCGAGGGGCTGCCAGAGCCTGCCCGCGGTGAGGAACGCGGCCGGTGGCGCCCAGGAGATGCTCCGGAGGAGCCGGGGTTCACTGGGTTTGCAAACGCAAACTGGGAGCCCCACCTGTGCTGCTGCCGGTGGCGTTTGGGAGCAGCCTTGCCCTGACAAACCCAGTTCTGACCATCGCCAGGTTACTGCCGCGTTTGCAGCGTCTCTCTCAGCCAGCTGCTGATCTCGAATCATTCCTCCCCCATCACAGCTCGGGTCTGTGTCCTGCTCAGCCCCTCGGGGCCACGTTGCCATCATTTCTGTAAAATCAGGCATGGGGAGGAGAGGTTTGTGTTTCGGAGGGATGAGTTTCCCCTCTCCTGCTCGGGGTGGCAGAGGGGCAGCGTTCCCCGGACACCCCCACGGCGTGGGGTGTCCAGAGCTTGTGTGTGAGTGACGGTCGGGGGCTGCAGAAAAACTTTTGAAGGGAAAAGATCCTGTGTCCCAGCCCCACGGCTCGGGGGGAGCAGGGGGTCGGGTCCTGGGGCTGGATTCGTGTTCAGACTCCTGGACAGAGTAATGCGCTTTATACTGCAAGTGTTTCTTTTGGAAAACAGGAAATATTCTTTCTTTAGCTAAATAGATCTGATGCCCCAGCACATCGGGGGCTCCCCGCACCACCTCACGTCATGTTTCGCTCCCTGCCCTGGAGCACAGGAGGGGGATGGCCAAGAAGTGTCATTTAAAGGCAAAGTGTCTGCTCGTCACCAGGAAAAACAACTTTACTGACCTGGGTGCGTGCAGGGAGCCCCCCGCCAGCGGTGACGGGAGCGTCCGACCCCCCTTAGTTGGGAGGGTGATTGTCCTTGGTGATGACTATGGAGTGCTGCGTGGTGGAGGAGGAGCTGTCTGCGCCCTTCTGGCTGCGTTGATCTTTGGGGATGTACTTGACCACGGCGGAGATGAGCTTGCTGCGGAAGTTTTTGCTCAGGAAGTTGTAGAGGATGGGGTTGATCACGCAGTGGAGCAGGGTGAAGCAGTCTATGATGTCGTAGAAGAAGTAGAGGAACTGGGCGAAGGTGCAGTGGAGGATGATGTGGTTGCCGTCGAGGGTGAGCAGCGTGAGCATGACGTGGAAGGGCAGCCAGCTGACGAGGAAGACGACGATGTAGGCGTAGATGAGCAGACAGTGCTTCCTGCTCTCCGGCCTGGTGCGCCTGATGAACCTGGCCGTCAGGATGTTGAAGGTGGTGATGATGGGGAAGGGGATGAGGAACCCAACGGTGGTGGTGGCCAAGCTGACCGCCAGCGCCCACTCGTCGTAGGTCTCGAAGGGGGCCGTGAAGATGCAGATGGGCTCTCCGGTGTTGACCAGCTGCATGTGAGCGACCTCCAGGAACGGGATCACCGCGGCCAAGACCCAACTGCAGGCACAGATGACGCGGCGCGCGCGGTGCTGGTGCTTCCGCCAGAAGAGGGAGGAGCTGGTCAGGGACACGTAGCGATCCACGCTCAGGCAGGTGAGGAAGAAGATGCTGGCGTACATGTTGGCAAAGTAGAAGTAGTGCGTGAAGCGGCAGAGGAAGCTGCCCCAGAGCCAGGTGTAATCCAGCATCACCTCCAGCATCCAGATGGGCAGCGAGAGCAGCACCCCCAGGTCAGCGATGGCCATGTTGATGATGTAGAGGTTGACCAAGCTCTTGTGGCCCCGCGTCTGCCAGTTGACCCAGATGACAAGGAGGTTCTCCACCAAGCCCACCACGAAGATGACCAGGTAAAGGATGAAGAGGACCACGCGCTTGACGTTCTCATCCAGGCTGAACTCGCAGAAGGTGTAGGTGTAGTTCAGGAGGTGGAACAGCTCGGACCAGTTGTGGTAGTCCCCGTACTCGTTCAGGAGAGTGTGCGTCTCGGTGGGGGCGGGGGTGGCCTCAGCCATCCTGGTCGCTGCAGGGAGAGGGAAAGCACTGAGCTGCGGCGCCGCGGCTGCGCTGGGCTGGGCAGCTTGAGACTGGAGAGAAACGATCTCTCCTGTCCAAGCTCAGTCCTCGTGGGAGGCTCTGAAAGTTCCCCTCTGTGGTATTTTTTAATCCAATTTTTACCCCTGTGGTGACTTCCTACGTCAGCCCTCAAAAGATCCCGTATCTGCATCAGCCAGTAACCTCACGTCCCGGGCAAAATGCAGGTCATAGACACCAGCCCCCCCTGCACCCACACGAGCTCCCCGCTGGTGCCTGTCCCCTGCCCACAGCCTGGGCCGCGGCGCGGGGACAGGCAGCACTGGGGATGGGGCCCCACGGCTCGTCACATCGGTCACTGCAGAAGCGGCGCGGGCGACCCGGGAGCGCAGCAGCCAAGGCCGTGCCGTCCCCCGACAGCCCCGGAGCTCGGGTCCTGCCGCTGTGGAGCTGTGGGAATCCCGGCCCCGGCTCTGCTGCTCTGCCCTTGCGTGCAGCGACCAGCTGCGGGGCATCAGGCACACGGGCAGGCACCCAGGCCACCGAACGCACCCATGCCCGCGTCTGCCCGACCCCGCGCTGGCAGGGGAGCCCCTGTCCCCCTCCCCGGCTGTGCGGTCACCTCATAAATCCAGGCAGCAGCCCTCGCTCTGCCCGTCCCGCAGCCGCATCACTGGGACCCGTCGGGACTTCCAAGTAGGTGACAAAATTATAAACTTAAAGGAAATGTAGTTGACCTTAACATCCTTTTATTGCCCCAAGTGTGAGAGCTCCGATCCCAGCACAGCTGCATCCGCACAGCGAAGACGCCTCAGACCCCATCCAGCCTCGTGCCGCTGGAAGGGCTCTGCAGGGCGGCCGTCCCGCCCGGGGCACCGGCGGAGCGCGCGGGGCCGAGCCGAGCCGAGCCGTGCCACGCTGTGCCACTCTGAGCCAGGCCGTGCCGAGCCCCGCCAGCCAGGGAGCGCCGCCACCGGGCTTCCCCGCGAGAGCATCGGGCCCGCGGCCAGCAGCTGCCACCCGCCCGCACCCCAAACGAGGGGGAGAGGAGAGCGAACCCCCAGGCTGGAGCCCCCCGTCCCCGAGGCTCCTCAACATCCCGCCCTTGCCCAGGAGGCCAGTGGGAGAGGGGACAGACGGACACGGCGGGGAGGAAGAGGTGAGGGCTCACCGGCGGCAGAGCCGAAGGCTGCGCGGTGGGGCGGCTCCGGGAACGCGGCGATCCTCTCGCTGCGCGGCTCACACGCCTCTGGGAAGGCAGAGCCGCCGCGGCAGCACGGAGCTCGGGGTGGGCTTGTTGGCGGCTTCCCAGCAGGAAATGACCATCGTGGTCCAACATCCTGAGACAGCCCAGTGCCGGTGACTTTTGACTCGACCAGCCCCGGGGCTCGGCTCCCGTTTGATTTTGCTGCGGGGCTGGGGATGGGCACGGGGAGGCCCCAGGCAGGTGTCGGTGGCGAAGCTGCGGGGGCCTGAGGGAGGAGCGGGGCCCGGCGGGGCTCCCCTGGGCAGGTCCCCTCCACGTCACTCCCGCGGGACCCCAGTGCTGTGGCCCCGCTGGTCTCGGGGGCTGGATCCTGCCCAGGTCCCCCTGGGATGGATCCGGCTGAGCCAGGCCCTGCCCCGGCGCTGGCGGTCCCGGGGCTTGGGGTGGGTCGAGGCAAACGTGCCACTGACTGTCCCTGATGCTCACGTGCTACCGGGGAGAGCACGCGGTTTCTTTTTGGGGGAAAAGGGCTGAAAGCTGAACCTCTCTGCCAGGGCGGCGCTGGCCATCGCTCCGAGCTGTGGCAGAAGTTGGTGGCAGATGGTTATCGCCGCAGAAACGTCTCTGGCCGGGCAGCAATTAATCACCGAGCTGTGATGGCCTGGCAGTTTGCAGGGGAAGGGAGGGGGCTCGAGCCTTGCCCCGGCACTGGGAAGGGGGCTGATAGGCAGAAAATTTTGCATCAGGCTGCAAGTCCTGCAAAACAATTGCAGGAAATCTCCTTTTCAAGCACAGACAAGACTTTGTGATCAACAATCAGCTCGGAAGGAAGGCACGGCCGGAGCGGGGAAGCACGAGGGCACTGATAAGTCGGGTCTCACAACAACAAGCCCGGCGCCGGTGGCCCCGCGCGCAGGTACCAGCCCCAGCAGGACCGAGGCCCCGGCTACAAACAGGAACTCGGCGGCTTTGTGCTCGCCCCGAGAGCGATGGGGCGCGTTTCGGCTCAGCCGGGGGGTCTGTGAGCGGCCGCCCGACGGGCTGGGGGGGCTTGGCCGCCCTGGGAGGCAGCGATGCCGCTCTGTTCCTGTTGTCAGGAAAGTTCCACACGAGCGCGGGGATCGGGAGCAACCCGGGTGCCGTCAGGGTTTGCGTGGGGCCGCTGGTGCTGCGGGGACGGTGGCGAGGTCTGGGAGCCGGTTGCGTTTCCAAGCCCGAGGAGCCGTGGGGAGCGGGACAGGCGGCTCGGCCCCTTCTCCCCATCCCCGCCACGACACTCGGGGCGCCCCAAGGCTCTCAGCACCCACATGTGTGCCCAGGAGCCCCCGGTTCTCCTTTGCCTGGAGATAAGTGGGAAGAGGCTGTTTCCTTTCCAGAAAGTGGCTGCGTTGATCCGAGCGGGTCCGGCTGATGCCGTGCAGGAGGGCAGAGAGGAGAGGCTGAGGATGGTCCCCCCGGGCCTGGCCAGTTCCTCTCCACCTGCCAGCGCTTCACTCCAGGGTGAAACGCGGGCGCCGAGGTGGCTCCAGGCAGCGCCAGGGCTCTGCTGTTCTCCCACTCTTCCCTCCCCAGCAGCCAGCGCTGGCCAGGGACACGCAGGTCTGAGGGGACACCTTACTGGTTTGCTAAGCCGAGCAAAGCGTCTAGGACAGATTCCTTGGCTGGGGAAACAGCCCGGGGAGCTGGAACGCGGCTTGCACAAGGGGAGCTGCCTCCCGTCCTGCTGCAGCCCCTCATCCCCCCAAGCTCCGGCGCAGACCGGGGCTGTCTGGGTCTCGCGTGGGCTCAGGCTCGGTGCGTGCTGGTGGGAGCAGGGCTGCTGCAAACGCTGCTCTTGTCCTGCAGGCAAGTGCGCAACCCCAGGGGCCGTACCCCCGACTAGTCATGGCTAATCAGCCCTTAATTAGAGCTATGAACTGCGTGAGTCACCCCCCCCACGCCGGCTCCCTGTGCCCGCAGTGTCCCTGGCTGGTTAACGAGGGCAGAGCCAGAGCTGAGCCCCGGCCGTGCCGAGCTCGTCCCCACCAGCTGCGGATTCCTCTGTGCTGGAACTGGCCACCGGCTGCCAGAGGAGACCCCGGGGAACGGGCCAGGCGGTTCCCGGCGTCGTGCCGGCTGCCAGGGCTGAGACCAAGGTCGCCCATGGAGGAGCTGGGAGGCTGCGCCGGCGCAGAAGGGCCCCGAGCAGCACGGGAGGGATGAGGGGCCGAGGAGCAAATCCCCCGCAGCCTGAGCAGGACACGCGGGAAGGGCCAGGGTGGGCAGGGCGGGGGTCCCGGCAGAGCTGGCGCGAAGCACAACGGGCCCTGGGGACCTGCGCGGAGCGCGAGGGGGCTGCGAGCCCGGAGAGCCCCAAGGCTGGTGCTGCAGGAAGCCTGAAGGGAAAAACCCGTCAGCGGGTCCCAGGGCAGCAGCACCCACCAGCACGGTGCAGCGGTGGGGGCACCGGGCACAGGCAGCAGCCAGGGCCCCGCCACGGGCTGACACGGACCCCGCCAGTGTCACGGCCACCCCGGTGGGGCGGGTCCCCGGCGCCACGCGGCTCTCGGACACCCCCGGGGCGGGGGCTCACCGCGGGCAGCCCCTCGCTTTGCACCACATTTATTGAGCACATGAAGAGGAGCCCGAGGCGAGCGGGTGCCCGCGGGCGCCGTGTCTGTGTCCGGCTGTCCTCAGGGGCACGCGGGCTTCCCCCCGGCTGGGACGGGCAGGAAGAGGCCGACGGCGGCATCGACGAGCCCAGCTGGGCAGTAGCTGAGCGGCTGCGGGGAAGCAGGCGAGCAGCGCGTGCGCCACAACGCCAGTGACGCGGGACAGGCGGGGGCTGCTCAGGCGGTGCAGCAGGTCCGTGCTCTGGGCGTCTGGGTGGGCAGAGCGGGGTCAGCCCAGCCCTGCGCGCTGGCGGGGGGGCGGCGGGGGCAGCCAGGGCGCCCGGGGACGGACTCACAGCTCTCCAGGTAACGGTGGCCATAGGCCGCCTGGGTCTCGGCCGGGAGCCGCTCCCAGAGCCGCTGCGAGCCCTTCACCACCGTCGCGGGGTTGATCATCGCTGTCTGGAAGGCGCTGGGCTCGATGATAGAGACCTGGACCCCGAAGGGGCACATCTCCCACCTGGCCGAGCCGGGCAGGGGCTGGGTGGACTGAGGGCAAGGGGGACCCAGTGCCCCCACCTCAGCATCCCCCCCTCGGCCCCCCGTGGTGCCCTGGGTGGGTGCAGGGGTGCCCCCTCGACGCTCAAGGGGTTCTCAGAACCCTCCTCTGGTTGCACAACCCCTGTCCCAGCTCTGCCCCAGTTTCTCAACCCGTGGGCAACCGTGTCGGATGTTTCACAAGCCCCTGCCTTGGCTCGCGCTGCTCTGCTTTATAAGGGTGTAACTGGGAAAGACATGAAATCCCACGTGGGGATCACAAACACCCTTGTGCAAGTCCCGTTACAGCCGGCTGAGCTGTTTCTCCAGCCGGGAAATCTTTCCTAAACGCTGTGCTCGGCTTAGCAAAGCGGAGCCGCCCGGCACGCCCGTCCCTGCCGACGCGCACCCGGCTGCTGGACAGGCCCTGGCACAGGGAGGCCAGGGGCGGCCGGGGCCACCTCCGCTGTACCTGAGCCTGTCGGAGAAGGCCTCCACGCCGTACTTGGAGATGCAGTAGCCCCCGCCGAAAAAGGCGACGCGGCCCATCACGCTGGCCACGTTGACCACCCGGCCCCGCGCCTGCCGCAGCAGGGGCAGGAGGCTCAGCGTCACCTCGATGAGGCCGAGCAGGTTGACGTCCAGCACCTTGAGGAAGTCATCCTTGGTCAGCCACTCGTTGGGGGCGGTGGGGATGGCGATCCCGGCGTTGTTCACCAGCCCCCAGAGCCCTGGGGAGAGGGGATGGGGTGAGACGGGGCTGCTGCCCGGCCCAGGGCCCCGCGCCAGCCCTGGCTGTGCCGGCACCGGTCGGCGAGCTGGGGGGGTGACGATGGGGCGGCCGCCCCGTCCTACCTCGGTCGCCCACACGCTCCCGGACCCAGGCGGTGGCGGCGGCGATGCTCTGGCTGGAGGTGACGTCCAGGAGGACGGTCTGCAGGCGCGGCGAGGCGGCCGCCCGCAGCTGTGCGGCCCCCGGCTCGCTCAGGCAGGCGGCCAGCACCCGCAGCCCCCGCGCATCCAGCTGCCGCGCCAGCAGGTTCCCGAAGCCGCTGTCGCAGCCCGTGATCAGCACGAACTTCTCCGAGAGCCTCGGCACCGTCTGCCGCTCCCGGTGCCAGCGCTGCAGCAGCCAGAGCCCCGCCAGCACCGCCGCCAGGTACAGCCACATCCTCGGCACCGGCGCAGCGACCGCCCTGTGCACCAGCCGCGTCAGGGCTGTTTATGTAGCAGCTGGCGCGTAGGAGCAGCCCCAGCCCCAGCTCTGGCCGCGCCGGTGGGAGCGCTGGGTGCCAGGATCGGTTGGAGCTCCAGGACAGGTTGGAGCAGAGCCAGGATTGCGGCAGCACCTGCAGAAAGTTTTCCATCTCAACTGGAATTTGCGGCTTCACCTGCAGATCCCGGGCCGGGAGCTCGGCTTTGGCGTCCAACGGCTCTTTGTGCTCCAGGGTGGGTTGGGCGGCCCCTGGGGCTGCGTTTGGCTGAATCCCCCAGACACGCCCGGCAGCGCCCGCCTGGGTCCGGTGGGGGACGGCAGCCTCATCCCCCTGCCCTGGCCCGGGCCCTGCCCAAGGAGCCGCAGAGCTGCTGGGGGGAGCCTGGGCACAGGCAAAGGGGTGTCCCCCCACCCCCAGCAACGCCTGGAGCCAGAGCGGGGCAGCCCCCACAACTCGGACTTGGCCAGAGGCTGCCCAGCCCCAGGCCCAGAGGAAAACCTGCCCCGGTTTGTAGGGTCTGGTTTTTATTCATGTGTGTCATCTCGTGGAGCTCAGCGAGTGCAGCTCTCACACCGTGGCGGGGGCTGGACCCTGCACACAGACGGCACTTGGGGGGGTGGGCAGAGACCCCAGGAGCTCCCGCAGACCGGCACGGCGTGGCACGGGCTGGCACGGCACGGCGCAGCAGGGGATGACACGGTGAGGCACGACACGGCAGCCCCAGCTGAGGCTGAAACCGAGCTCTGCCAGGCGGGGAGGAGCAGTTGCCTTTATTCAGAAGCGAACAGGCCCGCTGGCGGGGGACAGCGGGTTGTGACAGACACTGAGATAGAAATTCAAGAACCTCTTGGCACAGCCACAGCCCCGGGCGGTGCGGGATCCCACGTGGCGCTGCCAGGCCATGGCTGCTGCTGCCTGTCGGCCGCATCCCTGCCTCAGGCTTTCGGGACCGATTTGGGGTAGAACAAGGTGAATATGACATCGGTGAGGGCTGAGGGCAGGTAGCTGAGCGGGATGTAGAGCAGCTTGGCGTCCCAGCCCGCCGAGTAGCGGGCGCGGGGGTAGCGGCTGGTCAGCGCGTGCTCCATGCAGTCCGTGACCAGGGTCAGGTTGGTGTTGCACATCTTCTGCAGCTTCCGGAGTCCCACCAGAACTGCGGGGGGAGGAAGCACTGCTCAGGCTGCGACCCCCGAGCCGAACGGCGCGGTGGGTGACGGGGCGGTGGGACCCGCGGCCCCGGGGACGGGCCGCGTGTTGGGAGGGAAAGAAACAGCCGTGCGGGACCCTCAGGGGAGGGACTTACACTCGTTCAAGTAATTCTCTCCGTAAACCGCTTTGGTTGCCTCCGGGAGCTTCTCCCAGGTGGAAATGATGGGATACTCCAGCTTCTCCTTGCTGGTGATCAGCGTCTTGAAGTAGCCCGGCTCGATGATGCTGACCTTCACCCCGAAGTTGCGCATCTCAAGCCTGGAAGGATCGAGCCCCGTGGGACGCGGGAGCAGCGGCCGAGGGTGGGACCCCCAGAGCAGCCTCGTGCCGGCGGTTCGGTGGGGAGCACGACCCCCCAGCGGACCCCGCGCCAGCCCCGGCCCGTGAGCAGATGTCTGCCCCAGCCGTCGGGAGCGCGGGGCCGTTGCCCGCAGGATCCTGCGTGGGGGCAAGGTCCGACGGGGGAGACGCAGGCTCCCGGCAGGCGGGAAGCGAAATCAACGCTCTGCTGAGCCCTTTCCCTTCCCTTCCCCAGCGCTGCCTCTGCCTGAGCTCGGCTCAAAGAGGGGCAGAGGCTGCCCGTGGCAGGCGAGGGTCCCCCCTGGCAGGAGATCGCTCCCGTGGGACGCCAGGCCCGTAGCTCTGGCACAAGGCGTCCCCACACCCGGTCCAGGCGTTAACCGTCCCCACAACCCCCCTCGCGCTTCGGCAGCGGCCGGACGAGCTCCCGCTGCGCTCGCTGGCGGTTGCACAAGGAGGGACTTTGGCAGAGGGAGGCTCTGCCAGCCGGAGCCTGGAAAAGCAAACAGGGAAGTCAGGGGGGGCGTCTGCTGCCGCGTAATTACCTGAGGCTGTCGGAGAAGGCCTCCACGCCGTACTTGGAGATGCAGTAGCCCCCGCCGAAAAAGGCGACACGGCCCATCACGCTGGCCACGTTGACCACCCGGCCCCGCGCCTGCCGCAGCAGGGGCAGGAGGCTCAGCGTCACCTCGATGAGGCCGAGCAGGTTGACGTCCAGCACCTTGAGGAAGTCATCCTTGGTCAGCCACTCGTTGGGGGCGGTGGGGATGGCGATCCCAGCGTTGTTCACCAGCCCCCAGAGCCCTGGGGAGAGGGGATGGGGTGAGACGGGGCTGCTGCCCGGCCCAGGGCCCCGCGCCAGCCCTGGCTGTGCCGGCACCGGTCAGCGAGCTGGGGGGGTGACGATGGGGCGGCCGCCCCGTCCTACCTCGGTCGCCCACACGCTCCCGGACCCAGGCGGTGGCGGCGGCGATGCTCTGGCTGGAGGTGACGTCCAGGAGGACGGTCTGCAGGCGCGGCGAGGCGGCCGCCCGCAGCTGTGCGGCCCCCGGCTCGCTCAGGCAGGCGGCCAGCACCCGCAGCCCCCGCGCATCCAGCTGCCGCGCCAGCAGGTTCCCGAAGCCGCTGTCGCAGCCCGTGATCAGCACGAACTTCTCCGAGAGCCTCGGCACCGTCTGCCGCTCCCGGTGCCAGCGCCGCAGCAGCCAGAGCCCCGCCAGCACCGCCGCCAGGTACAGCCACATCCTCGGCACCGGCACTGAGAGCAGAACCGGGAGTGGAACTGGGAGCAGAACCGGGCGCAGCGGCTGAGCCGTTCCGGACCTACCTCGGCTCTGCCCGCGGCGCCGCTGTTAATGATTAATTAGCGAAACCTCGGCCTCGGGTGCAACGGCCCAGGGGGAGCGCGGGGCCGCCCGGTACTACCGGGTTCGGGGGAGTTGCCGCGCCCCCCTCGGCCCGTTCCCCGCCCCGGGCCGCCCCGTCGCGGTGCTGCCGCCTCGAGGGCATCGGGCGTCCGGCCCCGGGACTGCGGCCCCTGCCCCGGGCTCTGCCCGTTGCCTGCCCCGGTTCCGGGGCTCCGCTCCGGCAGCAGCCGGGACCGGTCGTTCCGGGTCGGGTCGCAGCCGTGCGGCAGCCGGGGAATCCCTCACCCGGAGCGGAGCAGCGCCCGGGGGTCCCCGCACCGCTGCGCTGACACCCGGGCACCCCGACACCCCCCCCCCCGGGCACCTCCGGGCACCCCGACCCCCCCCGGGCACCTCCGGACTCCCCCGGGCACCCCGAACCCCCCCGGGCACCCCCGGGCACCCCGAACCCCCCCGGGCTCCCCCGGACTCCCCCAGGCACCCCGAACCCCCGCAGACCCCACGGGCACCCCCGGGTACCCCGGACCTCCCCGGGCACCCCCGGTGCGTTGCGCCCCCGTGCACCGACCCGCGAGTAGCCCCCGGCCCCTGCCCCGGACTACAGCTCCCGGCGGCCCCCGGGCGCCCGTTCCCGCCGCTCCCCGCCGCTTCCCTCCCGCCATGGCGCGGTTCGAGCCGGCGGCGCTGCCCGAGCTGCTCCCGGTTTTCTACCGGCGGCTCTTCCCGCACGGCGCCTACGGCCGCTGGCTCGGCTACGGCGGCGGTGAGCGGGGGGGGGCAGCGCCGGGGGCACCGGGACCGGAGCACGTGGAGGTGGGGGGGGGGTGTCCCGGGGCGCCGGAGCTGGCGGATCCGGGGCACCGGGGGGAGCAGGGACTGGGGGGGCTGGGGGCGGCTCTGGAGCCCCCCTGACCCCCCCCCCCCGCCCCGCAGTGGTGAAGAGCTACTTCCAGCTGCGGGAATTCTCCTTCACGCTGCGGGACGACGTGTACGTGCGGTTCCAGTCCTTCGGCAGCCCCCAGGAGCTGGAGCGGGAGCTGCAGAGAACCAACCCCTACAAGATCGACATCGGGGCCGTCTACTCCCACCGGGTGAGTCCTGCCCCCCCCGGGCACCCCCGCGGGCACCGGCCGGTCCCGGGGAGCCGCGGCCGGGGCTGAGCCCGTCCCGTCCCGCAGCCCAACCAGCACAACACGGTGCACCAAGGGGCCTTCCAGCCGCAGGAGAAGGAGCTGGTCTTTGACATCGACATGACGGACTACGACGACGTCCGGACGTGCTGCAGGTTCCCGAGGGGGGGGTCGCGCAATGAGCCGCGATAAGGGGCCGCGGGGTGGGGGGGTGCGGCGGCCCGGGGCGGCCTGACCCGCCGCGCTCTGCCCCCAGCTCGGCCGAGATCTGCTCCAAGTGCTGGACCCTGATGACCATCGCCGTCCGCGTCATCGACCGCGCACTCGTGGGTGAGGGTCTCGGCGACGCGTCCGCCCCGACCACGCGCTGCCCCAGCAGCTTCGGGGCCAGGGCAGCGCTCTCGGGGGGCCGGGGGGCGCGCCCCGACGCGCTGCCGCAGCCCGGCCGCTCCCCCCGCAGAGGACCTGGGCATGCGGCATCGCCTGTGGGTCTACTCGGGGCGGAGGGGCGTCCACTGCTGGGTGTGCGACGACGACGTGCGGAAATGGTCCCCGGCGCTGCGGGCGGCCGCCGTGGAGTACCTGACCCTGGTGAAGGTGGGTACAGGGGGGGGCCGAGCACCCCCTGCCCACCCCCCCGTGCTGCCCACCGCTGTCCCCCCAGGGCGGACCGGAGACCGTGAAGAAGGTGAACCTCTCCGAGCCCATCCACCCCTTCATCAGGTGGGTGGGGACCCCCCAGCCCGCGCCCCGGCGCCGGCCGCAGGGCGCTGAGCCTCCTCCCGCTGCCCCGCAGGCGGTCGGTCGCCGTCGTGGAGAAGTACTTCGAGGCGTACGCGCTGCTGGGCCAGGACATCCTGGGCAGCCCCGAGAGCTGGGACAAGGTGCTGGCCCTCGTCCCGGAGGATATCCTTACCGCTGGGCGCCGCGCCGGGTCGGGGGGGGGCTCTGCGCGGGGGGAGCGGGGTCAGCCGCGTCTGCCATCAGCCTTGACCGCCGGGCACAGCACCGCGAGGCGCTGCAGGGCGAGTTCCCCAAGAAGCGGGACTCGGGGCAGCGCTGGGAGCTGCTGAAGGGCCAGATGGAGAAGACGCGGGTGAGTGGCCCTGGAGCCGCCCTGGGCGGGGGGCTGGGTGTCCCCCCCTGCCCCGCTGCCCCCTGACGTGTCCCCGCAGCGGCTGGCGGCGGCCGGGAAGGGCACGGCGTGCTTCGCGGACTGGGAGATCATGCTGCAGTACTGCTTCCCCCGCCTCGACATCAACGTCAGCAAAGGCGTCGGGCACCTGCTGAAAAGCCCCTTCAGCGTCCACCCCAAAACAGGTAGGTCTGGGGGCCTGCGGGGGACACCCCCCCCCCCCAACGGGGCCAGGCACCCCCGGCGGTGACTCCCCCCCTGTTTCAGGTCGCATTTCGGTGCCGCTGGATCTGCAGAGGCTGGACCAGTTCGACCCGTTTGCTGTCCCCACCATCAGGTGAGTGAGCGGGGCTGGTGGCACGGGGGGTCCCGGCTGTGCGGCTGCCCCCCACCATGTCCCGCCATCTCCCGCAGCTCCTTGTGCCACGAGCTGGACACGGCCGGCAGCGACGGGGAGCAGGAGGACAGCGGGGAGACGGAGCCAAAGCGCCGCGTGCGGGGTGAGTGGGGCCGGGGCCAGGGTGCGGGGGGTCCCCTCTGCCCCACGCCCACTCCTGCTCATCTCCCCGAACCCCCCAGACTACAAGAAGACGAGCCTGGCGCCCTACGTGCGGGTCTTCGAGCAGTTCGTGGAGGAGATGGAGCGCGCCCGGAGAGGGGAGCGGCTCCGCAGGAGCGGTAGGAGCCGGGCAGGGCCCAGGGGACTCCCGTGCCCCTCCGAAGCTGCTTTTTCTGTAAAATTGCCGTTTCTCTTTGCAGACCTGCAAGGAGAGTTCTGAGGCCTTGCCGCGGGGCCGCCAAGGGACCGGCCAACATTGCCGCCACCGTCACCTCCGCCGGCCCCGGGGGTCCTGGCGCGGTGGAGCGGGAGCCCAGTGGCCAGTGGCCGAACCGTGCCGGCCACCGGCCCCGCTCCCCGCGGGCCCCCCGCCACTTTTGTACCTTTCCTACACAAAGACCATTAAACGTCTCCGGTCACCCGTGTGCCTGTGCCCTGGGCCGCGCCGAGGCGGGGGGGGGTGTCAGGGCCCGGGGCCGCGTTTCCGCGTTTTGCCGGTGTCCGCGGGGTGGGGGGGAGAGCGGGGCCCCGGGGTCGCGCCCAGCCCCGTGTCCCTGCCCGCGGTACCGGACACCCCGGGCCCGACGCTCATGGCGCCTCATCCCCGCCCGCGAGGGGCCCCGGCTCCGTTCTCACGGGGGTCCCTGTGTCCCCCCCCGCCCCGGGGTCCGGCCCGGGGGGGTCCCGGCGGGGCCCGGAACGGCGGAGCGCGGCCGCGGGGCGGGGCGGGCGGCGCGCGCTGCCCCCTGACCCGGAAGTTCTGGCGCTCCCGGAAGTGGCGCCTCCAGCTGCTCGGTCTCTTTTCGCCGCCATCTTGGGCCCGGTTCCCCGCACAGTGAGTCCCGCCGCCGTTATCCGCCTCCATCCGCCGCCGCGCGGGCCCGGGGCCGCTGTGGGGGCTGCCCGCCGTTCTCGGGCCGCGGCCGGGCCGGGAGAGAGGGCGGGAGGGCGGCGGCGGCCCGGTCGAGGCCGCCGCCGAGCCCGTGGTGGCGCCGGGCAGGGCCGGGAAGGCCGGTGGGGACGGGCCCCCGCGCACCGGGAAGGGGCCGCCCGCTCCGGGGCGCGGGGGGACGGCGGGGGAGATGCGGCCGAGGCACCGCTCCGGGCCGTGGGGGAGGCCCGTTGGCAGCCCCAGGCGGGACCGGGCTTGGGACCGGGGTGTCCGGTACCGGCCGGGCGGCTGAGCCGTCCCCGCAGGCCTGTCGGTACCGGGAGGCGCTGGGGGGCTTTGGGAAGGAGCCCCGGCGAGCCCGGGCCTGCTGCCTTTTCCCTTTCCGCAGAAATGCCCGGCGAAGCTACAGAAACCGTCCCGGCCACGGAGCAGGAGCTGCCGCAGCCGCAGGCTGAGACCGGTGAGGCAGCGGGGGAGGGTCGCGGCTCCGGGGCTGGCGGCGGGGAACGTCCCGGTGCCGCGGGCTCTGGGCGCTCGAGGGGGGAAGGGGAGGACGCGGCGGCCCCGGCGCCCTGCTCGGGCCCCGCGGCGTTGTGCTGCGGCCGAGAGCTGCGGGTTCCCACCCAAAACCGTGCCGGTGGTCGCTCCGGGAGGCGGGACTGAGGCCGCGGGATTTCGGGCTCTTACGTCCCAAAGTCCCGGGCAGAGCGGGGCCACCCGCGCCCCGGGCCGCGCCGGTGCGCTCCCAGTACGGACCGGAGGGCTGGAGCGGGCGGACGTTAACGATCGCTTTGCGGTCCAGAACCGGCCGGGTGCGGGGGGCCGGGGGGCGGCTCCGGGGATCGGGGCAGCCCCGAAACACCCGCGCAGGCACATGCGGGCACTGCCGGTGCTGCGGGATCCGTGACCGGGTGTCGTCACCCGGCCCGGGGAAGCCGCGCGGCGCACGGTGGCGGATGCGGGTCCGTCCGAAGTGGGTGCTGGATTCGGGGACCCCCCTGGGAGGTGCCGGCAGAAGCTGCCCCGGGGAGGCAGCGGCGCCGGTGGCGGCTGTCGGTGACAGCTGCGCTGTCGGGGCCCGGGAGCGGCGGCACCTTTGGTCTCTGCCCAGGCGTGGCGGGGCCGCTTCCCAGCGCCCCCCCTTCCCAGGCAGCTTTCCCCCCGCTCTCAGGCGACAACTCGCACCGTTTCCCTCCCGGAGCTGCTCGACGATGGGACGGGGCGGTAGGAGCTGCCCGCGGGCACCGAGCGCTTCCCAGCACCTGCTCCCCCGGGCCTGGGGGGGCACGGGGGGCTCCCGGGGAGCCGGAGGCACAGGGGCTGTGCGAGGGCCCTCGCGTTTATCCCCCCGCTGAGCCGGCTGCTGTGACATGTGGCGGCGCTGGGGGTGCGGGTGGGGTCGCCGAGCCGCTCGGAGCTCTTCGAGAAGGTCCCGAGACGGGGCCCAGCGGTCACTCCCGCCAAGCACGGGGCTGCGGGTTCCAGGTGTGGGCCGGAGGCTTCCAGCGTCCCTCGGAAATCACACGCGGTTTCCCAGAACCCTGCGACCCGCTGCTGTTCTGGAGGGGCTGTGGCGGGAGAAGCGGCGGGTTGGCAGCGTCGTGTTTGTGGCAGGAGCGTCTCGGGGTGCTGGTGGGGTGTCAGCGCGGGTGGAACGGGGGGAGTTCGGCTCTTGGTGGGGATTGTGGCTCCTTTTTGAGGTGCTAGTGGGTTCCCCGGGGCAGGAGCGTCCTGGCACCCGCTAGCACCGATGTCCGAGTGGCCACCCAGCCCCGGGCAGGTTCCCGTCTCCCACCGCCCCGGGTTTCGGGGGAAACGGGGTGTCAGAAGCGTTTTCAGAGGAAGGGACGTCGCCTAGAGGGGGGGAGCCCGCTGTGGGCCGCACACGTGCCAGCTCTCCGGGGGGTGGTGGGGCGAGGGCTCTGCTCTGTGACCGCCCCAGTGGCACGGGGGGCGCAGCGGGTGCGCGGGCAGGGCCGGGCCTGTCCTGGGGCCGTGGGCGACCGGTGCGGAGCCGGACGCAGCCACAGCGGGAGGAGACCTGGAGACTGGTTTGTCAGTGGCATCTCCCTGGCAGCCGGCCCGGCCACGCTGCCCTCGGCCCTCGCTGTCCCTCCCGCAGAGCTGCCGGGACGTGTTGGGGCTGGTGCCGAGGGTGCGGCTGGAGCCACCGAGGGCGGGTGGGCCGGTTCTGCTGGTCAGACCAGCGCTGCCCTCTCTGAGCGCTTCCCTTTGATCCCAGTTCGTGCTGGGAACGGCGGCCGCTCTCCGGCTGCTCCTGGCGCTGGCTGGAGACGAGCGAGCGCTGGGGCGCTGGATGCCGAGTGCAGTTGCCAGGGCTTGTGTTACTAAACTGTCGTTCTCACCCGTCCAGCTCCGGCCGCCCTTCCTCCCGCAGCCCCGGTTACTGCTGCTGTGGCAGCGCCAGGTACTCGGGAACCCTCCTCGTTAACCCTCGTGTGCCACATTAACCAGAGTTTGCCGTTCTGGGTGGTTGCAGTCACATTAACCCTAACAGCTTGCCCAGGGGAGCGCAGGTCACTGCACGGCAGCCAGGACTTGAGGTCCCGTCCCCTCAGCGTGGGGGAACCCGCACCAGCCCCAGCGTCCCCGTTAGGGGCTGCCTGTGTCCCACCAGCGCAGAGGGAGGGGGCTGCCGCCTGCCAGGGCGCTCCCGCAATAGCGACATGTGCCAACGTCTTAAATTCGACTTTTCCTCCCCATCCTCGGGCGGGCGCTCGTCCCCCGTGCTCCTGCCAGCCCGGGAGGTGATTTTCGGGAGCAGCGCTGGGGGTCTGGCCAGGCCTCCGCAAAGGTTGTGGCCGCTCCTGTGGTAGGGAAGCACCGGGGCAGAGCTGGCACAAAGCCTGGCCCAGTGCCGGCCCCGCCGGGGCTTCAGGTGCCGCCTGGTGCCGTGCCGGGGCTTCACCCGCGGCCGCACTGAAGGGCAGAAGCGACCCCGGCCGTGCGGGTCCCGGCCACCCCGACCCTGGCGCTGGGTGTCCCCTCAGCTGGCTCAGGGCGCTCGGGAGGTCCCGCAGCGGGGGATCGCCCCGCTGGGGGCCGGGGGGGGCCAGGGCTTCTGCCTCCTCCCGGCCTCCTCCCCTCCCTCCCCTCACGGGTTCACTCTGTTTCTCTCCCTCAGCTCTTCACGCTGCTCATTCCCCACCTCTGACTCTCCCCGCGGAGCCGCCCAGCCCTGCCGCGGCTCTGCCCGGCCCCCCGGCCCCCCCTTCCCCTGCTGTGGTCCCCGCCGCGGCCATTCCCGTGTTCTCTGTCCCCCCCCTGCTCCCTGCCCCAGCTCTGCAGGGCCTGGTTCCCGCTCCCCCCGCTCCGGCTCCACAGTCCCCCGTGGGTTTTGCAGCCCCGGGATCTCCAGGGCCTGCCCCGGTCAGCCCTGTGGCTCCCGCTGCAGTGACGGTGGCCCCCCCTGCCCCCCCCGTGAGCCCTGGTTCTCCCCCCGCAGCTCTTGCCCCCCCTGTCAAAGCTGCCCCCTTGGCCTCCCCTCTCCCTGCTCCTTCCAGTGGCCCCGGGGCCACCCTCCCCCTGCCCCTTCCCATGTCTCCCCCCCCAGCGTTCCCCACTTTCCTGCCTCATCCCGAGGCTGCAGCCTGTCCCCTGAGCCCGGGCTCTCCCCCTCTGCCTGCGGCTGCCCCCCTCTGCCCTGTCCTGGCCCCGGCAGCTCCGGTGTCTCCTGGCAGCCCTTCCTCTGCCCCGATGCCTTCTGCTCTGGCCTCTCCCCCAGCCCCTGACTCTCCCCAGCCCCCCCCTCCCCAGTGCCTGGTGCTGGCTGGGGCCATCTCCTCACCTGCCCTCCTGGTAGCCCCCGTGGCCATGGCCCCGTTGTCACCCCCTGCCCCTCCAGTGCCATCTGGGACATCTCCTGGGGGTCCTGTTGCTGCCCCACAGGGCCCAGCCCCTGGTGCTCCAGTTTCCCCACTGGTTCCGGTTGCCAAGACCTGTTCCATGGGCTCTGCCCTGGTGGCCCCGGCTACTGCCCTTGTTGCCCCGGTGGCTCCCTCAGTGGCCAGGACACCTCCCGGGGGCCCGGACCCTCAGGCAGCGCCTGCTGCTGTGGCGGCTCCCGTCGCTCCTGCCATGTCCGGACCCTCTCTGGGAGCTGCCACAGCTCCTCCCGGGCCACCACCAGCGGTAGCTTCGGGCAGAGCAGCCCCGGTGAGCCCCGTCTGCCCGCCGGCAGCTCCTGTGCCTGCTGCGCCCTCGGCCCCTGCCAGCTCCCCGCCTCTCACACCAGCGGTGGCAGCTCCGGCAGCCAAAGCGGCTCCCAAGAGCCCGGCCGCTGCCCCATCTGCTCCTTCTGCCCCGGCCACGGCGGCTCTTGCAGCTCCACCAGCTCCAGCTGCCGCTCCTGTGGCCAAATCACCTCCCGTGAGCCCTGTCGCTGTCCCCTCTGCCAGCTCCCCGCCTGTCACACCTGCGGTGGCAACTCCGACCACCCCTGCCGCAGCCAAATCACCTCCCGTGAGCCCCGTCACTGCCCCCTCTGCCAGCTCCCCGCCTGTCACACCAGCGGTGGCAGCTCCAGCCACCCCTCCTGCAGCCAAAGCAGCTCCCAAGAGCCCGGCCACTGCCCCATCTGCTCCTTCTGCCCCGGCCACGGCGGCTCTTGCAGCTCCACCAGCTCCGGCTGCCGCTCCTGTGGCCAAATCACCTCCCGTGAGCCCTGTCACTGTCCCCTCTGCCAGCTCCCCGCCTGTCACACTGGTGGTGGCAACTCCGACTACCCCTCCTGCAGCCAAAGCAGCTCCCAAGAGCCCGGCCACTGCTCCTTCTGCCCCAGCCACACTGAATCCTACAGCTCCACCAGCTCCAGCTGCCCCTCCTGTGGCCAAATCACCTCCTGTGAGCCCCGTCACTGCCCCCTCTGTCCCCTCTGCCAGTTGCCCGCCTCTCACACCGGTGGTGGCAGCTCCAGCCACCCCTCCTGCAGCCAAAGCGCCTCCCAAGAGCCCAGCCACTGCTCCTTCTGCCCCGGCCACGGCGGCTCTTGCAGCTCCACCAGCTCCAGCTGCCGCTCCTGTGGCCAAATCACCTCCCGTGAGCCCTGTCACTGTCCCCTCTGCCAGCTCCCCGCCGGTCACACCAGCGGTGGCAGCTCCAGCCACCCCTCCTGCAGCCAAAGCAGCTCCCAAGAGCCCGGCCGCTGCCCCTGCTGCACCGGCGATGGCAGCTGCACCAGCTCCAGCCGCCCCTCCTGCGGCCAAAGCGCCTCCCAAGAGCCCCGTTGCAGCCACACCGGCTCCAGCCGCCCCCCCGGCAGCAAAAAAGCCTCCAAAGGGCAGCCCTGTCGCTGCTGCTGCAGTGCCGGGGGCTCCGCCGGCTCCAGCCGCCCCCCCGGCAGCCAAAGCGCCTCCCAAGAGCCCTGTGGTTGCTCCCTCGGCCTCTGCCCCACCGGCTCCGCCAGCTCCAGCCGCTCCCCCGGGGGCCAAAGCGGCTCCCGAGAGCCCGGCAGCCCCTGGCCCAGCCCCGGGGGTTCCTGGAGGCCCCCCGAAGCCATCGGCTGAGGGTGCCGGCCCCGCTCCCCAGAAGGCAGAAGCCGGCCTTCCCGGCTCTGCCCCGGCGGGCGACCTCCCCCCGCCTGCCCCTTCCGCACCGAGTGCCCCCCCCGCCAAGAAGCAGAGCCCTCCCGGTAAGGCCGCCAAGCCGTCCCCCCGCCCGCCACCGCCCAAACCCCCCTCGAAGGCGCCGGCCCCCGCCAGCGCTGCCGTGGACGACGACGACCTGCCGCCTCTGCTCCCCCCCGAGCTGCCCGCCGCCGGCCCGCCGGCGCAGCCCATCCTGGTGGACCTCTCCCCCCGCGCCGCGGCCCCCGCTCCTGCGGCTAAGCCTGGCCTGAAGAACGACAAGGGTACTTGCCACCGTGGTTTGCCGTGTGCATGGAGTGTCACTGGCTGCCCACCGGCTACTAACCCCCGGGCGGGGCCCGCCCGCCCCTCCGGCGCTCGGTCTGCGGAAGCGCCGCGGCGGAGGTGGGGCTGGACCGCGCCAGGCCGAGCTCGACCTGCCCGGTGAGCCCGGGGACAGGGGAGGAGACGCCCCGCGGCCGCAGGACGGGGCAGGTCCGGGCTCGGCACGGTCCGGCACCCGCGGGTCGGTGTCACTAACGTGTGTTCTTGGGCACGGAGCACGGTGTGTTGTGGTGTGGGCGCTGCGCCTCCCGGGAAGAGCTGCCACGTGCCTGTCGCCTGTTGTGTGTGTCTTGCGTCCACCGTGGTTTTTCCCCGTGTCCGTCTGCCAGCGAAGGGGAGCCGCGGGCGCTGCCGGTGCCAAACGCCCGTCCCCGCGCTCTGGGGAAGCTCCTTCTGCCAGAGCCGTGGGATCCCCCGGGCGCGGCGACAGCCTGCAGAGAGCTTTGCCGAGGGCTACCGCGCGCGCGGCGCGGCCACGGGCGAGAGGCTCTTTCCCGGGAGGAAGCGGGACTGAAGTCAGGTAACGGCTGCATGAGAGGGCGTCACGGTCACCGCGCGGCCCCTCCGAGGCTGGAGGCGCCCGGAATGCGGGGTCGGGCACGGCTGCGCTGTTGTTCACCGGCTGATGGCCCTGGAGCCTCCTGGGCCCCCGGAGGTGCCGTTCCCTGCCGGGGTGTTCAGGGCAGGGACGTCTCGTCCCCTGTAGCCAAGTCACGGGAAGGGGCGGCAGCCCCGAGGACTTGGTGAGTGGGGTCTCGTTTCTGTGCCGTGTGGCTTCAGCGCGGCCCGGACCTCAGTGCTGGCTGCTGCCGGCCAGCGCCGCGCTGGGCTGGGCTGGGGCTCCCTCCTGGTGTCCCCGGGCACCCGCGTGCTCCGGCACCGGTTCCCACCGCGGCGAGAGTGCTCAGAAGAGGCGCTCGGGCCACCCGCTGCTGCTGGCCTTGGGGTTGCCGAGAGCCCTCTCCACCAGACCCTGCCCTGCTATGCTGCCGGCGCTCGGAGCCCCCCGCAGCAGAGGCCCCACCCGAACGGTTCCGTGGTGGTGCCGCGTCCCCTGGACCTGCCAGCGCTGGGAGCAGTGACACCTCCTTGCTTCTGTAGGGTCTGGAACAGAGTCTGACAGCGATGAATCCGTACCAGAGCTCGAAGAGCAAGACTCCACGCAGGCCACAACGCAGCAGGCACAGGTAGGAGCCAGCCCCGTGCTGCGCCCAGCGGCGCGGAGCAGGACCCCCGGCTGGTGCTGCCCCCGCCACCGCGCAGCCTCACGCCTCCCTCTCGTTTCCTCTCCTCGCAGCTTGCAGCAGCAGCTGAAATAGATGAAGAACCTGTTAGCAAAGCAAAACAGAGCCGGAGTGAAAAGAAAGCACGGAAGGTGAGGTGGGGAGGTGGATGGACCGAGCCCGGGTGGCCGTGGACAGCTGAGCACTGCCTTGGGGTCGGGCGCCGTGTCCCTGCGCAGGGCTGCAGCCCCTCGGCCCCGGGAGCGAGAGGTTTGTGCCACTTCCCGCCCGTGTCAGCCCCGGGCAGGGGGACGTTCACAGGCAGACTCCTGCCCTGGAGGGGCCCGGGGCCGTGCTGCGCATCTCGCCAGCCCTGGGACGAGAGTTCCCCCCTCTCGGCTCCGGGAGCGCTTCTCTGCAGCAGCGAACGCACGTTTTATCTGTTGGAGCTGCTGAGCGGACGCGTCTTGTCCCAGGCTGGGCTGTCCTGGTAACTCCTGTCCCTCGTTTGCCTCTCGTGTTACTCAGGCAATGTCTAAACTGGGCCTTCGCCAGGTGACAGGAGTAACCAGAGTCACCATCCGGAAATCGAAGAACATCCTCTTCGTCATCACAAAGCCAGACGTGTACAAGAGCCCGGCGTCAGACACCTACATAGTCTTTGGCGAAGCGAAGGCGAGTTTGGTGGCTGCGCTACCGGTGCTCGCTCCACTGGGCTCTCCCCATGCCGTGGCTGCCGTGGGCCCCCCCGGGGGACGTGGGCCGGCCCGGGGCCATGCGGCAGAGCCGGGGCACACGCTGGCACTGCTGCAGTGCGGGGGGTGCGGCCACGGCTTGGCCCGTGCTGACACCCTGCTCCGTGCAGGCCTGGCCTCGCTTACGCCTCTTCCCTCCTCCAGATCGAAGACCTGTCCCAGCAGGCCCAGCTGGCAGCTGCCGAGAAGTTCAAAGTGCAAGGAGAGGCTGTTTCAAACATCCAGGAAAACACACAGACCCCCACCGTGCAGGAGGAGAGCGAGGAAGAGGAGGTAAGGCCTCCCCCGGCCCGAGTCCGCGCTGACCCGCGGTTCTCGTCCCGTCGAGGGAGAGCGCAGGGTCTGGTCCCCGGCACCGGGCCGTGCCCGGTTTCTGCCGGGAGCTGCCCCATCCATCCAGTCCCGTGCTCTGCGAGCGTGGGGCAGACGCTGCGCGGGGCCGGCGGGACCCAGGCTCCGTCTGCTTTAGGTTGACGAAACCGGCGTCGAGGTGAAAGACATCGAGCTGGTGATGTCCCAGGCGAACGTGTCCCGAGCGAAGGCAGTCCGTGCCCTGAAAAACAACAGTAACGACATCGTAAACGCTATAATGGTGAGCAGGGTTAGGGTCTGCGGGGGGACCTCCGGGTCAGCGGGAGCTTGGGGACAGGAGCGGAGGGGCCACCAGCGAGGTCGGCTCCCTAACGCCCCTTTTTCTCTCTGCAGGAGTTGACGATGTAGCCACCAGAGGGAGGGGCCTTTTTTGGTGTTTCAGAGAAAAGTAAAAATGGAACTAAATTTAAAATTTGTACTATTTCTATCAATTAATAAAAGTTGTGGCTTATTGTTGGTGAAACACTCTCTGCTCCGTGTTGGCTTTGCTGCCCTTTCCCTCCCCGGGGTGGAGCCTCCGGGGAAGATCCCGGCCTCTTCCCCCGTCCCCACGGACGAGGACTCAACTGCGGGGTGTCGCCTCATCCCCTTTCCGGGGTTCCCCGCAGCAACCACGGGCATCGCGCGCCCCCCCAGGCCCGGTGCGAGGGGAGGCCGAGGCTCCTCGGGGACGCGGCGTCCGGCAGATGGAAGGAGCGAAACGCGGAGGCTGGAGCCGTCGAGACGGGCCCCTCGGTGCCCTCCGGCAGCGTTTGTTCTCCCCCCGCGCCGCCGTAAAAGCCGTTTCGGAACAGCTCGTTACAGCCGGTGGCGCGGCCGACAGCCCGAGCGGGACCGATGCGGCCTCCCGGTACCCGCACCGGCACTGGGAGGCCGCATCGGTCCCCGCTGCGGTGGGATTTCTGAGCAGCTGCGGCTCTGAGCTCGATCCTTCCCTGGTGCCGGGTCCCGGTTGACTGTGCCAGCGGCGCTTCGCGTCTGCCCAGGCCCGGTGTCCTGCGGCGGGCGCTGAGGGGCCTTTACCCTGAGTCGCTGCCTCTCCCGGTGCAGCTACCTCGGGGCCAGGCCCGGTGCCGCCGCGGAAGGCCCGAAACCCCCCCGGAGCGAAGCGATCGCGGGGAGGGGGGGGGCCACGGGCTCTGTGAGGCGCGGGCCTGGGGCTGCGCTGCGGGAAGGAGCCGCCGGTGCCTCCGGGGATGGTTTGGGGGGGGGAGGGCCCCCGGGACCACCGGGGCGATGGCGGAGGGAGGAGGGCGCTGCCCCGTCGCCACGGTAACCACGGGCCCCGCCCCGGGGCGGTGTGTCGTACCGCGCCTGCGCGGCGAGAAGCTGCTAGAAGGGAGGAGGGAGCCGGGCGCGCGCACCGGAGGGGCGGGGCCGCGCATGCGCAACGGCGGCGGCGGGTGGTGGCGCGGCGGGATTTTGCTGCGTCACCAGCGCTGGGCGCCGCCGCTGCTGAGCGCGCGGGGCATTGTGGGAGTGAGGCCGCGCCGAGCCCCGAGCCCGCCGCCGCCGCCGGAGCCACGGCCCTGCCCGTCCGCGCCTGCGCCGCCGCCCGCAGCCGCCGCCGCCCGCAGCCGGACCCGGAGCCGGTTTCCCCCTCCCCCAGGAGCGCCAGCCGGAGCCGCCGCCATTCGCCATGTGAGGCCCGGGGGAGGGCGGGGGGGGGGGAAGCAGCGGCGGGGGCGCGCGGCGCGGCCCAGCCTCGGCCGCCGGAGGACGCTGCGCCGCGGCCCCGGCGGGAGCCCGCGCTCGGCGGCGGGGGGCGGGCCGAGGGGAGGCGAAGCGGCCGTGACCGAGGGCTGGCCCGCGTGGTGACCTTGGCTGGGCCCGGCCCGCGGAACCTGCGGGCGCTCTCCCCGGCGGGGCCCTGCCCCGGGGCTCGGCGGACGGGGACGCGCCGGTTGGCCCGTTTCTGCCCCGGTGTAAAGCGACCGGGGCCTGGATCTCCCCGGGCCGGGCCGTGGGTCCCGGGTGTGCGAAATGAATGGGGCTGGGGCGGAGCGGCCGCGGCGGGGGGGGTGGCGAGCCGGGGCGGTGTGGGAGACGCCCGAAACGGGGGCGCGGAGCGTTGCTCGGTGATTTGATCGGTACCGGCGTCCGCCGAACGGTGGCGGCTAAAGCCGCGAGAAATTCCCGGTAAGTAACCCGCGTGGCCGGGCGCTTTCGCCTTTGCGTGAGAAACGAGTAACGGGGGAAAGGCGCCTTAGAAGCAACGCGAGCGCGGGACCCCCCCTCCGCCCCGGAAAAGGTCCTCGGGGCGCCGCGGGGGGAGCGGCGGTCCCGGGCGCTGCCCCGGCGGAGGCGAACCTGCTCCCGGCCGGGCAGAGGCGCCGAGCGGCGGCTGCGCGCGTGTCCGGAGCCGAAACCTGCGCCCCGAAGTGCCGGGAGGCCGCGGGAGCGCTCGGGCCGTGCCGGGGAGCCCTGATTAGCCGCCTTCCTCGTCACTGCCGGGGCCGCCGCGGTGACCCAGAACCGCGTGCGGAGCCGGGCGGGCGGCGGGGCCCGGCGGGGGAGAATCCGGGGGCCGCTGCCAGGTGGGTTTCACGTGTCTGGCTTCAGTGGCCGAGGGCGGTCGCGCCTCTCGGCGGATTTTCTCTGCCGGGAAGGGCGGTTTGCCCCGGGGTCAGAGGGAGCTCGGTGACAGCCGCTGTGACCGGGGGATTTTTGCCCCTTTTCCCTGGGGAGGCGTTTGCCTCGGCGCGGCCGTTCTGAGACCGAGCGGGGGCCGCTTCATCCCAGCGAGACTGAAAGTGAGAAGGACGTCATAAAGTTTTTCATTTGATTTCTGCAGAATACATCATCTTGAAACTGTAGTGCTGCTGCATCCCACTTATAATTGTCTCTAGTCTGAAACTAGTTGAATTAAAAAAAAAAAAAACAACAGCCTTTCCAGGGTATAGAAACGAAAGCAGAGCTAATTATGTAAAGCAGATTTCTTAGTGCTGTCTGGGGGTGAAAATCTCATTCAGTGGACAGCTCGCACAGCAGCCTCGAGCTGCAGGAACTGTCGGGATCCCTCCAGCAAACAGAGGTGGGTGCAGCCACGCACGAGGGGCAGGTTTGGAAACTCCTTGACTCGCACCAAGGCACAAACAGACTCGGAGCGCAGCCGGCGAGAAGCTGCTCCTGCCCTGCGGGGACGCGGGAGATGGGGGCACCTGGCACTGCGGGCAGCCCCCCAGTCCCTGGGGCTGGACAGAGCAGGGAAGTTGAGCCTCTGTGTCACCCGTCACCGTGGGGAAGCTTCTAAAACCTGATCCGTGACACCATTGTCACGATTATCCTCAACGCGGTGACTGGAGGAGCCCGTTGGGTGCAGGCGCGGGGTGGCTGTGGCTCTTGAGGTCACCGGAACAGTGTGGGGGGGCAGCAGGCATCGGGTTGACCGGAGAAATTGCTGCTGAATGTGGAACTCGGGGGCTGCGCCTGCTCGAGGCCTGCTCAGGGCACAGCACATTGAAATTCTCTGTCTCCAAGAAGTCCCAACCCCACCAGGACGTGGGACGATGCATAACTGAAGCGGGTGCTCGATCCACGCTGTTGGCACAAGTCCCCTGGGGTGAGCTTGGCTGAGCGGGGAGGAGGACGCCTGTGACAAGGGGCCAAGCTTACAAGTCCTGGCGGCGCTTCCCAGGGCCTGTGAGGAAACGGGAGGTTTTCTGTAGGCGCAGGGAACCGTCCCTGGAGTGCCCGCAGCACGTGCACTTCGCTGTGGGCCTCCGCGCTTGTGGTTTTCCCCGAGGAATCTCCCTGTGGGCCGACGCAAATCAGCTGCAGCTTCTGCCTCGTCTCTGACTTGGGCAGTTCCAGCGTGTCCGGGGTTACTGGTTTGGATGGTAAGTCCTGACTAAAGCACTTCACAGGCAAGCAAGGAAGGGCAGAGATCGGAACAACAGATAAACGGGATGAGAGGCAGCTCCAGCGCAGGGCCGGCACCTGCAGGGCGGTGAGGATAAACCCCTGGGAGGCACCCACAGCCAGTGTCAGAAACGGGGATTACGCTCCAGTAAATCTCCCTCGGACTCCAGTTCCCCTCTGTAGCGGTGCACACGCGTTTCCTTTAGCTCTAGGACAGTCCAGCGAGATCTGTGGAAGTGCTGTGAGAGGCTGTGGTGCCTCAGAACCCCGATCTGGGCAGAGAGGTGAGGTCGTGGCCGAAGTCGAGCTCGCAGGCTGAGGAGCGCGTGCGGCGCCCTGGGACGGCGGGAGACGTCCCCGCTGGCACCGAACGGCCGCGAAGTGTTAACGCGGTTCAGTGGGAGCCCCCGCAGCATCCTGCGCCCGGACACTGGGGTTTCTGTTCTGGTAACAGTGCGTCTGGGTGAGGCACCGAGTCCCGTGCAGCGGGATTTTGTCTTCCAGTGGCGTGAGAAAGAGCTGCCACGCAGCTGCCAGATGCAGAGGCACACGGAGGGAACAGAGCAGGTTGTTTCTCATCCTCTTTTTTTGCCTCGGAGTCTTTTGTTCCCTACTAGAAAGGAAACTTGAGTCCAATAAGGAATTAAAAACACCATAGTAAGAAAATTGCTGCTCTGCCAGTGTACTTAAACTGAATAAGTAGATGCCTCAGCACTTCCTAAAAATGCTGCTAAAAGGGAAGGTGTCAGGTTTTCACCCGCTGGGACGTGCCTTGCTTAGAACTAGAAGTTGCATTCAAAAACCACTTGGGTTTGTGCTCTCGGAAGCTAAACGCTCTGTTACTGGCCTCTGACCTGACGTTTTCTGCACGTGAAACGGTGCTAACGCTGGAAGAGCAGCCGTGGCCGTTTCTGCCGCCGTACTGGCCCTTCCTTGGGCCGGCACCTGCGTCTGCGCCGACGAACTGTGGGTGCTGGTGGCACGGGGGGGCTCTGGGCTGGCTCTCGGCTCGGTCCCGCAGCTGCGGGGCAAGGGAGCGGCACAGCCACGGTGAGTCACCACCAAACGTGTCAGTTCGATGCCAAGAATTGAACTGATTGATGATCAGGTGAGTCAAAATCTGAAAGTTTAGCAACGGTCGCTGTAATCAGTGCTCTGCAGTTAATTACTGCCAGGTTCCTGGGCTGTGGCGCTGAGACTGAGCGCCCGCTGCCCGGTGTGTGGAGCGGAGCCGCTCTGTCGCGCCCCGATGGGGACGTTCACGTGTTTTACCTTCCTGTGGTCATCGTAGTCTCAATGAACCTGGTGGTCAGTGACCATTGGGCTCGGAGCGTCTCTTCAGTCCTGCTCATGTGGGTCTTGCAGGTCGTCCCTGCTGCGGAACCCCAGCCCCGGGATGGCACTCGGGGCGGGGGAGCAGCCGTTTGCCTTCCCCTGGGACCCGGCGGTGGGGAGCTGACGGGAGGCGGCAGGGACCCGGGGTGGCTCAGCCCAGCCCAGCTCCAGCGTCGGAGCTCCACGGCGAGACCGGCCCCGGGCGGGCGGCAGCTCCGCGGCGGTTCCTGGTGCCCCGGGAGGGCTGTTGGTTGTTGCGGGGGGTGCGGGGAGGTGGAAGGACACCGGGAAGCGTGGGAGCCGCAGTCTGGGCGCAAGAGCGGGGATTCTGCAGCGCCTCTACCTCTGCTGACTTCAGCTGGGTCTTGCTGGGAGAAAATCTGTCGAACGGTCCCATTTTCTCACAGCTCCGTGTCCAGGAAAGCGGGGCCTGGTGGTTGTGCTTTGGGGCTTTAACTCTTTGGGTGACGTGGAATGAAGTCTGCCTGCGTAGCCGTCAGACGTGACTGAAATTTTGCCGTTGTAGTGGCTCATCTTGAAAAGTTTGTCTTAATTTTGATTTGTGGTAACACATTTCAGCCTCAGGTTTTGAGGGAACAGCAGCATGAGCTCTCGGGGCATTGTGCCCCGAATGCATCGTATCTCTTTATTCTTCCATCTTTTTTTCAGCCTTAAGCACTTTTCAAAGATTACTAACAATAAGCTGGTAATGCAGCTTCTAGGAGCAGGAGGAAGTCTTTTAGTTGAACTTTTCTAAATACAGTAAAAAAATCAAAACTGCTCAAGTTGTGTATCAGGAGAAACATAAGGAACCCGGTGTTGTGTTTCTGGCAGCAGGGAAGGGCGAGTTTTAAAGTTCTTTCAGCGTTGATGCAGGATATGAAACTCGATTTGAACTTCTCTCAAATGCTCTGTTCACAGGCAGCCTGCTTCTGCGAAGTGGTACGACCGGAGGGACTATGTCTTTGTTGAATTTTGCGTTGAAGACAGTAAAGATGTTAATGTAAATTTTGAAAAATCCAAACTTACGTTCAGGTGAGTACCTGGGGCCTTGACTGCACTAGGGAGGGATGGGGGGTGCCTGAAGGCAACGCTGATACTGGTTAGATGATGTTTTTCTTAAAAGCAGCAAGTTCTGTTAATGGGGCATATTTGTTCTATAAGATGTTTTGTGCTAAACACAAACATATTTTTTCTCTTAACAGTTGTCTTGGAGGAAGCGATAACTTTAAACATTTAAACGAAATCGACCTTTTTAATAATATTGATCCAAATGTGAGTATCCTCTTGACTCTGCTCTCCTGTTCTTAGTGCTTGAACAACACTGTTTGTTCTGGAGGTTGTTTCAGGGTTGTGGGCAAATTGTTCCTCAGACTGTAAGTGTCTGTGAAACTCGGATCCCTGGAAGCATCTCAGGGTGGGTTTTTTGGGGACAAAGAATAGCTTAGGGCAAATGAGTTGAATATAAGCAGTTCCTGGTGATCACTCTGACAGATCTTTGCTCTTTTTCAGGAATCAAAGCATAAAAGAACAGACAGATCTATCTTGTGTTGTTTACGAAAAGGAGAGTCTGGTCAGGCGTGGCCGAGGTTAACAAAAGAGAGGGCGAAGGTGGGTCTGGGCTCCTGACGGCCAGGGCAGCGCCGCCCGGTGCCTCCCCTGGTATTTAATCTGGTTTAATATTCGGGTCGTGTTTAAGTGACGTCGCGTTAGTGGGTCGCTTGCCGCGTTTCTGGTCAGAACGGCAGTTCTTGCTGTACCCTCCCTTCTCCAGCAGAGACAGCTTGTCACTCGCTTGTCCTTAAATCGCTTCTTGTCTTGGTGTGCAGCTCAACTGGCTCAGTGTGGACTTCAACAACTGGAAAGACTGGGAAGATGACTCAGATGAAGACATGTCCAATTTTGATCGCTTTTCTGAGGTACGGGGAGACGAGTACCTGGCGGTTTGGGTTCCCTGGGCTGCGGGCAGGGGCTGGCAGCGAAGGCAGAGCCGTTTCCTCGTGGCTGGTTTGTGTTTGCTGTCGGGTACGGAACGAGTGTCTGTGCCCTCGGAGCTGCCGGCGCTGACTGGGTGCACTGGTTGGTTTGCAGGGCAATTAGTTTAATTTTTTTTGCGTGCTCACCTTGTAATTTCTGCATGGGTGCAGCTGATTTATCAAAGCAACCGGTGGCTGTTGGTTACAACAATTTTAAGCTATTTTTAGATTTTTACAGTGCTCCCCTAGTTCACGTGGAGACTGTGGTTGGCTTCACCCTGTAACGTGGTTATTATCTCTCTGGAACAGATGATGAACAACATGGGCGGAGATGACGACGTAGACTTGCCAGAAGTAGATGGGGCAGATGATGTAAGTTCTTTGCAGTAAATACGTGTGGGGCTGGCTCGGCGCCCTGCGCCTGCTTTGCTGCTGGTTCGAGTCAAACTTGCGCTCCCTCTTCAGCGCTGTGAAAAGCTTAAAGGGCACCGTTGAGCGTCACCATTAAACGTCTGGGCTCCGGCCAGCGAGGCCGAACGGCGGGGAGCTCGTTCCGTGGGTGAGGGGGGCAGGGGGAAACGTGCCTTCGAGCTCAGTCTGCTCCACTTAATGTTTCTTCTTCTTTCCAGGACTCACCAGACAGTGACGACGAAAGTAAGTCGGTGTTTCTGTGTTTTCCACACGCCGCAGCAGCGCGGGTCCCGAGCAGAGCCAGCAGCCGCTCGTCCTGTCGGTCCCGCGGGGTCTGGCTGCCAGCTCAGGCCGGGGCGTCGCCTCAGCAGCGTGAGGCGACATACCCCAGTGAAAGCCTTTGCACACAAGCGTGAAATACCAGTTTGACCTTCCCAGCCCCCTGCGGTCCTGGGAGGCTTTGGCGTGCGGGGCGTCCGTGTCTGCGGTGCTGCCTCGGCTCCACCTGGGCACCGTCTTCCTTGTGAAGAGCCAGGGCTGAGGCCTGGGGCTGCCTCCTGCCCTTCCCGGGTCCTGCTTGCCTGTGGGGCTCCTGGCAGCTTTTTTTTTTAAAAAAAAAAAAAAAGAAAATGAAACAAACCCCCAACCCCCTAACGCTCTTCTCTTTCTCTCTCTAGAAATGCCGGATCTGGAGTAAGGAAAACTGTCGTCTTCAGGGTTTGGGGAAAGAACTTCATCACAACATTTCATAATTGAGATAAGAATTCCTGAGTTGATAGCCCTAAAGGGAGATCCTGCATCCTTTAACCCATTTTCAGTCCATTTTAAATGGCTTCACTGATGGTAGGTGTGTACCATTGCACGGGGCGGTCTTAAGCCACGAGAGGCAATAACGTTATGCATGAACCGTTTTCCAGACTTCCAAAAAAACCCAGTTGAGGTGTAGGCAATTGACACAGAACAGTCGCAATAAAGTTTACAGAGCCTCCTTGCCTCGTAGCAGATGTAATTACAACGGGAGACCCCTGAATTTACACCAAGTGGTAAATGAGCATTTTTTTTCCCCCCCCCTCCCTCCCCTTTGTGGCCTGAAATTGTACATTTGTACCGGGAACAAAACTGGCTGAAATAGGGCTGTGGTTGGCAAACGGAGCGGGCGATGCGCGGTGCCGCTGTGGTGTCTTCAGGTCCCTTCCACTAAAGTCTGTCTCAAAGCGAACACAATTCTCCTCCTTTCGGTGTTTGATCCCGGCGCGGGTGGCTGGAGCCTGTCCCCTGGTCCCGTTTGACCCCAAAGCTTTACATCTCCTCTCCGGGCTGCGAGTGGCTGTACCTTGTTGCTTGTCAATCTGTACATTTAGACCAAATCGTATTTGCACTGTGGGTGTGGAAGCGAGTGACAGACCGTTGGGCGTACACGCGCGGGCGGCTTCTAACCGGGCTGAAAAACCTCAATTTATGTTCAGAGCAGCGGGGAATTTTTTTAATGTCTACATTCTTTCTAATAAACTGTTGAAGACTCCCTGGGTCTCCTCCTGCCTGCGC